>NC_135572.1:2750262-3051095 GCF_965152235.1 Eretmochelys imbricata
AAGTGCAGGGTCCTGCACTTAGGACGGAAGAATCCAATGCACCGCTACAGACTAGGGACCGAATGGCTAGGCAGCAGTTCTGCGGAAAAGGACCTAGGGGTGACAGTGGACGAGAAGCTGGATATGAGTCAGCAGTGTGCCCTTGTTGCCAAGAAGGCCAATGGCATTTTGGGATGTATACGTAGGGGCATAGCGAGCAGATCGAGGGACGTGATCGTCCCCCTCTATTCGACATTGGTGAGGCCTCATCTGGAGTACTGTGTCCAGTTTTGGGCCCCACACTACAAGAAGGATGTGGATAAATTGGAGAGAGTCCAGCGAAGGGCAACAAAAATGATTAGGGGTCTAGAACACATGACTTATGAGGAGAGGCTGAGGGAGCTGGGATTGTTTAGCCTGCAGAAGAGAAGAATGTGGGGGGATTTGATAGCTGCTTTCAACTACCTGAAAGGGGGTTCCAAAGAGGATGGCTCTAGACTATTCTCAGTGGTGGAAGAGGACAGAAGAAGGAGTAATGGTCTCAAGTTGCAGTGGGGGAGGTTTAGGTTGGATATTAAGCAAGACTTTTTCACTAGGAGGGTGGTGAAACACTGGAATTTGTTACCTAGGGAGGTGGTAGAATCTCCTTCCTTAGAAGTTTTTAAGGTCAGGCTTGACAAAGCCCTGGCTGGGATGATTTAACTGGGAATTGGTCCTGCTTCGAGCAGGGGGTTGGACTAGATGACCTTCAGGGGTCCCTTCCAACCCTGATATTCTATGATTCTATGATTCTATGACTTTTTCCGCAAAGAACGACCAATTTTCATTCATATTTTTCTGTATAATTTTTCCTCCAATCAATTTTGCTGACAATTTTCTTCAGCTTTGGGGAATTAGTCCTCTTGGAGCACTCAGTGTCTATAAATAGTACTGATTGGGAACTGTTCTCTGTTTGTCCATTGGAACATAATTCAGTATCATTTTTTATTTTCCTCTCCTCTCTCATATGTTCCCTTCTTTGTCTCTTCTGTAAACGAAAGAGTCCCAGACTTTTCTGCATGGTGTCCAGTATCAGGGAGCGTAGCCGTGACTTTTCTATCTGTTTGCATATGGCAGCCTCCCCCATTCTCAGAGCCTGTCTTGGAAATCCCTTTTAGATATGCTATATCCTGCATGGAGACTGGGTGACCAAAACGGAGCACATATCCAGAACATGGTATTCTCCATCTCATATCTTAGTGATCTGTATATTGCTTTTGTTTTGTCCACTGCTCTGAATCAGCAAGTGTTTCTCTTGAGCTGCTGTCAATGGCGCCCAGGTCTTTTCCCTGAGGTATGTTCTAATTGGGATGTTTCTCCTGGCATATGTCTTACAAAAGTTTGGTTTTTTACACTCTCACATATCAAGCAACTTGATGAATGGGGAACTCCTACAGCATGGAGTCCCTATGCTAGCTCTCATTGCATTAAGGAATAATGATGAATAACCACACTTGTGTTTCCTGCTGGTGCCTCTTAAGGTTCCCCCATCTCTAAGTGTAGGAATTATTAACACAGGGAGCCCCATAAAATGTGGAATTGGCTTTAATATGGTCATTGTTCATAGTTGTTTTCTCTGAACAATTCAAATGTCATTTTTCAGTGAGTGAAGAGCGAACAATCTGCTTCACCCATGAGAACTGCCTCCAGTAATGCATGTAATATCTCAGATTAACGTTCTCTCTCCATCCAGGCATCCTGGGCACACACAGGAAGTCAGGGGAACGTACGGTACATGCAGGAAACAGCGTTCCGCCTCAGAGTTGGATGCCTTCTCCCCTATTCCATGTCAGATTCCAACACAACCCACTTCAACAACCCCTCCACCTTCATCCTGCTGGGCATTCCTGGCTTGGAGGGAGCCCACATCTGGATCTCCATCCCCTTCTGCACCGTGTACATCATAGCTGTCTTGGGGAGCATCACCATCCTATTCATTGTAAAGATGGAGCAAAGCCTCCATGGGCCCATGTATTATTTCCTCTGCATGCTGGCCATCAGCGACCTGGTCATGTCCACATCCACCCTGCCCAAAATGCTGAATATCTTCTGGTTCAATACCAGGGAGATCAGTTTCAGTGCTTGCCTCACCCAGATGTACGTCGTGCTCTGCTTCTCAGCCATGGAGTCCGGAATCCTCGTGGCCATGGCTTTGGATCGCTACGTGGCCATCTGCCATCCCCTGAGACATTCGAGCATCCTGACAAACTCTGTTGTGGCCAAGATCGGCCTGGCTGTGCTGCTGCGCAGTGGAATATTCGCATTACCCTACCCCTTCCTGGCAAGGCGGTGGCCATATTGCAGAACCAACATCATCCCTCACACCTATTGTGGGCACATAGCTGTGGTGAAGCTGGCCTGCGCTGACATCAGCATCAGTAGTTACTATGGGCTGTTCGATCTTTTCTCTGAGATCGGAATGGATGTGTTTTTTATCACTGTGTCCTATACTCTGGTCCTCCGGGCCATCTTCCGCCTCCCCACAAAGGATGCCAGGCTCAAAACTTTTGGGACCTGCATCTCTCACCTTTGTGCCATCTTAGCTTTCTACATGCCAGGTTTCTTCTCCTCTCTCACGCACCGGTTTGGCTATAATGTGCCACTGCACTTTCTTGTTCTCATTGCCAATGTGGAACTCCTGGTGCCCCCCTTGCTCCACCCCATCATCTACGGGGTGAGGACCAAACAAATCCGGGGCAGGCTGCTCTGGCTCTTTACTCCTAAAGGGACCTAAATGTTTTCTCAGACTGAGGTCCGTGCAGAGCTGGCTGGTGCATAGTGCTGGGCCCTCTTCCCTGAATCATTTATTGAATGCATCCGATGAAGTGAGCTGTAGCTCACGAATGCTTATGCTCAAATAAATTTGTTAGTCTCTAAGGTGCCACAAGTCCTCCTTTTCTTTTTGCGGATAAAGACTAACATGGCTGCTACTCTGGACAGTCAAGAGACATTAAACCCTTTCCTGTCCTTACTGTGCTGTGTCAGCATCATAAACTGGGGAATACGTCTATGTGCAATTCAGTGGGTTGCCACCTTTCCAATTGCTGGTAGTTGGACTCCTGAAACGACAATCTTGCCCATCTGTTCTGTCAAGGCTCCACCCCTGCAGTGTGTCTTCTCCCCAATGCCCTACCCCTCTGACTTGCTCCTCTCTTCCCCTCACCTTGCCAGTTGCTGGAACATTTTCCACCTCCTATATATATATAATCTCAAGGTTCCTTCCCCACTCTGAACTCTAGGGTACAGACGTGGAGACCTGCATGAAAACCTCCAAAGCTTACTTTTACCAGCTTAGGTTAAAACTTCCCCAAGGTACAAACTATTTTACCCTTTGCCCTTGGACTTTCACTGCCACCACCAAACATTTAACCGGTTACTGGGAAAGAGTTGTTTGGAAACGTCATTCCCCCAAAAATCCTCACCAAAACCTTGCACCCCCCTTCCTGGGGAAGGTTTGATAAAAATCCTCACCAATTTGCGTAGGTGACCATAGACCGAAACCCTTGGATTTTAAGAACAATGAAAAAGCATTCAGTTTCTTACAAGAAGAATGTTAATAGAAGAAAAAGGAAAAAGAATCACCTCTGTAAAATCAGGACAGTAAATATCTTACAGGGTAATTAGATTCAAAACATAGAGAATCCCTCTAGGAAAAAACTTAAGTTACAAAAAGACACAAAAACAGGAATATGCATTCAATTCAGCACATCTTATTTTCTCAGCCATTTCAAGAAATCAGAATCTAACACAGATCTAGCTAGATTACTTACCAAGTTCTAAGACTCCATTCCTGTTCTGTCCCCGGCAAAAGCATCACACAGACCGACCCAGACCCTTTGTTTCTCCCTCCCCCCAGCATTTGAAAGTATCTTGTCTCCTCATTGGTCATTTTGCTCTGGTGCCAGCGAGGTTCTCCTAGCTTCTTAACCCTTTACAGATGAAAGGGTTTTTCCTCTGGCCAGGAGGGATTTTAAAGGGGTTTACCCTTCCCTTTATAGTTGTGACAATATATATCTGGAAAATAAATAAATAAATAAATAAATAAATAAATAAATAAATAGTGGACCTAGTCACCTCTAATAGTAACATGTTGTCACATCTTGTGGGAAGTCACTTAAGCGACACTGGTTAGTGTTAAAATTTTAATGTTTATTCTTACTTTGCTATTACTTCTGTGGAGAGAGAGACCCCGTCAGGACTCCTGGGATGTATCTCAGCTGTGGGAGGGGAGTGGGGTGTAGTGGGTTAAAGTAGGGGGAAGATACATCTGGAATCTAAATGAGAAGATCAGAATGGCCACACTGGGTAAAACCAATGGTCCATGTAGCCCAGAAGCCTGTCTTCCAACAGTGCCCAGTGCCAGGTGCTTCAGAGGGAATGAACAGAACATGGCAATCCCCATGTGATTCATGCTCTGTCATCCACTACCAGCTTCTGGCAAACAGCGGTTAGGGACAACAACCCTGCCCATCCTGGGCAATAGCCCTTGATGGACTTCTCTAGTTCTTACTGGAACCAGGTCATAGTTTTGGCCTTCATAACATCCTATGGCTGATAGTTCCTCAGCTTGACTGTGAAGAAATACTTCCTTTTGTTTGTTTGAAACCTGCTGCCTATTCCTTTGATTGGATGACACTTAGTTCTTGTGTTATGTCAAGGAGTAAATAACATTTCCTCATTAAATATCACCATTGTTATATATTTGCAAGAAATCTTGTAACAATAGGTCATGTGAGGTTTCAATATAAAAGCTACAATTTGCTGAATATGATTTTCTTATTTGTATGAACATCTCATTTTTTTATTTGCAGTTACAAATATTGACTATGCATTTGCTCCTGTGGTAAATCCCACAAGGCAATTTACATCCAGTGTATCCAGCACAATGTGAATGGACTATTCAAGTGGATGGACCAACAATGAACAGCCTGTGCCATGGAAGAAACTTATCCCCACCTGATGGACTTACCTGGGGACATTCTGGCTAGAATATAATATATGGTCCCTGATATGACTCACTGAAACATGCAGAGGCGTGTGATCAGCCCATGTGACACAGGACTCCATCTTGTGCCTGTGCTTTTGGTGCAGAGGAACCAAGGAGACGCTCTTTCAGTCCTTCAGCTGTTCCTGGCAATTTTTGCTTTTCCGTTAGGGCCCCAGCGGAACACTCGTTCTTTCTGCGGGCGGACACTTTCGCAGCCTGAGCTACACAGAAGAAATCGTTGCCAATTAGCATACCAATAGGGTTATAATCTGCTACCCTCACTGATAATACAGCTTTAAAACTGTCAGTTTCTATGTGCACTTTAGCCAAAGGCATAAGGATTGTGTAACTGTCATAAATATAAAGGGAAGGGTAAACCCATTTAAAATCCCTCCTGGCCAGAGGAGAAATCCGCTCACCTGTAAAGGGTTAAGAAGCTAAAGGGAACCTCACTGGCACCTGACCAAAATGACCAATGACGAGACAAGATACTTTCAAAAGCTGGGAGGAGGGAGAGAAACAAGCGGTCTTTGTCTGTCTGTATGCTGCTTTTGCGGGGGATAGACCAGGATAATTCCTCAGGTGATCAGAGGAATTATAATGGTCGCACCTTCTGGACGCATTAGTTTTTATAGGAGATTTGGGTTGTGAATCAGAGGAATGAGGTAAAATGGAACCCTATTTCCCACCATGCTTAAATGCCTCCTGCTGGTTGTCTAGGGAATTAGCTCAACTCCAGCTTCGGAGCTCCCCCTGCTGGCCAGTGTCTCACCTGCCTCAGGCCCTCGTGTCCCTCCCGGACTCTGGTGCCCCTTACCCTGGCGTTCTGCCCACTGCAGTATCCCCACACATTGGGTCTCCGCTCCAGGGGAAACCTGAACCCTCTACACCCACCTTGCCTCAGTGGTTACTGCCAGTTGTCATCCAGCCCCCACTCACTGGGGCAAACTGCAGTCCATAAAGGCCATTCATGATTGGCAAGGGGGTTGGACCAGATGCCTCTGCCTATCCCCGCACTACACCTTTGCAGCCCCAGTACCTGCTTGGGACTTTATCCAAGGCCTCCGCATGGGGAGTTGCCAAGCTAGGCCCTTCTCCCTCCAAGGCTGGACAGAGACTCCTGCCTTCTTGCCCTGCAGCCTTTTTATAGGGCCCAGCCTGGCCCTCATTGGCTGCCACTCAGCCTTTTCTGATTGGCAACTCAGCCCCAGCCCTAGCCAAGGGCTGGCTTTTAACCCTGGCTGAGCCGGAGCAGGGTGATTGCTCTAATACACATCACATCCACAGTTTTCATCTTTTTGTCCCCTTGACACTGTTTCACATAATCTTTACATGTCCCACACCTTGGTTGTAGAGTTCCATGTGGTCTCTGGACCCAGAGTCATTGAGGTCTCCCCTCCTGTCGCCATCTCCTCAGCCCCTGGACCCAGTCAAGAGGTGTCGCATTCCTTTGGCTTTGCTGCTGGGCTTCCCAGTCAAACTTCTGCCCCTGCTCCTAGTCCCGCTCCTGGCCTCAGCCCCACTCCTGCCCCTGTCACATCCCTCATTTCTTTCCCTTCATCTTCTATACTGCTGCCACCCAGGGCTTGTGTCATTTCCTCTGTCCTTGGACTAACCTCAGGGGGCGTTTATTTTGTCTCCCCTCCCTGACTCTTTAGGAGCTGCTCTCTTCCCTCCACCTCCCTATCCCTTTCCGGGCACAGAGACGGGTTGCACAGAGCCACAGGTACAATCGCCGCACCAGTGGTCTGCTCCCTCTTTGCCCATCTCCTTGGACCACAGGGTCTAACAGGGGCCCAGCAAGATGATGATTATGGGTCCGCAACCCTGTTCCCCACTGTGCTGCGGGATGAGCGTCATCGTTTTCTGGTGGACACCTGTGGTTTGAAACATAAGGTGAGGGCTGCTTTAGAGGAGTGGAGGGGAACTGGGAGGCAGAACATCCTGGTCTATGGTGGGGTCGCAACTTCTGTGACTTCCCCCTGCATTTCAGGGATTGGTGCAACACCGGCTGGGGATCCTCCTGCCTGCGAGGATCATTCTCAGCCCCCACAATGAAGCCAACCATATTTTCAAAAATGAACACCAACCGAAAGAAAAAAAAAGAAAAGGAAATATGGAAAGGATAAAGAAAAACATAGAACCCCCTCTTCTTCTACAGGAACACCAAAACCAGCCGTCTCTGGAGTGTCAGGGCAGTTCACAGTCTGTCCCTCCCATGTCCCAGGCCTCTTGCCCAGGCCCTGGCTGTGCTGCAAGGGTGCTGTGGGTCAGACACTTGCTCTCTCAGTGGCCATATGTCTCAGGCTCTGGGTGGTAGGGCCCCTCTCCACAGCGTCATCCTCACCCAACACAGTTACGATTCCCCTCCAATTCTGGCCTGCAAGGCCTCTTGACTAGGGGTATTTCCCTGCGCTGGTCCCTCTGCCCAGGGTCTTCCTTGCTCTCCCCAACTGTGCACCGCACCCAGCCCCAGCCCCAGCCCCAGCGCTGCTGCTGCTCAGCCTCCAGCTCCCTGGGCTGCTTCTCTGGCCCCTCTGCTTCGGGCTGCTGCAGCTCTGCGCCCAGCTCAACTCCCTGGGCTACTTCTCTGGTTCTGGCCGGCCTGTCTCTGCTCTCAGCTCTGCCCAGGCCCCTGCTGTCTCCTTAACTCAACCCCGCTCTGTCCCAGGCAGTCCCAGCTCACACAGACGATGGGAACCTCCTGACCTCCAGACTTCCTCCCTGGTCTGCCTGCCCTGTCAATCAGGCTGACAAGTAATGTTGGCCTCTCCTCTCTGACTCTAGGGGCTGGTTTGGACCCTTCCCCTTCCTTTTGGGACTAGGAAAGGGTCAATCAAAAATCCTCACTGAATTTTAGTGAGCGGCCAGTAATTTACATTCCTCCCTAGTATAATTCTGCCACAGCCAGAACGTTCACACCAGCATAACTGGGCCCCATATTATCAACATTTATATATTAAAAAACAATACATTTGCAATGAATAAAAGTACATTTATCATACTTAACATCCCCTGTCCAATTCTTTATTCTATACATAATATTCACTAAAGACTACATAGAACCAATAACACAATCATCTCTAAGTTTAATAATCAGTACACCCTTAGTAGTTCTCTGGGACTTTCTTAAGACTGGTGGCTCATTACCCATATTTTCTGTTCCCTTGTCACCAGGTAACACCAGGTCAATTTGAGGGATCAGTCTATTTTCATCAGGGTTTGCATTTGCCCCAATGGTTTCAGTCTCCTCCGGATATGATGCTCTGCGACTCCTGTGAGCCCTGGCTGGACTAAAAGTCCAATGTTTTAGCTGGTCCCCATGTATCACTCTCTCAGGACCTCCACATTCCGGCTGGATAGTGTAAACTGGCAGTGCAGGATTACTGTGAGTGACCACAATGTGGGCATTTGACTCCCACTTCCCTTGTCTTTTATTATGACCCAGCATCTATGGTTACAAACTGGTACCTGCTTACCACAGCTTATGAGAGTCCCACTGGACTTGCGATCATAAGTCCTTTTCCTACTTTGGGCTGCGTCTTTAGTTTTATTGAGAGCAACTTCAATGGCTCTCTTTGGGCTGTCATGGACACCTTTGACACAGTCATTGAAATTGATCACCTCATCCTTAGAAAAGACTCCTTGATGCTCTTGATGCTTGAACCTCTGCAGTTCTATTCTGAGAATGCAACCCCACAGACTTCACACGTGAGATTATAAGACTCACCAACACTCTTCCTTTGATTGCATTAGTCAGTAAATTGGATGGCTGGAGCCTATTAGTTTGTCTTGATCCAGATGTATGGTCTAGAAGGGCTCGAGATCCATTGGTGTTTCCTGGTACCCAGCAGCGTTCATCAAGGATCTTCCCTCTCCAAGGAGGAATAACTGTCTTCAGCCTACTTTAGCATTTCCAATCTGTCCTGCCAGGCCCAGAGGATGACTCTGTTTCTCCTTCTGAGCAAGTACTTTACTCAGCACAGAATTCTTCTTAGAGTGCCCATGATGGTTCATCCTAGAAGTTCCTTCTCCTCGCAACTTATTTTGCTATTACTTTCTGAGACTTTGGCTAGCTGTTCTTCAAATTCTTTTTTTAACCTTCCTAATTAAACACTTAAACTTCATTTGCCAGGAGTTTATGCTCCTTTCGATTTTCCTCAATAGGATTTAAATTCCACTATTTAAATGAAGCCTTTTTGCCTCTCACTGCTTCTTTTACTTTGTTGTTCAGCTACGGTGACACTTTTTGGTTCTCTTACAATGTTTTTTTTTAGATTGGGGTATGCATTTAAGTTGAGCCTCTTGTAATTCCCCCCTTCCTCCCTGGCTTACTCGGGAGTGGGCAACACTCACCTCTCTGCCTGGGCTCCTGATGTTGTGGACATTAAAGGCGATCCTAAGCATTCCAGTGCTGAAGTCCCTTTACTCCGAAAGGCACTTGAATTTGGCAGTGCCTGCCCCTTGCTAGTCCTGTACACACTCCGTGGCATGCCTTGGGAACCTCCAGAAAGAAACCTATTCTAATAATATTAATAGTATTCTGTGGCCTGGGTCTGTAGTAAGAAGAAGGCCTCACACAGGAACCCTTGTATCACACACCTAGCATGAGGATTGAGGGCTGAACCAAAGTAGCCAGGGCTTTGCTAATAGAAATCAAAGTTAAGCTGTGAGCAAGAGGCAGGCCCCACACACAGAATCTGGCAAGAGCAGGGCTGATGCTACAGAAATACACATACCTGAGAGGTTCTCTGCATACGTTATGGAAACACACTCCAGGGTGTCTTTGTCTGCCAAGAGGGCAGAGGAAATTCCTACCACTGACTGAGCTGAATCCACCCTCAGGGGACACTCATGTACTAGCAGAACTGTAGACATCTGATCCAGGGAGCTAGAGACCCTGCTTCATTTGTCAATAAACCTTGCCGGGTGCCTACAGACCTTATCTGAGTCTGTGGTCGTTGGGGGTTCTCTCGGGCGAGCTGTGTCAGCTACCTGCGCAGAACTGGGACAGCATGCAGAGGGAGCACACGCGCACAGCTGAACGGTTATCAACATTGGACGGAGCAGAGCACCGTAACGGTGACGTCTGATGACAGGGTCTAACTCAAAAATACCAGTTATAATTAATATACATGCAATATACTTAAAAGAGAGTTAACACACCTTTCTTTAACAACTTAAAGTAACAGTATATAAGCAACTACTAATTTAAATCCAGAGAGGGCAGTGGAATAAAAGCAATTAACAAACATGGGCTATAGTGAGACATGAAACTTTCTTAATTGGCATTTACACTGCCTCCATGTACCCCACCCCAAAGTGTATACTCTGGATTGCATTTCCTAGACATTTGCTTGCATGGGCGTCCTTGGAGATCTGCAGCTGCAGACAGCGCTCTGTTGGATCTGTGTATCAGTCCAGCCATGGCAACAAGCTGCATAACCCCTCTGACGATTGGAGCTGGCCCCACCAAATGTCAGCCGCTCTGTGTTCTAATTTGGTGGGAAGATCAAGCTGCCTCTCCTCAGACTCAGCCTCTCTGCGGTGCCCCTTCCCTTGCCTGTGCTTTCCCAACCAGGGTGGGGGTTACTCACAGTTCCTCCACAGCAGGCCCACCTCATTCGGCTCCAGGCACAGCAACAGTCTCTGACCTGGCTCCAGGGAAGCCACCAACAGCCTCTGAGGCTCCCCGCTCGATCAGATCCCCAGCGGGCTCTTAGCAGCGGCTCTTGGCTTCCTAGCAGCAGCTCTCCGTGTGGACAGAGCTCCACACTAGCAATCTCACTCCTCTTCTGAAAATGGAGCCTACCACCTGCTCCCCCTGCACTTCCTGTGATTCTAAGATTCCTGGAAGAAGGAGAGTGTCACTCTTTCCCCAAGGCATCAGACAGGATCTTCCCAGCTGGTACACTCCCAATAAAGTTCAGAGGCCAGTCTAGTAAAAGGAGCCTACACTCTATTAAGTAGTTTCCATGCAGCTTGCAGGATTTCACTTTTCATGCTGTTCTTTTCAAATTCTTTTTTATCTATCTTCTTCATTTTAGTGTCATTCCCCTTTGTGAAATTAAATGGTACAGTGTTTGGCTTCTGTGGTATTTTCCCCAACACAGGGATGTTAAATTGAATTAGATTATTGTCCTTATTACCAAGTGCTTCATAGAATCATAGAATATCTGGGTTGGAAGGGACCTCAGGAGGTCATCTAGTCCAACCCCCTGCTCAAAAGCAGGACCAATCCCCAATTAAATCATCCCAGCCAGGGCTTTGTCAAGCCTGACCTTAAAAACTTCTACCACCTCCCTAGGTAACGCATTCCAGTGTTTCACCACCCTCCTAGTGAAAAAGTTTTGCCTAATATCCAACCTAAACCTCCCCCACTGCAACTTGAGACCATTACTCCTTGTCCTGTCCTCTTCTACCACTGAGAATAGTCTAGAACCATCCTCTCTGGAACCACCTCTCAGGTAGTTGAAAGCAGCTATCAAATCCCCCCTCATTCTTCTCTTCTGCAGACTAAACAATCCCAGGTCCCTCAGCCTCTCCTCATAAATTATGTGTTCCAGACCCCTAATCATTTTTGTTGCCCTTCGCTGGACTCTCTCCAATTTATCCACATCCTTCTTGTAGTGTGGGGCCCAAAACTGGACACAGTACTCCAGATCAGGCCTCACCAATGTCGAATAGAGGGGAACGATCACGTCCCTCGATCTGCTCGCTATGCCCCTACTTATACATCCCAAAATGCCATTGGCCTTCTTGGCAACAAGGGCACACTGCTGACTCATATCCAGCTTCTCATCCACTGTCACCCCTAGGTCCTTTTCCGCAGAACTGCTGCCTAGCCATTCGGTCCCTAGTCTGTAGCGGTGCATTGAATTCTTCCATCCTAAGTGCAGGACCCTGCACTTATCCTTATTGAACCTCATCAGATTTCTTTTGGCCCAATCCTCCAATTTGTCTAGGTCCTTCTGTATCCTATCCCTCCCCTCCAGCGTATCTACCACTCCTCCCAGTTTAGTATCATCCGCAAATTTGCTGAGAGTGCAATCCACACCATCCTCCAGATCATTTATGAAGATATTGAACAAAACCGGCCCAAGGACCGAGCACTGGGGCACTCCACTTGATACCGGCTGCCAACTAGACATGGAGCCATTGATCACTACCCGTTGAGCCCGACAATCTAGCCAGCTTTCTACCCACCTTATAGTGCATTCATCCAGCCCATACTTCGTTAACTTGCTGACAAGAATACTGTGGGAGACCGTGTCAAAAGCTTTGCTTCAGTCAAGAAACAATACATCCACTGATTTCCCTTCATCCACAGAACCAGTAATCTCATCATAAAAGGTGATTAGATTAGTCAGGCATGACCTTCCCTTGGTGAATCCATGCTGGCTGTTCCTGATCACTTTCCTCTCATGCAAGTGCATCAGGATTGATTCTTTGAGTACCTGCTCCATGATTTTTCCAGGGACTGAGGGGAGGCTGACTGGCCTGTAGTTCCCAGGATCCTCCTTCTTCCCTTTTTTAAAGATTGGCACTACATTAGCCTTTTTCCAGTCATCCGGGACTTCCCCGGTTCGCCACGAGTTTTCAAAGATAATGGCCAATGGCTCTGCAATCACAGCCGCCAATTCCTTCAGCACTCTCGGATGCAACTCGTCCGGCCCCATGGACTTGTGCACGTCCAGCTTTTCTAAATAGTCCCTAACCACCTCTATCTCCACAGAGGGCTGGCCATCTCTTCCCCATTTTGTGATGCCCAGCGCAGCAGTCTGGGAGCTGACCTTGTTAGTGAAAACAGAGGCAAAGAAAGCATTGAGTACATTAGCTTTTTCCACATCCTCTGTCACTAGGTTGCCTCCCTATGTCGAATAGAGGGGAACGATCATGTCCCTCGATCTGCTCGCTATACCCCTACTTATACATCCCAAAATGCCATTGGCCTTCTTGGCAACAAGGGCACACTGCTGACTCATATCCAGCTTCTCATCCACTCTCACCCCTAGGTCCTTTTCCGCAGAACTGCTGCCTAGCCATTCGGTCCCTACTCTGTCACTGTGCATTGGTTTCTTTTGTCCTAAGTGCAGGACCCTGCACTTATCCTTATTGAACCTCATCAGATTTCTTTTGGCCCAATCTTCCAATTTGTCTAGGTCCCTCTGTATCCTATCCCTGCCCTGCAGCGTATCTACCACTCCTCCCAGTTTAGTATCATCTGCAAATTTGCTGAGAGTGCAATCCACACCAATCTCCAGATCATTTATGAAGATATTGAACAAAACCGGCCGCAGGACCGACGCCTGGGGCACTCCACTTGACACCGGCTGCCAACTAGACATGGAGCCATTGATCACTACCCGTTGAGCCCGACAATCTAGCCAACTTTCTACCCACCTTATAGTGCCTTCATCCAGCCCATATTTCTTTAACTTGCTGACAAGAATACTGTGGGAGACCGTGTCAAAAGCTTTGCTAAAGTCAAGAAACAACACATCCACTGCTTTCCCTTCATCCACAGAACCAGTAATCTCATCATAGAAGGCGATTAGATTAGTCAGGCATGACCTTCCCTTGGTGAATCCATGCTGACTGTTCCTGATCACTTTCCTCTCATGTAAGTGCTTCAGGATTGATTCTTTGAGGAACTGCTCCATGATTTTTCCGGGGACTGAGGTGAGACTGACTGGCCTGTAGTTCCCAGGATCCTCCTCCTTCCCTTTTTTAAAGATTGGCACTACGTTAGCCTTTTTTCAGTCATCTGGGACTTCCCCTGTTCGCCACGAGTTTTCAAAGATAATGGCCAATGGCTCTGCAATCACAGCCGCCAACTCCTTTAGCACTCTCGGATACAACTCGTCCGGCCCCATGGACTTGTGCACGTCCAGCTTTTCTAAATAGTCCCTAACCACCTCTATATCCACAGAGGGCTGGCCATCTATTCCCCATGTTGTGATGCCCAGCGCAGCAGTCTGGGAGCTGACCTTGTTAGTGAAGACAGAGGCAAAAAAAGCATTGAGTACATTAGCTTTTTCCACATCCTCTGTCACTAGGTTGCCTCCCTCATTCATTAAGGGGCCCACACTTCCCTTGGCTTTCTTCTTGTTGCCAACATACCTGAAGAAACCCTTCTTGTTCCTCTTGACATCTCTTGCTAGCTGCAGCTCCAGGTGTGATTTGGCCCTCTTGATTTCATTCCTACATGCTTCAGCTATATTCACCTCTGTCAAGGTTCCTTTCCCACTCTGAACTCTAGGGTACAGATGTGGGGACCTGCATGAAAAACCTCCTAAGCTTATCTTTACCAGCTTAGGTCAAAACTTCCCCAAGGTACAAAATATTCCACCCGTTGTCCTTGGATTGGCCGCTACCACCACCAAACAAATACTGGTTACTGGGGAAGAGCTGTTTGGACACGTCTTTCCCCCCAAAATACTTCCCAAATCCTTGCACCCCACTTCCTGGACCTGGTTTGGTAAAAAGCCTCACCAATTTGCCTAGGTGACTACAGACCCAGACCCTTGGATCTTAAGAACAATGAACAATCCTCCCAACACTTGCACCCCCCCTTTCCTGGGAAATGTGGGATAAAAAGCCTCACCAATTTGCATAGGTGACCACAGACCCAAACCCTTGGATCTGAAAAAAATGAAAAAGCATTCAGTTTTCTTACAAGAAGACTTTTAATAGAAATAGAAGTAAATAGAAATAAAGAAATCCCCCCTGTAAAATCAGGATGGTAGATACCTTACAGGGTAATTAGATTCAAAACATAGAGAACCCCTCTAGGCAAAACCTTAAGTTACAGAAAGGATACAGAGACAGAAATAGTTATTCTATTCAGCACAATTCTTTTTCTCAGCCATTTCAAGAAATCATGATCTAACACATACCTAGCTAGATTACTTACTAAAAGTTCTAAGACTCCATTCTTGTTCTATCCCCGGTAGAAACAGCATATAGACAGACACACAGACCCTTTGTTTTTCTCCCTCCTCCCAGCTTTTGAAAGTATCTTGTCTCCTCATTGGTCATTTTGGTCAGGTGCCAGCAAGGTTACCTTTAGCTTCTTAACCCTTTACAGGTGAGAGGAGTTTTTCCTCTTGCCAGGAGGAATTTCAAAGGGGTTTACCCTTCCCTTTATGTTTATGACAACCTCTTGGACCAGATCCTGTGCTCCACATAGGACTAATTCAGTAAATGACTATCCCGTTGTGGGTTTGCTGATTAGCTGCTCCAAGAAGTAGTCATTGAGGTGTCAAGAAACTTTATTTCTGCATCCCATCCTCAGGTGACTTGTGCCCAGTCAATATGGGGATAGTTGAAATCCCCTATTATTATTAATGCTTTTGTGTGGTTTTTTTTAAATTATTTTAACAGCCTCTCTAATCTCCCTGAGCATTTCACAGTCACTATAACCATGCTCCTCTGCACCTCTCAGGTTTCCTGCATCACTTAGTTTAAAAACTGCTCTATGACTCTCTTAATTTCAAGTGCCAGCAATCTGGTTCCATTTTGATTTTGGTGGAGCCCAGCCTTCCTGTGTAGCCGTCCCCCTTTCCCCAGTTCCTAATGAATCAAAACCCCTCCTCCCTACTTTCTGGGGATGCAGACAAACAGACGCAAATGAAAACACGTGTACATGGTCCCACATGCGCACACACGCACACCCATGGATCCATGAGCGCACACCCACAAACATGGATCCACACACACACACACACGCACACACGCATGGACACACACGGACCCATGTACACACACACACAGAGACATGCACACGTACATTCATGACCTGCAAGGCCCCATCCAGGAGGCATGGTCAGAGAACCCCTAACAGAGCGGGTTTGCAGGGCAGATGGGTGAGAGGAACATCTCGTTGGAGAAACCCACCAGAACTGAGGCCTGAGCAAAGACTCTGAGCAGCTCGTTAGCTGTGGAGCAGCATCAGCATTCAGGTTACTTTGTGCAGGCTACTGGTGGAATCTTAGGCTCCTACACGGTTGGACAGCAGATGAGCCGGGGTTTGAAAAAGGCAGTGGAGCCTAAATTCAGTATTTACATGAATTCCTTTGTGGATCTAGATCTGGAAGAATTTCTGGAAGATGCTTTCATCAAACACAATTTAAGGTGGTTCAAAGTCAAGAGAGCTGGCTGGCTACACTGTCAGGGTTCCCCTCCACACACTCTGAACTCTGGGGTACAGATGTGGGGATCTGCATGAAATTATCTACCAGCTTAGGTTAAAAACTTCCCCAAGGCACAAATTCCTTTCCTAGTCCTTGGACGGTATTCCTATCACCAATAAGTGATTTATACAAAAATTCAGGGATGGGTCACTTGGAATCCTTATCCCCCCAAAATATCCCCCAAGCCTCTTCACCCCCATTTCCTGGGGACGCTTGAGAATAATATCCCAACCAATTGGTTAGCAATGTGAGCACAGACCAGACCCTTTGTCGTCAGGACACTGAAAATCAATCAGGTTCTTAAAAGAAGAACTTTATTTGGAAACCAAAAAGTAAAAGAATCACACCTGCAAAATCAGGATGGAAGGTAACTTTACAGGGTAATAAAAAGATTTGAAACACAGAGGATTCCCCTCTGGCTCAGTTTCACAGTTAGAAAAACAGGAATAAAACTACCTATGTAGCATAGGAAAATTCACAAGCCAAAACAAAAGATAACCTAACACATTTCCTTGCCTAACTTACAATGTCTATAATTTTAAATGGATCATTCCAGGTACGTTTTCAGGAGATGTAGTACCTGCTTGTTCTCTCCCTCCATCTGGAGAGGGAACAAAGCAAGAGAGCCATGAACAAATCCTCCCCCGCCCCACCTGCCAGATTTGAAAGTATCTATTTCCTCAATGGTCCTTCAGGTCAGGTGCCAAATAGGTTATTAGAGCTTCTTAACCCCTCAAGAATGCCCAGCAGGAGGAAGTGGAGGGGTTGGTGAAGTCGATTGTGTTGAAATCTGACATGGAGTAGGGGAGAAGGTGTCCAACTCTGAAGTAGAGTGGTGTGTCTTATATGTACTGTACATTCCCCTGATTTCTTGTATGTGCCCAGAGTCTAGGGTGATGGTCACAATACAAATGCCTGGATGGAGAGAGAATGTAAATATGGGACACTACATGGACTACTGGAGGCTGTTCTCATGGGTGAAGCAGATCGTTCATTCTTCACACACTGAAAAATGAGATTTACATGATTCAGAGAAGTAAATTATGAACAACTGACCCTATTAACGCCAATTCCATATTTAATGGTGCTCCATTGGTCAATGTTTCCTACAAGTCATGGTGTGGGAAACCTTCATGGGCACCAGCAGGAAAAATGTGTATGGGTACAGTTTATCCCTCATTCTTCCTTAACACGATGAAACCCAGGCAAAAGTGTCCATGCTGTATGGAGTTCCCCATTACCCAGCTGCGCAAAATATGAGAGTGGTAAAAAATGAAACCTTTGCCAAGTCATGTGCCAGGGGGAAACATCCCAACTAGGACACAGGTCAGGGAAAAAACCTCACTGATAGCAGCTCCACGGAAACACCTGCTCATTTGCAGCACTAGCCAGACAGGGACAATGTTTGGATGCCTACGGAATAGGCTGGAGAATAACCTGCTCTGGATATGTGCTGAGTTTTGGGCAGCCAATCTCTATAAAGCATTTAGCAGATAGAAAGGGGATTTCGGAAACAGGCTATGGGAATGGGGAACGCTGCCACATGCAGACAGACTGAAAAGTGTTGAGTTAAGAGAAAAGACAAAGAAGGGGGCATATGATAGAGGAGAGAAAAATAAAGAATGGAACGGATTACATTCACATGGACAAACAGAGAACAGTTCCCAACCAGTAACATCGATAGATATTTAGTGCTTCAGAAAGGGTAATTGCCCAAAGCTGAGGAAAATTCTCAGCAAAACTAATGGCAGGAAATTCAGAAAGAAAAATGGGAATGAAAACTGGGAGTTATTTAAGAGGAGTTTATTAGACAGCTAAAACGCCAGGAGTCCACAGTCAAGGAGGTGGACAACTTTGACTAAAAACCCAGTTCAGTAGTGAAGGGAAGGTAGCAATTGCTGCGGAAAGCAATATATTACACTTGGGGTGAAAGGGGAAATTGACAGTAAGTAATACAAATTGGAATTTATTAAAACTGATAAGGGACTTTAAAGACTTCAGGGAAAAATCCCTGTTTAGCATGTCTAAGGAAACGAAAAAGGAGGTTACTAAGTATATTAACATCAAAAGAAATCCTTGAAAAGTTTTAGGCCAATTACTAGACAGTGAAAGGAAACTTGTTAATGTTGCAGAAAAGGTAAATATGTTCCATTTTTTTGTCTGCATTCGGAAAGAAGCAGTATGACACTCGTATCACATGACACAATGAAATGCTTTCCAGGCCATTAGCAATCTCGGAGGGTGTTAAAGAGCATCGATAGTAGAAAATTAGAGTTATGAACACCAGAGGTGTGAACTGAACAATGACCACGCATCTCACTCGGAAGCAGAAGGGTGCAATCAGGCAGCAGCAGAGCAAACAAAAAAGAAAAGGCAAATACAGGGCAGTACTGTGTGAAATGTAAAGGTTGTTTTACAAAGGGAAAGTCTTTAAAAAAAAAGATTTGACAAGGTTAGGAAACAATGGAAACAGTGGTCTGGGATTAGTTTTTAAAAAGTCCAGGAATATAATTAATAGCAGTCAACAACTTGGTTTATGGAAAACAGGTGTTGTCAAAAAAACCCCAATGTCATTGTTTAATGAGAATACAGGTTTGGTTGATCAAGGGAACTGCACAGATGCAGTAAAATTGATTTCTCTGAGGCACTTGATTTAGCAGGGGAAACATTCCGATAATAAAAGGAACGCGCTATAATATCAGTGGAGCGCACGTAAAATGGACTGAAAACTGGCTGGCGGATATCGGAAACCAGCTGTCAATGGCTATTGTCAGTGAATGGGGCTGTTTCTAGTGGGGTTCTGCAGGGATCATTTCTAGGCCTGATGCTGTTCAGTATTTTATTCAAGGATCTGGAAGGAAAGAGAAAATCACTGCAGATAAAATTAGTGAATGTTCCAAAGACATGCAGAGTGGTTGCAATAGGCAGCCGGGGCAGGCATAACATTCGATCTGGAACATTTGGTGAGCTGGGCCCATGCAAACACTATGTTTTAATAAAGACAAATGCAAAGTGATCCTCTTGGAACAGGGAATGCAGGCCCAACCCACAGACCAGGGCACTGTACTATGGAACGCAGAGACCCTGAAAAGCACTAAGTGATCACTGTGGACAACCAAGTTATCGTGAGCTCCCAGTGCGATGCTGTGGCCGAAAGGGCTTGGATGCATAGACAGGGGAGTGGTGAGTTGGAGCAGGGGAAGGAGTTTACCTCTGCACATGAGATTTACTGATCTCTGAGCCCATAGCAACAGCAGAAAATGCTCATGTCTCCCCTCGGTCACCTTTTTCCAGATCTGTCTGTCTCCTATCTATCCATCTATCCATCTAGGCAATTATCCCTTATTTTCTTTCAAATCAACTGTATTTTATAAATATACACAAATACACAAACAGCCAATTCTTCTCTGACTCAGCACAGAGCCCAGGAGCTCTCATCTCCCTTTGGGACAGTCCCTTAATGAATGTTTACTCCTAAAGCTGAATAATTAGCACAGAAGAAGAGACATGCTTCTCCGCTGCCTGTTTACATTCAGATGCTCTCTTCTCCCCTCGAGGCTGAGTGAACCCCCCTGGGATTGCACAGAGCTATATTATAAACGGTGCACACTCTTGGATCGGCTCTCGGTGTGGCATGTTGCTGCAGATGCTGGGGTGAGAGAGGTTTGGGACACGGCTACCTGAGGGGGATTCCCAGGGAAGACGCTTCCATCTCAGAATTCACAGGTACCCATTTCTTGCTGAGGAGATCACCTGCTCGACAAACACTGTGCAACGTGGACGTGATGGGAAAGAGAGTATGTCTGGGGTCCATTCCGCTCTGCACAACCATGACACATCCCTTCCCATAGGTGATGAGTTTGCTAAAGAATCACTGGCCAAAATGTCACTCTTTTCTGGGCACCCCTGGTCATCCTGCCTGATGGACTACCGCCCCGAGGTGGCTGCATTTCAGTGGTAGAGGGGATCCTTCAGAATGAAAGGTGTTAGTAGATATACAATAGAAGACCAAATTCTGAATCAGTGGCCTGTACTTTGCTCAGGCCCCAGTGAGGCAAAACTCCCCTTGGAGTAAGAACTGAGTAGACACATCAGGGGCCAGCTGTGTGTTAACGCACAGACACGGACACCCTCTCCTCTTGCATTTCAGCACTCTGGCTGTTAATGGGGCAGGGGGACAGGAGATCTTACCTTACTTTTAGCTGCTGGAAAGCTTGGAGTTGGTAGCGCTCCTCACTAGAACAAGAAGAAGAATTTTTCAAGGTGGGAAACACATACTTTCTCCAAGTTCCATTCGAGAAGTGGGCTGAACTGTTATTCCTGAAACTTTCAAAACACAATTCTGCTCAAAGCAGCCACCCGGCATAGGAAATTTCAGTCCAAACACCTAAAATTTGGCAAATTCATAAGCAACTGAAAATGGGGTCTTTTATTCAAGCGTCAGACAGCCTTAACTACAGGTGATGACAGCAACTGCACCGACAATGTGATATGGCTGTGAAAAAAGCTAATGCGGTCATGGGATGCATCAGGAGAGGTATTTCCAGTAGGGATAAGGAGGTTTTAGTACCGTTATACAAGGCCCTGATTAGACCTCACCTGGAACACTGTGTGCAGTTCTGGTCTCCCATGTTTAAGAAGGATGAATTCAAACTGGAACAGGTACAGAGAAGGGCTACTAGGATGATCTGAGGAATGGAAAACTTGTCTTATAAAAGGAGACTCAAGGAGCTTGGCTTGTTTAGCCTAATTAAAAGAAGGTTGAGGGGAAATATGGTTGCTCTCTATAAATATATCAGAGGAGAGGGAGAGGAATTATTTAAGCTCAGTGCCAATGTGGACACAAGAACAAATGGTATAAACTGGCCACCAGGATATTTAGACTAGAAATTAGATGAAGGTTTCTAAACATCAGAGGAGTGAAGTTTTGGAACAGCCTTCCAAGGGAAGCAGTGGGGGCAAAAGATCTATCTGGCTTTAAAATTAAACTCAATAAGTTTATGGAGGAGATGGTATGATGGGATAACATGGTTTTGGTAAGTTTCGGAGTAACAGCCGTGTTAGTCTGTATTCGCAAAAAGAAAAGGAGTACTTGTGGCACCGTAGAGACTAACCAATTTATTTGAGCATAAGCTTTTGTGAGCTACAGCTCACTTCATCGGATGCATCCGATGAAGTGAGCTGTACCTCACGAAAGCTTATGCTCAAATAAACTGGTTAGTCTCTAAGGTGTCACAAGTACTCCTTTTCTTTATGGTTTTGGTAATTAAATATTCACGGTAAATAGGCCCAATGGTCTGTGATGGGATATTAGATGGGGTCAGATCTGAGTTACCCAGGAAAGAATTTTCTGTAGTATCTGGCTGATGAATCTTGCCCATATGCGCAGGATTTAGCTGATCGCTGTATCTGGGGTCAGAAGGGGCCATTATGATTGTCTAGTCCGACCTCCTGCACAACGTAGGCCACAGAATCTCACCCTCCCACTCCTGCTCCTCTCACCTATGGCTGAGCTATTGAAGTCCTCAAATCGTGGTTTAAAGACTTCAAGGAGCAGAGAATCCTCCAGCAAGTCACACGTGCCCCATGCTACAGAGGAAGGTGAAAAACCTCCAGGGCCTCTTCCAATCTGCCCTGGAGGTTTTTCGCCTTCCTCCGTAGCATGGGGCACGGGTCACTTGCTGGAGGATTCTCTGCTCCTAGAAGTCTTTAAACCATGATTTGAGGACTACAATAGCTCAGACATAGGAGAGAGGTTTCTTGCAGGAGTGGGTGGGTGAAATTGTGTGGCATGTGTTGTGCAGAAGGTCAGACTAGATGATCATAATGACCTAAATATCTATGAATCTATAAATGGCCAATCCATTTGTGAATCCCTTTCACCTACGCTGTTCCCTCCAATAATGTCGGTAGCAAGGAGTTCTACAGGCCAAACATGGATTATGTTAGCAATTTCTTTTCTTGTTGTTATATGTTCAGACTTCCAATTTAACTAAATGCTCTTTTGTTCATGTTGTGAGACACATTAAACATAAATGCCTGATATACTTTTTTTATCGATTGATCCATAGGGTTTAAGGTCAGAAGGGACCATGTGATCATCCACTCTGACCTCCTGTAAAGCACAGGCCCATTAATTACAACTCAGTTACCTCTGTATTGAGCCGAAAGGCTTGTGTGTGACCAAGGCCTGATCTACACTAGGATTTTGCATTATAGAATGATAGAGCCATAGAGTTATAAGGGAAGGCAAAGGACAGCTAGTCTAACCCCCTGACAAGATGCAAGATTTCTTTTTTCTTAGTCATCTAAGACTGATGGCTATTCACACGTCTTTGGAAAACCTCCACAGAAGGAGATTCCATGACTTCCCTGGATGTCTGTTCCATTGGCCTCCTGTACTTCAAGTTAGGAAGATTTTCCTGAAATTTAATTTAAATCTGCTATGCTGGAGTTTCAACCCATTGCCTTTTGTCCTGCCTCTCTCAATGTAAGACAGAATAACTTTCCTCCACCTTTTTATGGCAGCCTTTCAAGTATTTGAAGTTCACTATCTTGTCCCCCATTAATCTCCACTTTTCCAAATAAACACACCAGTTCCTACGTCTTGCATTCCATCCTGTGCATAACCTTTGTCTCTTGCCTATGGCTCCTTTCCAGTTTATCTACCTCCTTTCTATACATTGGTGAGCACATTACTATTGAGACCTAACCCCCACCAAGTAGAGGAATACTATCATGTACTGTGACTGGCATGTTATACCTCTGCTCATATAACCTAACATTGCATTTGCCCTTTTTGAAACAGCAAAAAAATCCACACCCCAGAAAGATGTAGCTATATCATCCTAACCCTGGTGTAGACCCTTGAAGCAGATCTTCCAGAAAAGCATCCAGTTTCAATCTGCCAACATGGGGAGTTGGAGAATCCACTACTTCCCGTGTCAGTGTGTCTCAATGGTTAATCACCCTCATTGCTAAATATGTGGCTGTCGTCTGTGGGTTGGGCCTGCATTCCCTTTTCCAAGGATTCTGCATTTGACGGTATTAAAACATTTTGTTTGCATGGGCCCCACATTCCAAGTGCTCCAAATCAATCGGTATGCTTGCCCTGGCCACCTCCTTGCAACCACTCTGCCAATTTTTGGGTCATCCGAAAATTTTATCTGCAGTGATCTTCTATTTCCTTCCACATCATTCATAAAAGTATTGAATAGCCTCAGGCATAGAACCGATCCCTGCAGAACCTGACTACAAACAGCCCCGTTCACTGACGAAGGCCTCTCAACAACAGCTTTCTGAGATCCGTCACTTAGCTTGTTTTCAGTCCATTTTGCATGTTCTCTACTGATATTATAGATTGTTTAATTTTTTAACTCAATATTTTCCCCGAGTAAATCAAATGCTTCTGAGAAATCAAGGTCCATTGCATCTGCATGGTTCCCTTGATCCACCACATGTGTTCCCTTGATTCACAAAGATGTACTCTCCATAAAGGGTAAAAACAGGTTTATTTGACAAGATCTGTTTTGTATAAACCTTGTTGTTGAGTGACATTAATTACATATCTAGACTTTAAAAAAAAAAAAAAACACTCCTCCCAGACCAGCTTTTCCATTGTTTTTTAACCTTGTCAAATCTTTTATAAAAAGCACTTTCCCTTTATTTTTTAATACTTGACATTTAACACAGGAATTGCCATAACATTTTTTTGTGATTTCTCTTGTTGTTAACATACTTAATAACCTCCTTCTTTGTTATCCTTAGCCCTGCCAAATGTGGAGTTTTCCCTAATGTCTTTAATGTCCCTTCTTAATTTTCATAACTTTCCATTTGTATTCTTGGCTCTCTGGTTTCCCTTTTCCCCCTTTGCTACATATTTTTTTCCCCCTAATTGCTGCCTTCCCTTTGCCACTGAACTGGATTTTTACCCAAAGTTGTTCACTTTGTTGACTGGAAAAATCATGGAGCAGGTCCTCAAAGAATCAATCTTGAAGTACTTGCATGAGAGGAAAGTGATCAGGAACAGCCAGCATGGATTCACCAAGGGAAGGTCATGCCTGACTAATCTAATCGCCTTTTATCATGAGATTACTGATTCTGTGGATGAAGGGAAAGCAGTGGATGTATTGTTTCTTGACTTTAGCAAAGCTTTTGACACGGACTCCCACAGTATTCTTGTCAGCAAGTTAAGGAAGTATGGGCTGGATGAATGCACTATAGGGTGGGTAGAAAGCTGGCTAGATTGTCGGGCTCAACGGGTAGTGATCAATGGCTCCATGTCTAGTTGGCAGCCGGTGTCAAGTGGAGTGCCCCAGGGGTCAGTCCTGGGGCCGGTTTTGTTCAATATCTTCATAAATGATCTGGAGGATGGTGTGGATTGCACTCTCAGCAAATTTGCGGACGATACTAAACTGGGAGGAGTGGTAGATACGCTGGAGGGGAGGGATAGGATACAGAAGGACCTAGACAAATTGGAGGATTGGGCCAAAAGAAATCTGATGAGGTTCAATAAGGATAAGTGCAGGGTCCTGCACTTAGGACGGAAGAATCCAATGCACCGCTACAGACTAGGGACCGAATGGCTAGGCAGCAGTTCTGCGGAAAAGGACCTAGGGGTGACAGTGGACGAGAAGCTGGATATGAGTCAGCAGTGTGCCCTTGTTGCCAAGAAGGCCAATGGCATTTTGGGATGTATACGTAGGGGCATAGCGAGCAGATCGAGGGACGTGATCGTCCCCCTCTATTCGACATTGGTGAGGCCTCATCTGGAGTACTGTGTCCAGTTTTGGGCCCCACACTACAAGAAGGATGTGGATAAATTGGAGAGAGTCCAGCGAAGGGCAACAAAAATGATTAGGGGTCTAGAACACATGACTTATGAGGAGAGGCTGAGGGAGCTGGGATTGTTTAGCCTGCAGAAGAGAAGAATGTGGGGGGATTTGATAGCTGCTTTCAACTACCTGAAAGGGGGTTCCAAAGAGGATGGCTCTAGACTATTCTCAGTGGTGGAAGAGGACAGAAGAAGGAGTAATGGTCTCAAGTTGCAGTGGGGGAGGTTTAGGTTGGATATTAAGCAAGACTTTTTCACTAGGAGGGTGGTGAAACACTGGAATTTGTTACCTAGGGAGGTGGTAGAATCTCCTTCCTTAGAAGTTTTTAAGGTCAGGCTTGACAAAGCCCTGGCTGGGATGATTTAACTGGGAATTGGTCCTGCTTCGAGCAGGGGGTTGGACTAGATGACCTTCAGGGGTCCCTTCCAACCCTGATATTCTATGATTCTATGATTCTATGACTTTTTCCGCAAAGAACGACCAATTTTCATTCATATTTTTCTGTATAATTTTTCCTCCAATCAATTTTGCTGACAATTTTCTTCAGCTTTGGGGAATTAGTCCTCTTGGAGCACTCAGTGTCTATAAATAGTACTGATTGGGAACTGTTCTCTGTTTGTCCATTGGAACATAATTCAGTATCATTTTTTATTTTCCTCTCCTCTCTCATATGTTCCCTTCTTTGTCTCTTCTGTAAACGAAAGAGTCCCAGACTTTTCTGCATGGTGTCCAGTATCAGGGAGCGTAGCCGTGACTTTTCTATCTGTTTGCATATGGCAGCCTCCCCCATTCTCAGAGCCTGTCTTGGAAATCCCTTTTAGATATGCTATATCCTGCATGGAGACTGGGTGACCAAAACGGAGCACATATCCAGAACATGGTATTCTCCATCTCATATCTTAGTGATCTGTATATTGCTTTTGTTTTGTCCACTGCTCTGAATCAGCAAGTGTTTCTCTTGAGCTGCTGTCAATGGCGCCCAGGTCTTTTCCCTGAGGTATGTTCTAATTGGGATGTTTCTCCTGGCATATGTCTTACAAAAGTTTGGTTTTTTACACTCTCACATATCAAGCAACTTGATGAATGGGGAACTCCTACAGCATGGAGTCCCTATGCTAGCTCTCATTGCATTAAGGAATAATGATGAATAACCACACTTGTGTTTCCTGCTGGTGCCTCTTAAGGTTCCCCCATCTCTAAGTGTAGGAATTATTAACACAGGGAGCCCCATAAAATGTGGAATTGGCTTTAATATGGTCATTGTTCATAGTTGTTTTCTCTGAACAATTCAAATGTCATTTTTCAGTGAGTGAAGAGCGAACAATCTGCTTCACCCATGAGAACTGCCTCCAGTAATGCATGTAATATCTCAGATTAACGTTCTCTCTCCATCCAGGCATCCTGGGCACACACAGGAAGTCAGGGGAACGTACGGTACATGCAGGAAACAGCGTTCCGCCTCAGAGTTGGATGCCTTCTCCCCTATTCCATGTCAGATTCCAACACAACCCACTTCAACAACCCCTCCACCTTCATCCTGCTGGGCATTCCTGGCTTGGAGGGAGCCCACATCTGGATCTCCATCCCCTTCTGCACCGTGTACATCATAGCTGTCTTGGGGAGCATCACCATCCTATTCATTGTAAAGATGGAGCAAAGCCTCCATGGGCCCATGTATTATTTCCTCTGCATGCTGGCCATCAGCGACCTGGTCATGTCCACATCCACCCTGCCCAAAATGCTGAATATCTTCTGGTTCAATACCAGGGAGATCAGTTTCAGTGCTTGCCTCACCCAGATGTACGTCGTGCTCTGCTTCTCAGCCATGGAGTCCGGAATCCTCGTGGCCATGGCTTTGGATCGCTACGTGGCCATCTGCCATCCCCTGAGACATTCGAGCATCCTGACAAACTCTGTTGTGGCCAAGATCGGCCTGGCTGTGCTGCTGCGCAGTGGAATATTCGCATTACCCTACCCCTTCCTGGCAAGGCGGTGGCCATATTGCAGAACCAACATCATCCCTCACACCTATTGTGGGCACATAGCTGTGGTGAAGCTGGCCTGCGCTGACATCAGCATCAGTAGTTACTATGGGCTGTTCGATCTTTTCTCTGAGATCGGAATGGATGTGTTTTTTATCACTGTGTCCTATACTCTGGTCCTCCGGGCCATCTTCCGCCTCCCCACAAAGGATGCCAGGCTCAAAACTTTTGGGACCTGCATCTCTCACCTTTGTGCCATCTTAGCTTTCTACATGCCAGGTTTCTTCTCCTCTCTCACGCACCGGTTTGGCTATAATGTGCCACTGCACTTTCTTGTTCTCATTGCCAATGTGGAACTCCTGGTGCCCCCCTTGCTCCACCCCATCATCTACGGGGTGAGGACCAAACAAATCCGGGGCAGGCTGCTCTGGCTCTTTACTCCTAAAGGGACCTAAATGTTTTCTCAGACTGAGGTCCGTGCAGAGCTGGCTGGTGCATAGTGCTGGGCCCTCTTCCCTGAATCATTTATTGAATGCATCCGATGAAGTGAGCTGTAGCTCACGAATGCTTATGCTCAAATAAATTTGTTAGTCTCTAAGGTGCCACAAGTCCTCCTTTTCTTTTTGCGGATAAAGACTAACATGGCTGCTACTCTGGACAGTCAAGAGACATTAAACCCTTTCCTGTCCTTACTGTGCTGTGTCAGCATCATAAACTGGGGAATACGTCTATGTGCAATTCAGTGGGTTGCCACCTTTCCAATTGCTGGTAGTTGGACTCCTGAAACGACAATCTTGCCCATCTGTTCTGTCAAGGCTCCACCCCTGCAGTGTGTCTTCTCCCCAATGCCCTACCCCTCTGACTTGCTCCTCTCTTCCCCTCACCTTGCCAGTTGCTGGAACATTTTCCACCTCCTATATATATATAATCTCAAGGTTCCTTCCCCACTCTGAACTCTAGGGTACAGACGTGGAGACCTGCATGAAAACCTCCAAAGCTTACTTTTACCAGCTTAGGTTAAAACTTCCCCAAGGTACAAACTATTTTACCCTTTGCCCTTGGACTTTCACTGCCACCACCAAACATTTAACCGGTTACTGGGAAAGAGTTGTTTGGAAACGTCATTCCCCCAAAAATCCTCACCAAAACCTTGCACCCCCCTTCCTGGGGAAGGTTTGATAAAAATCCTCACCAATTTGCGTAGGTGACCATAGACCGAAACCCTTGGATTTTAAGAACAATGAAAAAGCATTCAGTTTCTTACAAGAAGAATGTTAATAGAAGAAAAAGGAAAAAGAATCACCTCTGTAAAATCAGGACAGTAAATATCTTACAGGGTAATTAGATTCAAAACATAGAGAATCCCTCTAGGAAAAAACTTAAGTTACAAAAAGACACAAAAACAGGAATATGCATTCAATTCAGCACATCTTATTTTCTCAGCCATTTCAAGAAATCAGAATCTAACACAGATCTAGCTAGATTACTTACCAAGTTCTAAGACTCCATTCCTGTTCTGTCCCCGGCAAAAGCATCACACAGACCGACCCAGACCCTTTGTTTCTCCCTCCCCCCAGCATTTGAAAGTATCTTGTCTCCTCATTGGTCATTTTGCTCTGGTGCCAGCGAGGTTCTCCTAGCTTCTTAACCCTTTACAGATGAAAGGGTTTTTCCTCTGGCCAGGAGGGATTTTAAAGGGGTTTACCCTTCCCTTTATAGTTGTGACAATATATATCTGGAAAATAAATAAATAAATAAATAAATAAATAAATAAATAAATAGTGGACCTAGTCACCTCTAATAGTAACATGTTGTCACATCTTGTGGGAAGTCACTTAAGCGACACTGGTTAGTGTTAAAATTTTAATGTTTATTCTTACTTTGCTATTACTTCTGTGGAGAGAGAGACCCCGTCAGGACTCCTGGGATGTATCTCAGCTGTGGGAGGGGAGTGGGGTGTAGTGGGTTAAAGTAGGGGGAAGATACATCTGGAATCTAAATGAGAAGATCAGAATGGCCACACTGGGTAAAACCAATGGTCCATGTAGCCCAGAAGCCTGTCTTCCAACAGTGCCCAGTGCCAGGTGCTTCAGAGGGAATGAACAGAACATGGCAATCCCCATGTGATTCATGCTCTGTCATCCACTACCAGCTTCTGGCAAACAGCGGTTAGGGACAACAACCCTGCCCATCCTGGGCAATAGCCCTTGATGGACTTCTCTAGTTCTTACTGGAACCAGGTCATAGTTTTGGCCTTCATAACATCCTATGGCTGATAGTTCCTCAGCTTGACTGTGAAGAAATACTTCCTTTTGTTTGTTTGAAACCTGCTGCCTATTCCTTTGATTGGATGACACTTAGTTCTTGTGTTATGTCAAGGAGTAAATAACATTTCCTCATTAAATATCACCATTGTTATATATTTGCAAGAAATCTTGTAACAATAGGTCATGTGAGGTTTCAATATAAAAGCTACAATTTGCTGAATATGATTTTCTTATTTGTATGAACATCTCATTTTTTTATTTGCAGTTACAAATATTGACTATGCGTTTGCTCCTGTGGTAAATCCCACAAGGCAATTTACATCCAGTGTATCCAGCACAATGTGAATGGACTATTCAAGTGGATGGACCAACAATGAACAGCCTGTGCCATGGAAGAAACTTATCCCCACCTGATGGACTTACCTGGGGACATTCTGGCTAGAATATAATATATGGTCCCTGATATGACTCACTGAAACATGCAGAGGCGTGTGATCAGCCCATGTGACACAGGACTCCATCTTGTGCCTGTGCTTTTGGTGCAGAGGAACCAAGGAGACGCTCTTTCAGTCCTTCAGCTGTTCCTGGCAATTTTTGCTTTTCCGTTAGGGCCCCAGCGGAACACTCGTTCTTTCTGCGGGCGGACACTTTCGCAGCCTGAGCTACACAGAAGAAATCGTTGCCAATTAGCATACCAATAGGGTTATAATCTGCTACCCTCACTGATAATACAGCTTTAAAACTGTCAGTTTCTATGTGCACTTTAGCCAAAGGCATAAGGATTGTGTAACTGTCATAAATATAAAGGGAAGCGTAAACCCATTTAAAATCCCTCCTGGCCAGAGGAGAAATCTGCTCACCTGTAAAGGGTTAAGAAGCTAAAGGGAACCTCACTGGCACCTGACCAAAATGACCAATGACGAGACAAGATACTTTCAAAAGCTGGGAGGAGGGAGAGAAACAAGCGGTCTTTGTCTGTCTGTATGCTGCTTTTGCGGGGGATAGACCAGGATAATTCCTCAGGTGATCAGAGGAATTATAATGGTCGCACCTTCTGGATGCATTAGTTTTTATAGGAGATTTGGGTTGCGAATTAGAGGAATGAGGTAAAATGGAACCCTATTTCCCACCATGCTTAAATGCCTCCTGCTGGTTGTCTAGGGAATTAGCTCAACTCCAGCTTTGGAGCTCCCCCTGCTGGCCAGTGTCTCACCTGCCTCAGGCCCTCGTGTCCCTCCCGGACTCTGGTGCCCCTTACCCTGGCGTTCTGCCCACTGCAGTATCCCCACACATTGGGTCTCCGCTCCAGGGGAAACCTGAACCCTCTACACCCACCTTGCCTCAGTGGTTACTGCCAGTTGTCATCCAGCCCCCACTCACTGGGGCAAACTGCAGTCCATAAAGGCCATTCATGATTGGCAAGGGGGTTGGACCAGATGCCTCTGCCTATCCCCACACTACACCTTTGCAGCCCCAGTACCTGCTTGGGACTTTATCCAAGGCCTCCGCATGGGGAGTTGCCAAGCTAGGCCCTTCTCCCTCCAAGGCTAGACAGAGACTCCTGCCTTCTTGCCCTGCAGCCTTTTTATAGGGCCCAGCCTGGCCCTCATTGGCTGCCACTCAGCCTTTTCTGATTGGCAACTCAGCCCCAGCCCTAGCCAAGGGCTGGCTTTTAACCCTGGCTGAGCCGGAGCAGGGTGATTGCTCTAATTCACATCACATCCACAGTTTTCATCTTTTTGTCCCCTTGACACTGTTTCACATAATCTTTACATGTCCCACACCTTGGTTGTAGAGTTCCATGTGGTCTCTGGGCCCAGAGTCATTGAGGTCTCCCCTCCTGTCGCCATCTCCTCAGCCCCTGGACCCAGTCTAGAGGTGTCGCATTCCTTTGGCTTTGCTGCTGGGCTTCCCAGTCAAACTTCTGCCCCTGCTCCTAGTCCCGCTCCTGGCCTCAGCCCCACTCGTGCCCCTGTCACATCCCTCATTTCTTTCCCTTCATCTTCTACACTGCTGCCACCCAGGGCTTGTGTCATTTCCTCTGTCCTTGGACTAACCTCAGGGGGCGTTTTTTTTGTCTCCCCTCCCTGACTCTTTAGGAGCTGCTCTCTTCCCTCCACCTCCCTATCCCTTTCCGGGCACAGAGACGGGTTGCACAGAGCCACAGGTACAATCGCCGCACCAGTGGTCTGCTCCCTCTTTGCCCATCTCCTTGGACCACAGGGTCTAACAGGGGCCCAGCAAGATGATGATTATGGGTCCGCAACCCTGTTCCCCACTGTGCTGCGGGATGAGCGTCATCGTTTTCTGGTGGACACCTGTGGTTTGAAACATAAGGTGAGGGCTGCTTTAGAGGAGTGGAGGGGAACTGGGAGGCAGAACATCCTGGTCTATGGTGGGCTCGCAACTTCTGTGACTTCCCCCTGCATTTCAGGGATTGGTGCAACACCGGCTGGGGATCCTCCTGCCTGCGAGGATCATTCTCAGCCCCCACAACGAAGCCAACCATATTTTCAAAAATGAACACCAACCGAAAGAAAAAAAAAAAAAAAGGAAATATGGAAAGGATAAAGAAAAACATGGAACCCCCTCTTCTTCTACAGGAACACCAAAACCAGCCGTCTCTGGAGTGTCAGGGCAGTTCACAGTCTGTCCCTCCCATGTCCCAGGCCTCTTGCCCAGGCCCTGGCTGTGCTGCAAGGGTGCTGTGGGTCAGACACTTGCTCTCTCAGTGGCCATATGTCTCAGGCTTTAGGTGGTAGGGCCCCTCTCCACAGCGTCATCCTCACCCAACACAGTTACGATTCCCCTCCAATTCTGGCCTGCAAGGCCTCTTGACTAGGGGTATTTCCCTGCGCTGGTCCCTCTGCCCAGGGTCTTCCTTGCTCTCCCCAACTGTGCACCGCACCCAGCCCCAGCCCCAGCCCCAGCGCTGCTGCTGCTCAGCCTCCAGCTCCCTGGGCTGCTTCTCTGGCCCCTCTGCTTCGGGCTGCTGCAGCTCTGTGCCCAGCTCAACTCCCTGGGCTACTTCTCTGGTTCTGGCCGGCCTGTCTCTGCTCTCAGCTCTGCCCAGGCCCCTGCTGTCTCCTTAACTCAACCCCGCTCTGTCCCAGGCAGTCCCAGCTCACACAGACGATGGGAACCTCCTGACCTCCAGACTTCCTCCCTGGTCTGCCTGCCCTGTCAATCAGGCTGACAAGTAATGTTGGCCTCTCCTCTCTGACTCTAGGGGCTGGTTTGGACCCTTCCCCTTCCTTTTGGGACTAGGAAAGGGCCAATCAAAAATCCTCACTGAATTTTAGTGAGCGGCCAGTAATTTACATTCCTCCCTAGTATAATTCTGCCACAGCCAGAACGTTCACACCAGCATAACTGGGCCCCATATTATCAACATTTATATATTAAAAAACAATACATTTGCAATGAATAAAAGTACATTTATCATACTTAACATCCCCTGTCCAATTCTTTATTCTATACATAATATTCACTAAAGACTACATAGAACCAATAACACAATCATCTCTAAGTTTAATAATCAGTACACCCTTAGTAGTTCTCTGGGACTTTCTTAAGACTGGTGGCTCATTACCCATATTTTCTGTTCCCTTGTCACCAGGTAACACCAGGTCAATTTGAGGGATCAGTCTATTTTCATCAGGGTTTGCATTTGCCCCAATGGTTTCAGCCTCCTCCGGATATGATGCTCTGCGACTCCTGTGAGCCCTGGCTGGACTAAAAGTCCAATGTTTTAGCTGGTCCCCATGTACCACTCTCTCAGGACCTCCACATTCCGGCTGGATAGTGTAAACTGGCAGTGCAGGATTACTGTGAGTGACCACAATGTGGGCATTTGACTCCCACTTCCCTTGTCTTTTATTATGACCCAGCATCTATGGTTACAAACTGGTACCTGCTTACCACAGCTTATGAGAGTCCCACTGGACTTGCGATCATAAGTCCTTTTTCTACTTTGGGCTGCGTCTTTAGTTTTATTGAGAGCAACTTCAATGGCTCTCTTTGGGCTGTCATGGACACCTTTGACACAGTCATTGAAATTGATCACCTCATCCTTAGAAAAGACTCCTTGATGCTCTTGATGCTTGAACCTCTGCAGTTCTATTCTGAGAATGCAACCCCACAGACTTCACACGTGAGATTATAAGACTCACCAACACTCTTCCTTTGATTGCATTAGTCAGTAAATTGGATGGCTGGAGCCTATTAGTTTGTCTTGATCCAGATGTATGGTCTAGAAGGGCTCGAGATCCATTGGTGTTTCCTGGTACCCAGCAGCGTTCATCAAGGATCTTCCCTCTCCAAGGAGGAATAACTGTCTTCAGCCTACTTTAGCATTTCCAATCTGTCCTGCCAGGCCCAGAGGATGACTCTGTTTCTCCTTCTGAGCAAGTACTTTACTCAGCACAGAATTCTTCTTCGAGTGCCCATGATGGTTCATCCTAGAAGTTCCTTCTCCTCGCAACTTATTTTGCTATTACTTTCTGAGACTTTGGCTAGCTGTTCTTCAAATTCTTTTTTTAACCTTCCTAATTAAACACTTAAACTTCATTTGCCAGGAGTTTATGCTCCTTTCGATTTTCCTCAATAGGATTTAAATTCCACTATTTAAATGAAGCCTTTTTGCCTCTCACTGCTTCTTTTACTTTGTTGTTCAGCTACGGTGACACTTTTTGGTTCTCTTACAATGTTTTTTTTAGATTGGGGTATGCATTTAAGTTGAGCCTCTTGTAATTCCCCCCTTCCTCCCTGGCTTACTCGGGAGTGGGCAACACTCACCTCTCTGCCTGGGCGCCTGATGTTGTGGACATTAAAGGCGATCCTAAGCATTCCAGTGCTGAAGTCCCTTTACTCCGAAAGGCACTTGAATTTGGCAGTGCCTGCCCCTTGCTAGTCCTGTACACACTCCGTGGCATGCCTTGGGAACCTCCAGAAAGAAACCTATTCTAATAATATTAATAGTATTCTGTGGCCTGGGTCTGTAGTAAGAAGAAGGCCTCACACAGGAACCCTTGTATCACACACCTAGCATGAGGATTGAGGGCTGAACCAAAGTAGCCAGGGCTTTGCTAATAGAAATCAAAGTTAAGCTGTGAGCAAGAGGCAGGCCCCACACACAGAATCTGGCAAGAGCAGGGCTGATGCTACAGAAATACACATACCTGAGAGGTTCTCTGCATACCTTATGGAAACACACTCCAGGGTGTCTTTGTCTGCGGAGAGGGCAGAGGAAATTCCTACCACTGACTGAGCTGAATCCACCCTCAGGGGACACTCATGTACTAGCAGAACTGTAGACATCTGATCCAGGGCGCTAGAGACCCTGCTTCATTTGTCAATAAACCTTGCCGGGTGCCTACAGACCTTATCTGAGTCTGTGGTCGTTGGGGGTTCTCTCGGGCAAGCTGTGTCAGCTACCTGCGCAGAACTGGGACAGCATGCAGAGGGAGCACACGCGCACAGCTGAACGGTTATCAACATTGGACGGAGCAGAGCACCGTAACAGTGACGTGTGATGACAGGGTCTAACTCAAAAATACCAGTTATAATTAATATACATGCAATATCCTTAAAAGAGAGTTAACACACCTTTCTTTAACAACTTAACGTAACAGTATATAAGCAACTACTAATTTAAATCCACAGAGGGCAGTGGAATATAATCAATTAACAAACATGGGCTATAGTGAGACACGAAACTTTCTTAATTGGCATTTACACTGCCTCCATGTACCCCACCCCAAAGTGTATACTCTGGATTGCAGAGTCCTAGACATTTGCTTGCATGGGCGTCCTTGGAGATCTGCAGCTGCAGACAGCACTCTGTTGGATCTGTGTATCAGTCCAGCCATGGCAACAAGCTGCATAACCCCTCTGACGATTGGAGCTGGCCCCACCAAATGTCAGCCGCTCTGCGTCCTAATTTGGGGGGAAGATCAAGCTGCCTCTCCTCAGACTCAGCCTCTCTACGGTGCCCCTTCCCTTGCCTGCGCTTTCCCAACAAGGGTGGGGGTTACTCACAGTTCCTCCACAGCAGGCCCACCTCATTCGGCTCCAGGCACAGCAACAGTCTCTGACCTGGCTCCAGGGAAGCCACCAACAGCCTCTGAGGCTCCCCGCTCGATCAGATCCCCAGCGGGCTCGTAGCAGCGGCTCTTGGCTTCCTAGCAGCAGCTCCGCGTGTGGACAGAGCTCCACACAAGCAATCTCACTCCTCTTCTGAAAATGGAGCCTACCATCTGCTCCCCCTGCACTTCCTGTGATTCTAAGATTCCTGGAAGAGGGAGAGTGTCACTCTTTCCCTAAGGCATCAGACAGGATCTTCCCAGCTGGTACACTCCCAATAAAGTTCAGAGGCCAGTCTAGTAAAAGGAGCCTACACTCTATTAAGTAGTTTCCATGCAGCTTGCAGGATTTCACTTTTCATGCTGTTCTTTTCAATTTCTCTTTTATCTAACTTCTTCATTTTTGGTGTCATTCCCCTTTGTGAAATTAAATGGTACAGTGTTCGGCTGCTGTGGTATTTTCCCCACCACAGGGATGTTAAATTGAATTAGATTATGGTCCTTATTACCAAGTGCTTCAGCTATAGTCACCTCTTGGACCAGATCCTGTGCTCCACATAGGACTAATTCAGTATTTGACTCTCCCGTTGTGAGTTCCCTGATTAGCTGCTCCAAGAAGCAGTCATTTGAGGTGTCAAGAAACTTTATTTCTGCATCCCATCCTCAGGTGACTTGTACCCAATCAATATGGGGATAGTTGAAATCCCCCATTATTATTAAGGGTATTGTGGTTTATTTTTAAATTATTTTAACAGCCTCTCTAATCTTCCTGAGCATTTCACAGTCCCTATCACCATCCTGGCCAAGTGGTCGGTGATATATCCCTACTGCTATATTCTTATTATTCGAGTATCAAGTTACTAGCCAGAGAGATTCTGTGGTCCAGTTTGGTTAATTTCCAAATTGTACTTCATTAGATTCTATCCTTTCTTTCACATATAATGCCACATCTCCACCAGCATGACCTCTTCTGTCCTTCCAATATATTTTGTACCCTGCTATCACCATGTACCACTGATTATCCTCATTCCACCAAGTTTTTGTCATGCCTATTATATCAATATCCTCATTTAATGTAAGGCACTCTAGTTGAACCGTCTTATTATTTAGATTTCTAGCATTTGTATATATAACCCTTCTGCCAGGTGGAGCCTGCAGCAACCACGACCGGGTTCAATATCTAGGTCTTCCTTTCCCTCTATCCAACACAGAACTGACTTGAGCCTCTACCCAGTAACCTTGGAAATTTACACACCACCCCGAGGCCCTTCTGAGAGGCAATACTCAGAGCCTATTTAGCTCTATTCTTTGAACAGTTGAGAAAACAAGTCAAACCAGTCGAGGTAATGCCCCTGGGGAGACCCTGCAATTTGCTGACCAGAATGCCTGCCCCTAAGCTTCTTACTCTCACAGAGCTCTAACAGTGGAGCCCCCGGCTTAAAAAGTCCTTTCTGCTAACCATGAACACCCTTGCTTTGGAACAGATGAAGCACAGTCCTGCTTTTCTGTGTTCCCACAACAATTACCCACTGGTAACCATATTTCACTATCCCTGAATTCAGTACTAACATAATTTGTGAACCAATATCAGCGCAGTTGATTACAATGAGCAAACACCCTCTCTATCCGCTGACTAGCTAGCAAATCTAAGCAAAGCAGGAGCAAACTGCATTTACATAAACACACCCAGGGTCTCTTCCTCCTCCCAGCTAGCTGTCAGGGAAGCATTCCTTCAGACCCTGCTGACATGGATAAACACTGTAAAAACTGTCACTTTTTAGCTGTCTGCCCTTACAGTATGTAATTGAATGGGACTCTTTTTCATTTGACTCTTTGTCATCAGATCCTACCTGTATTTTACCATCTTCCTTCCTCTCCTCCTCACTAGGATCTAGAGAATCTCCATTAATAGATCCTCCCCTCAGGGATGTCTCTGTCTGAAACACGTGCTCCTCTGCACCTCTCAGGTTTCCTGCATCACTTAGTTTAAAAACTGCTCTCTGACCCTCTTAATTTCAAGTGCCAGCAATCTGGTTCCATTTTGATTTTGGTGGAGCCCAGCCTTCCTGTGTAGCCTTCCCCCTTTCCCCAGTTCCTAATGAATCAAAACCCCTCCTCCCTACTTTCTGGGGATGCAGACAAACAGACGCAAATGAAAACACGTGTACATGGTCCCACATGCGCACACACGCACACCCATGGATCCATGAGCGCACACCCACAAACATGGATCCACACACACACACACACACATATGGACGTACATGGACACACACGGACCCATGTACACACACACACAGAGACATGCACACGTACATTCATGACCTGCAAGGCCCCATCCAGGAGGCATGGTCAGAGAACCCCTAACAGAGCGGGTTTGCGGGGCAGATGGGTGAGAGGAACATCTCGTTGGAGAAACCCACCAGAATTGAGGCCTGAGCAAAGACTCTGAGCAGCTCGTTAGCTGTGGAGCAGCATCAGCATTCAGGTTACTTTGTGCAGGCTGCTGGTGGAATCTTAGGCTCCTACACGGTTGGACAGCAGATGAGCCGGGGTTTGAAAAAGCAGTGGAGTCTAAATTCAGTATTTACATGAATTCCTTTGTGGATCTAGACCTGGAAGAATTTCTGGAAGATGCTTTCATCAAACACAATTTAAGGTGGTTCAAAGTCAAGGGGGCTGGCTGGCTACACTGTCAGGGTTCCCCTCCACACACTCTGAACTCTGGGGTACAGATGTGGGGACCTGCATGAAATTATCTACCAGCTTAGGTTAAAAACTTCCCCAAGGCACAAATTCCTTTCCTAGTCCTTGGACGGTATTCCTACCACCAATAAGTGATTTTTACAAAAATTCAGGGATGGGTCACTTGGAATCCTTATCCCCCCAAAATATCTCCCAAGCCTCTTCACCCCCATTTCCTGGGGAGGCTTGAGAGTAATATACCAACCAATTGGTTAGCAATGTGAGCACAGACCAGACCCTTTGACCTCAGGACACTGAAAATCAATCAGGTTCTTAAAAGAAGAACTTTATTTGGAAACCAAAAAGTAAAAGAATCACACCTGCAAAATCAGGATGGAAGGTAACTTTACAGGGTAATAAAAAGATTTAAAACACAGAGGATTCCCCTCTGCCTCAGCTTCACAGTTAGAAAAACAGGAATAAAACTACCTATGTAGCATAGGAAAATTCACAAGCCAAAACAAAAGATAACCTAACACATTTCCTTGCCTTACCTACAATGTCTATAATTTTAGATGGATCATTCCAGGTATGTTTTCAGGAGATGTAGTACCTGCTTGGTCTCTCCCTCCATCTGGAGAGGGAACAAAGCAAGAGAGCCACAAACAAATCCTCCCCCGCCCCACCCGCCACATTTGAAAGTATCTATTTCCTCAATGGTCCTTCAGGTCAGGTGCCAAATAGGTTATTAGAGCTTCTTAACCCCTCAGGAATGCCCAGCAGGAGGAAGGTGGAGGGGTTGGTGAAGTCGGTTGTGTTGGAATCTGACATGGAGTAGGGGAGAAGGTGTCCAACTCTGAAGTAGAGTGGTGTGTCTTATATGTACTGTACGTTCCCCTGATTTCTTGTATGTGCCCAGAGTCTAGGGTGATGGTCGCAATACAAATGCCTGGATGGAGAGAGAATGTAAATATGAGACACTACATGGACTACTGGAGGCTGTTCTCATGGGTGAAGCAGATCGCTCATTCTTCACACACTGAAAAATGAGATTTACATGATTCAGAGGAGTAAATTATGAACAACTGACCCTATTAATGCCAATTCCATATTTAATGGTGCTCCATTGGTCAATGTTTCCTACAAGTCATGGTGTGGGAAACCTTCATGGGCACCAGCAGGAAAAATGTGTACAGGTACAGTTTATCCCTCATTCTTCCTTAACACGATGAAACCCAGGCAAAAGTGTCCATGCTGTATGGAGTTCCCCATTACCCGGCTGCGCAAAATATGAGAGTGGTAAAAAATGAAACCTTTGCCAAGTCATGTGCCAGGGGGAAACATCCCAACTAGGACACAGGTCAGGGAAAAAGCCTCACTGACAGCAGCTCCACGGAAACACCTGCTCATTTGCAGCACTAGCCAGACAGGGACAATGTTTGGATGCCTACGGAATAGGCTGGAGAATAACCTGCTCTGGATTTGTGCTCAGTTTTGGGCAGCCAATCTCTATAAAGCATTTAGCAGATAGAAAGGGGATTTCTGAAACAGGCTATGGGAATGGGGAACGCTGCCACATGCGGACAGACTGAAAAGTGTTGAGTTAAGAGAAAAGACAAAGAAGGGGGCATATGATAGAGGAGAGAAAAATAAAGAATGGAACGGATTACATTCACATGGACAAACAGAGAACAGTTCCCAACCAGTAATATCGATAGATATTTAGTGCTTCAAAAAGGGTAATTGCCCAAAGCTGAGGAAAATTCTCAGCAAAACTAATGGCAGGAAATTCAGAAAGAAAAATGGGAATGAAAACTGGGAGTTATTAAAGAGGAGGTTATTAGACAGCTAAAACACCAGGAGTCCACAGTCAAGGAGGTGGACAACTTTGACTAAAAACCCAGTTCAGTAGTGAAGGGAAGGTAGCAATTGCGGCGGAAAGCGATATATTACACTTGGGGTGAAAGGGAAAATGGACAGTAAGTAATACAAATTGGAATTTATTAAAACTGATAAGGGACTTTAAAGACTTCAGGGAAAAATCCCTGTTTAGCATGTCTAAGGAAACGAAAAAGGAGGTTACTAAGTATATTAACATCAAAAGAAATCCTTGAAAAGTTTTAGGCCAATTACTAGACAGTGAAAGGAAACTTGTTAATGTTGCAGAAAAGGTAAATATGTTCCATTTTTTTTGTCTGCATTTGGAAAGAAGCAGTATGACACTCATATCACATGACACAATGAAATGCTTTCCAGGCCATTAGCTATCTCGGAGGGTGTTAAAGAGCATCGATAGTAGAAAATTAGAGTTATGAACACCAGAGGTAAGAACTGAACAATGACCACGCATCTCACTCGGAAGCAGAAGGGTGCAATCAGGCAGCAGCAGAGCAAACAAAAAAGAAAAGGCAAATACAGGGCAGTACTGTGTGAAATGTAAAGGTTGTTTTACAAAGGGAAAGTTTAAAAAAAAAAGATTTGACAAGGTTAGGAAACAATGGAAACAGTGGTCTGGGATTAGTTTTTAAAAAGTCCAGGAATATAATTAATAGCAGTCAACAACTTGGTTTATGGAAAACAGGTGTTGTCAAAAAACCCCAATGTCATTGTTTAATGAGAATACAGGTTTGGTTGATCAAGGGAACTGCACAGATGCAGTAAAATTCATTTCTCTGAGGCACTTGATTTAGCAGGGGAAACATTCCGATAATAAAAGGAACGCTCTACAATATCAGTGGAGCGCACGAAAAATGGACTGAAAAGTGGCTGGCGGATATCGGAAATCAGCTGTCAATGGCCATTGTCAGTGAATGGGGCTGTTTCTAGTGGGGTTCTGCTGGGATCATTTCTAGGCCTGATGCTGTTCAGTATTTTATTCAAGGATCTGGAAGGAAAGAGAAAATCACTGCAGATAATGATAATGCAGATAATTAGGAAATGGCCTAACTTGATTATCATGCACATTGTGTAAAGAGTTGTCACTTTGGTTGGGCTATCACCAGCAGGAGAGTGAATTTGTGTGTGGGGCTGGAGGGTGAGAAAACCTGGATTTGTGCTGGAAATGGCCTAACCTGATGATTACTTTAGATAAGCTATTACCAGCAGGACAGTGGGGTGGGAGAAGGTATTGTTTCATATTCTCTGTGTATATATAAAGTCTGCTGCAGTTTCCACGGTATGCATCTGATGAAGTGAGCTGTAGCTCATGAAAGCTCATGCTCAAATAAATTGGTTAGTCTCTAAGGTGCCACAAGTACTCCTTTTTACTGCAGATAAAATTAGTGAATGTTCCAAAGACATGCAGAGTGGTTGCAATAGGCGGCCGGGGCAGGCATAACATTTGATCTGGAACATTTGGTGAGCTGGGCCCATGCAAACACTATGCTTTAATAAAGACAAATGCAAAGTGATCCTCTTGGAACAGGGAATGCAGGCCCAACCCACAGACCAGGGCACTGTATTATGGAACGCAGAGACCCTGAAAAGCACTAAGTGATCACTGTGGATAACCAAGTTATCGTGAGCTCCCAGTGCGATGCTGTGGCCGAAAGGGCTTGGATGCATAGACAGGGGAGTGGTGAGTTGGAGCAGGGGAAGGAGTTTACCTCTGCACATGAGATTTACTGATCTCTGAGCCCATAGCAACAGCAGAAAATGCTCATGTCTCCCCTTGGTCACCTTTTTCCAGATCTGTCTGTCTCCTATCTATCCATCTATCCATCTAGGCAATTATCCCTTATTTTCTTTCAAATCAACTATATTTTATAAATATACACAAATACACAAACAGCCAATTCTTCTCTGACTCAGCACAGAGCCCAGGAGCTCTCATCTCCCTTTGGGACAGTCCCTTAATGAATGTTTACTCCTAAAGCTGAATAATTAGCACAGAAGAAGAGACATGCTTCTCTGCAGCCTGTTTACATTCAGATGCTCTCTTCTCCCCTCGAGGCTGAGTGAACCCCCCTGGGATTGCACAGAGCTATATTATAAACCGTGCACACCCTTGGATCGGCTCTCGGTGTGGCATGTTGCTACAGATGCTGGGGTGAGAGAGGTTTGGGAGACGGCTACCTGAGGGGGATTCCCAGGGAAGACGCTTCCATCTCAAATTCACAGGTACCCATTTCTTGCTGAGGAGATCACCTGCTCAACAAACACTGTGCAACGTGGACGTGATGGGACAGAGAGTACGTCTGGGGTCCTTTCCGCTCTGCACAACCATGACACATCCCAGGGCTCTTCCCATAGGTGATGAGTTTGCTAAAGAATCACTGGCCAAAATGTCACTCTTTTCTGGGCACCCCTGGTCATCCTGCCTGATGGACTACCGTCCCGAGGTGGCTGCATTTCAGTGGCAGAGGGGATCCTACAGAATGAAAGGTGTCAGTAGATGTACAATAGAGGACCAAATTCTGAATCAGTGGCCTGTACTTTGCTCAGGCCCCAGTGAGGCAAAACTCCCCTTGGAGTAAGAACTGAGTAGACACATCAGGGGCCAGCTGTGTGTTAACGCACAGACACGGTCACCCTCTCCTCTTGCATTTCAGGGCTCTGGCTGTTAACGGGGCAGGGGGACAGGAGCTCTTACCTGACTTTTAGCTGCTGGAAAGCTTGGAGTTGGTAGCGCTCCTCACTAGAACAATAAGAAGAATTTTTCAAGGTGGGAAACACATACTTTCTCCAAGTTCCATTCGAGAAGTGGGCTGAACTGTTATTCCTGAAACTTTCAAAACACAATTCTGCTCAAAGCAGCCACCCGGCATGGGAAATTTCAGTCCAAACACCTAAAATTTCGCAAATTCATAAGCAACTGAAAATGGGGTCTTTTATTCAAGCATCAGACAGCCTTAACTACAGGTGATGACAGCAACTGCACCGACAATGTGATATGGCTGTGAAAAAAGCTAATGCGGTCATGGGATGCATCAGGAGAGGTATTTCCAGTAGGGATAAGGAGGTTTTAGTACCGTTATACAAGGCCCTGATTAGACCTCACCTGGAACACTGTGTGCAGTTCTGGTCTCCCATGTTTAAGAAGGATGAATTCAAACTGGAACAGGTACAGAGAAGGGCTACTAGGATGATCTGAGGAATGGAAAACTTGTCTTATGAAAGGAGACACAAGGAGCTTGGCTTGTTTAGCCTAATTAAAAGAAGGTTGAGGGGAAATATGGTTGCTCTCTCTAAATATATCAGAGGGATAAATACCGGAGAGGGAGAGGAATTATTTAAGCTCAGTGCCAATGTGGACACAAGAACAAATGGTATAAACTGGCCACCAGGATATTTAGACTAGAAATTAGATGAAGGTTTCTAACCATCAGAGGAGTGAAGTTTTGGAACAGCCTTCCAAGGGAAGCAGTGGGGGCAAAAGATCTATCTGGCTTTAAAATTAAACTCAATAAGTTTATGGAGGAGATGGTATGATGGGATAACATGGTTTTGGTAAGTTTCAGAGTAACAGCCGTGTTAGTCTGTATTCGCAAAAAGAAAAGGAGTACTTGTGGCACCGTAGAGACTAACCAATTTATTTGAGCATGAGCTTTTGTGAGCTACAGCTCACTTCATCGGATGCATCTGATGAAGTGAGCTATACCTCACGAAAGCTTATGCTCAAATAAACTGGTTAGTCTCTAAGGTGCCACAAGTACTCCTTTTCTTTATGGTTTTGGTAATTAAATATTCACGGTAAATAGGCCCAATGGCCTGTGATGGGATATTAGATGGGGTCAGATCTGAGTTACCCAGGAAAGAATTATCTGTAGTATCTGGCTGATGAATCTTGCCCATATGCACAGGATTTAGCTGATCGCCGTATCTGGGGTCAGAAGGGGCCATTATGATTGTCTAGTCTGACCTCCTGCACAACGCAGGCCACAGAATCTCACCCTCCCACTCCTGCTCCTCTCACCTATGTCTGAGCTATTGAAGTCCTCAAATCGTGGTTTAAAGACTTCCAGGAGCAGAGAATCCTCCAGCAAGTGACCCGTGCCCCATGCTACAGAGGAAGGCGAAAAACCTCCAGGGCCTCTTCCAATCTGTCCTGGAGGTTTTTCGCCTTCCTCCGTAGCATGGGGCACGGGTCACTTGCTGGAGGATTCTCTGCTCCTTGTAGTCTTTAAACCATGATTTGAGGACTACAATAGCTCAGACATAGGAGAGAGGTTTCTTGCAGGAGTGGGTGGGTGAAATTCTGTGGCCATGTTGTGCAGAAGGTCAGACTAGATGATCATAATGACCTAAATATCTATGAATCTATAAATGGCCAATCCATTTGTGAATCCCTTTCACCTACGCTGTTCACTCCAATAATGTCGGTAGCAAGGATTTCTACAGGCCAAACATGGATTATGTTAGCAATTTCTTTTCTTGTTGTTATATGTTCAGACTTCCAATTTAACTAAATGCTCTTTTGTTCATGTTGTGAGACACATTAAACATAAATGCCTGATCTACTTTTTTTATCGATAGATCCATAGGGTTTAAGGTCAGAAGGGACCATGTGATCATCCAGTCTGACCTCCTGTAAAGCACAGGCCCATTAATTACAACTCAGTTACCTCTGTATTGAGCCGAAATGCTTGTGTGTGACCAAGGCCTGATCTACACTAGGATTTTGCATTATAGAATGATAGAGCCATAGAGTTATAAGGGAAGGCAAAGGACAGCTTGTCTAACCCCCTGACAAGATGCAAGATTTCTTTTGTCTTAGTCATCTAAGACTGATGGCTATTCACACATCTTTGGAAAACCTCCACAGAAGGAGATTCCATGACTTCCCTGGGTGTCTCTTCCATTGACCTCCTGTACTTCAAGTTAGGAAGATTTTCCTGAAATTTAATTTAAATCTGCTATGCTGGAGTTTCAACCCATTGCCTTTTGTCCTGCCTCTCTCAATGTAAGACAGAATAACTTTCCTCCACCTTTTTATGGCAGCCTTTCAAGTATTTGAAGTTCACTATCTTGTCCCCCATTAATCTCCACTTTTCCAGATAAACACACCGGTTCCTACGGCTTGCATTCCATCCTGTGCATAATCTTTGTCTCTTGCCTATGGCTCCTTTCCAGTTTATCTACCTCCTTTCTATACATTGGTGAGCAAAATTGGACACATTACTATTGACACCTAACCCTGACCGAGTAGAGGAATATGATCGTGTACTGTGACTGGCTTGTTATTCCTCTGCTCATATAACCTAACATTGCATTTGCCTTTTTTGAAACAGCAAAAAAATCCACACCCCAGAGAGATGTAGCTATATCATCCTAACACTGGTGTAGACAGCATGAGGTGAATTCTCCCATCGACGTAGCTACTACCTCTAGGGGAGGTGGATTACCTAAGTTGAGGGGAGAACCCCTTCCACCTCAGTAAGTAGTGTCTATGCTGAAGTGCTATGACAGCACGGCTGTATCATTTTAAGTGCAAACAACCATTGAAGCAGATCTTCCAGAAAAGCATCCAGTTTCGATCTGCCAACATGGGGAGTTGGAGAATCCACTACTTCCCTTCTCAGTGTGTCTCAATGGTTAATCACCCTCATTGCTAAATATGTGGCCCTAATTTATAGCTAGAATTTGCCTGGCTTCAGCTTCCAGACCTTCGGTCTTGATCAGCCTTTCTCTGGTAGATTACAGAGCCATTACTAAGCATGGATTTCTCACCATGAAAGTTTCCGCCTGATCATCTTTTTGATAAGCTATAGAGATATACATCTTCAAAGTCTATACATCTTCAGAGGTAAAATCCTTCCCCTGCTCCAACTCACCTCTCCCCTGTTTATGTATCCGAGGACCCATCATCCCTTTATGCTACAGCATCTCACTGGGCTCTCAAGATGAGTTGGCTGTCCACAATGTCCCCAAAATCCTTTACAGGGTCCTTGCATTCCATAATACAGTGCTGTCGTCTGTGGGTCTGGCCTGCATTCCCTTTTCCAAGGATTCTGCATTTGACGGTATTAAAACATTTTGTTTGCATGGGCCCCACATTTCAAGTGCTCCAAATCAATCGGTATGCCTGCCCTGGCCACCTCATTGCAACCACTCTGCCAATCTTTGGGTCATCTGAAAATTTTATCTGCAGTGATCTTCTATTTCCTTCCAGATCATTCATGACAGTATTGAATAGCCTCAGGCATAGAACCGATCCCTGCAGAACCTGACTACAAACAGCCCCGTTCACTGACGAAGGCCTCTCCACAACAGCTTTCTGAGATCCGTCACTTAGCTTGTTTTCAGTCCATTTTGCATGTTCTCTACTGATATTATAGAGTGTTTATTTTTTTAACTCAATATTTTCCCCCACTAAATAAAATGCCTCTGAGAAATCAAGGTCCATTGCGTCTGCATGGTTCCCTTGATCCACCACATGTGTTCCCTTGATCCACAAATGTGTACTCTCCAAAAAGGGTGAAATCAGTTTTATTTTTATAAACCCTGTTTTTTTATAAACACTGTTGTTTACTGGCATTAATTACATATCTAGACTTTAAAAAAAAAAAAAAAACTAATCCCAGATCAGCTTTTCGGTTGTTTTTTAACCTTGTCAAATCTTTTTTTAAAAAAACACTTTCCCTTTAGTTTTTAATACTTGACATTTAAAACAGGAATTGCCATAACATTTTTCTGTGATTTCTCTTGTTGTTAACATTCTTAATAACCTCCTTTTTTGTTATCCTTAGCCCTGCCAAATGTTGAGTTTTCCCTGATGTCTTTAATGTCCATTATTAATTTTCATAACTTTCCATTTGTATTCTTGGCTCTCTGGTTTCCCTTTTCCCCCTTTGCTACATATTCTTTTCCCCCTAATTGCTGCCTTCCCTTTGCCACTGAACTGGATTTTTACCCAAAGTTGTTCATTTTGTTGACTGTAGAATCATGACTTTTTCCGCAAAGAACGACCAATTTTCATTCATATTTTTCTGTATAATGTTTTCCTCCAATCAATTTTGCTGACAATTTTCTTCAGCTTTGGGGAATTAGTCCTCTTGGAGTACTCAGTGTCTATAGATAGTACTGGTTGGGAACTGTTCTCTGTTTGTCCATTGGAACATAAATCAGTATCATTTTTTATTTTCCTCTCCTCTCTCATATGTTCCCTTCTTTGTCTCTTCTGTAAACGAAAGAGTCCCAGACTTTTCTGCATGGTGTCCAGTATCAGGGAGCGTAGCCATGACTTTTCTTTCTGTTTGCATATGGCAGCCTCCCCCATTCTCAGAGCCTGTCTTGGATATCCCTTTTAGATATGCTATATCCTGCATGGAGACTGGGTGACCAAAACAGAGCACATATCTAGAACATCGTATTCTCCATCCCATATTTTAGTGATCTGAAGCTTGCTTTTGTTTTGTCCACTGCTCTGAATCAGCAGGTGTTTCTCTTGAGCTGCTGTCAATGGCGCCCAGGTCTTTTCCCTGAGGTATGTTCTAATTGGGATGTTTCTCCTGGCATATGTCTTACAAAAGTTTGGTTTTTTCCACTCTCACATATCAAGCCACTTGATGAATGGGGAATTCCTACAGCATGGAGTCCCTATGCTGGCTCTCATCGCATTAAGGAATAATGATGGATAACCAGTATCCAGACTTGTGTTTCCTTCTGGTGTCTCTTAAGGTTCCCCCACCACTAAGTGTAGGACTTATTAACACTGGGAGCCCCATAAAATGTGGAATTGGCTTTAATGTGGTCATTGTTCATAGTTGTTTTCTCTGAACAATTCAAATGTCGTTTTTCAGTGAGTGAAGAGCGAACAATCTGCCTCACCCATGAGAACTGCCTCCAGTAGTGCATGTAATATCTCAGATTAACGTTCTCTCTCCATCCAGGCATCCTGGGCACACACAGAAAGTCAGGGGAACGTACGGTACATGCAGGAAACAGCGTTACGCCTCAGAGTTGGATGCCTTCTCCCCTATTCCATGTCAGATTCCAACACAACCCACTTCAACAACCCCTCCACCTTCATCCTGCTGGGCATTCCTGGCTTGGAGGGAGCCCACATCTGGATCTCCATCCCCTTCTGCACAATGTACACCATAGCTGTCTTGGGGAACGTCACCATCCTGTTCATTGTAAAGATGGAACAAAGCCTCCATGGGCCCATGTATTATTTCCTCTGCATGCTGGCTGTCACTGACCTGGTCATGTCCACATCCACCCTGCCCAAAATGCTGAATATCTTCTGGTTCAATACCAGGGAGATCAGTTTCAGTGCTTGCCTCACCCAGATGTACGTCCTTCACTGCTTCTCAGCCATGGAGTCTGGAATCCTCGTGGCCATGGCTTTGGATCGCTATGTGGCCATCTGCCATCCCCTGAGACATTCCAGCATCCTGACAAACTCTGTTGTGGCCAAGATCGGCCTGGCCGTCCTGCTGCGCAGTGGAATATTCGCATTACCCTACCCCTTCCTGGCGAGGGGGTGGCCATACTGCAGAACCAACGTCATCCCCCACACCTATTGTGAGCACATAGCTGTGGTGAACCTGGCGTGCGCTGACATCCGCATCAGTAGTTACTATGGCCTGTTTGATCTTTTCTCTGAGATCGGAATGGATGTGTTGTTCATCACTGTGTCCTATACTCAAATCCTCCGGGCCATCTTCCGCCTCCCCACAAAGGATGCCAGGCTCAAAACTTTTGGGACCTGCATCTCTCACCTTTGTGCCATCTTAGCTTTGTATACGCCAGATTTCTTCTCCTCTCTCACGCACCGGTTTGGCCATAATGTGCCACTGCACTTCCTTGTTCTCATTGCCAATATGTACCTCCTGGTGCCCCCCTTGCTCCACCCCATCATCTACGGGGTGAGGACCAAACAAATCCGGGGCAGGCTGCTCCAGCTCTTTACTCCTAAAGGAACCTAAATGTTTTCTCAGACTGAGGTCCGTGCAGAGCTGGCTGGTGCATGGTGCTGGGCCCTCTTCCCTGAATCATTTATTGAATGCATCCGATGAAGTGAGCTCTAGCTCACGAATGCTTATACTCAAATAAATTTTTTAGTCTCTAAGGTGCCACAAGTCCTCCTTTTCTTTTTGCGGATACAGGCTAACATGGCTGCTACTCTGGACAGTCAAGAGACATTAAACCCATTCCTGTCCTTACTGTGCTGTGTCAGCATGATAAACTGGGGAATCAGTCTAAGTGCAATTCACTGGGTTGCCACCTTTCCAACTGCTGGTAGTTGGACTCCTGAAATGACAATCTTGCCCCATCTGTTCTGTCAAGGCTCCACCCGTGCTGTGTGTCTTCTCCCCAAGGTCCTACCCCTGTAGCTTGCTCCTGCCTTTGCCTCACCTTGCCAGTTGCTGGAACATTTTCCACCTCCTATATATATATATCTCAAGGTTCCTTCCCCACTCTGAACTCTAGGATACAGATGTGGGGACCTGCATGAAAACCTCCAAAGCTTACTTTTACCAGCTTAGGTTAAAACTTCCCCAAGGTACAAACTATTTTACCCTTTGCCCTTGGACTTTCGCTGCCACCACCAAACATTTAACCGGTTACTGGGAAAGAGTTGTTTGGAAACTTCATTCCCCCCAAAATCCTCACCAAAACCTTGCACCCCCCTTCCTGGGGAAGGTTTGATAAAAATCCTCACCAATTTGTGTAGGTGACCATAGACCCAAACCCTTGGATTTTAAGAACAATGAAAAAGCATTCAGTTTCTTACAAGAAGAAGGTTAATAGAAGAAAAAGGAAAAAGAATCACCTCTGTAAAATCAGGACAGTAAATACCTTACAGGGTAATTAGATTCAAAACATAGAGAATCCCTCTAGGCAAAACCTTAAGTTACAAAAAGACACAAAATCATTTCATTCAGAACAGCTTATTTTCTCAGCCATTTCAAGAAATCAGAATCTAACACATCTCTAGCTAGATTACTTACTAAGTTCTTAGACTCCATTCCTGTTCTGCCCCCGGCAAAAGCATCACATAGACAGACCCAGACCCTTTGTTTCTCCCCCCTCCAGCTTTGAAACTATCTTGTCTCCTCATTGGTCATTTTGGTCAGGTGCCAGAGAGGTTATCCTAGCTTCTTAACCTTTTACAGGTGAAAAGGCTTTTCCTCTGGCCAGGAGGGATTTTAAATGTGTTTACTCTTCCCTTTATATTTATGACAATATATATCTGGAAAATAAATAAATAGTGGACCTAGTCACCGCTAAAAGTAACATGTTCTCACATCTTGTGGGATGTCACTTAAGAGACACTGGTTGGTGTTAAAATTTTAATGTTTATTCTTACTTTGCTTCTACCTCTGTGGAGGGAGGGACCCCATCAGGACTCCTGGGATGTATCTCAGCTGTGGGAGGGGAGTGGGGTGTAGTGGGTTACAGCAGGGGGAGATACATCTGGGGTCTAAAGGAGAAGATCAGAATGTCACACTGGGTAAAACCAATGGTCCATATAGCCCAGAAGCCTGTCTTCCAACAGTGCCCAGTGTCAGGTGCTTCAGAGGGAATGAACAGAACATGGCAATCCCCATGTGATTCATGCTCTGTCACCCACTACCAGCTTCTGGCAAACAGCGGCTAGGGACAACAACCCTACCCATCCTGGGCAATAGCCCTTGATGGACTTATCTAGTTCTTACTGGAACCACGTCATAGTTTTGGCTTTCACAACATCCTATGGCAGATAGTTTCACAGCTTGACTGTGAAGAAATACTTCCTTTTGTTTGTTTGAAACCTGCTGCCTATTCCTTTGATTGGATGATGCTTAGTTCTTGTGTTATGTCAAGGAGTAAATAACATTTCCTCATTAAATATAACCATTGTTAGATATTTGCAACAAATCTTTTAACAATAGGTCGTGTGAGGCGTCAATATAAAAGCTACAGTTTGCTGAATGTGATTTTCTTATTTGTATGCACGTCTCGTTTTTTTATTTGCAGTTATGAATATTGACTATGTGTTAAATAGTGGTAAATCCCACAAGGCAGTTTACATTCAGAGTGTCCAGCACAATGTGAATGGACTATTCAAGTGGATGGCCCAACAATGAACAGCATGTGCCATGGAAGAAACTTATCCAAACCTGATGGATTTACCTTGGGAAATTCTGGCTAGAATATAGTTTATGGTCCCTGATATGACTCACTGAAACATGCAAGGACTACCTGTTTCTTCCCAGCACAGGGCGTTTATTCCTCAGGTGATCAGAGGAATAATAATGGTTGCACCTTCTGGACTCATCTGCTTTTAAAGGAGATTTGGGTTGTGAATTAGAGGAATGAGGTAAAATGGAACCCTATTTCCCACCATGTTTAAACACCTGTGTCTGTAGTTTATTCAGACTAGATGCCTCTGTTTGCTCAAAATCATCAGAGAGAGAAGCCATCCTGTAACGAAGCGAAGACTCACCGGCGCGGCGCCTCCTGCTGGTTGTCCAGGGAATTAGCTCAACTCCAGCTTCGGAGCTCCCCCTGCTGGCCAGTGTCTCACCTGCTTCAGGCCCCCGTGTCCCTCCGGACCCTGGTGCCCCTTACCCTGGGGTTCTGCCCACTGCAGTACCCACACACATTGGGTCTCTGCTCCCAGGGGAAACCTGAACCCTCTACACCCACCTTGCCTCAGTGGTTACTGCCAGTTGTCATCCAGCCCCCACTCACTGGGGCTAACTGCAGTCCGTAAAGGCCACTCATGATTGGCAAGGGGGTTGGAACAGATGCCTCTGCCTTTCCCTGCACTACACCTTTGCAGCCCCAGCACCTGCTTGGGGCTTTATCCAAGGCCTCAGCCTGGGGAGTTGCCAAGATAGGCCCTTCTCCCTCCAAGGCTGGAGAGAGAATCCTGCCTTCTGGCCCTGCAGCCTTTTTATAGGGCCCAGCCTGGCCCTCACTGGCTGCCACTCAGCCTTTTCTGATTGGCAACTCAGCCCCAGCCCTCGCCAAGGGCTGGCTTTTAACCTTGGCTGAGCCGGAGCAGGGTGACTGCTCCGATACACATCACATCCACAGTTTTCATCTTTTTGTCCCCTCGACACTGTTTCACATCATCTTTACATATGGTTAAGAAACGCTCCTGAGCCACGAGGTTCAGCGTTCCTTCAGAGCTTGTAACACATTTGCCCCTTACCCGCTTCACCATCAAATCTTTCATTTTGTGTTCAGTTTCCACATTACTCACACTAGCACCCCTCTTAAGATTCCTTGTCGGGGATTAGCCATTGTCCTTCCCATTCTGGCTCGGAGGGAGCCCCCTCCACCTCACTATTGCAACCGGCCAGTTTGATTTGGCTGCCCTGCTGGCTGGATGCTGCTGCTGCTGCTTGGGGGGCCCTGCTGGCCTGCCCTCTGGAGAGAAGCAAGGACCCCACAACCATTCCTGGGTCCTTCCCTGGCTTGCCCTGGAGTGTTGTAAGCTTGCCTCCCACACCATAGTTCTCCTGGGTTGGATAGTTTGTCTGCCCCACCCCATCCTCCAGAGCTTGTCCCTATGGTTTTCCTGCCCTGCTCCCACAGGTTTCTAGTTTGCCCCTCTTTTTCCCTTACCTTCCATTGCTCCCCCCATTGCTTGGACCCCTTGCTTCATGCACCCATGGCCCCTCCCTAAACACTTGTGTCCCTTTTCCATAGTGCCCCACTTCCCTGCCTCGGTCAGCCTCGCCACATCCCTGTCATTGGGGTGGTGCCCCACTCCCCTGCACCCATCCCAGCCAGGAGGACAGATTGGCCTTCACCAACTCCCTCCATTCCCCCTTCCACAGGCGTTACCTCTTGCCCCTTTCCCAAATGATGGGAGGAACTGTGGGTGGGGTCTCAATCTGGGTAGTGGCTTGGTCACACCATCCCCTCCTCTTCTCTATCCCCTACCCCGGGCTGTTGCCCCTGTTCTCAAACTTGGGGCACACATGAATTCATCCATCTGCCGCCAAGACCCTTGTGCTGATGACCTGTGCCAAGCAGCTGTGCTGTGAGCCATTGGGTGCGCCCCCTTCAGAGGAGGGGTGGCCGTCTTCCCTCCCAGTTCAGAGCCCCATCACAGATGCCATCATGTCCCACACCTTGGTTGTAGAGTTCCATGTGGTGTCTGGGCCCAGAGTCATTGAGGTCTCCCCTCCTGTTACCGTCCCCTCAGCCCCTGACCCAGTCAAGAGGTGTCGCATCCCTTCGGCTTTGCTGCTAGGCTTCCCAGTCAAACTTCTGCCCCTGCTCCTAATCCTGTTCCTGGCCCCAGCCCCACTCCTGCCACTGATCCTGTCATCTCAAATATGCTTAGGCTTCATCAGGGGAAGCTCAAGCCACAAGTTGCGTAAAGCTCACCATCTCTACCATTAAACTGACCTAAGATTTCTATTCATGTCTGTATGTTTAGTGATCTTTTACCCAGTACTCTCTCTCTCTTTAAATATATCTTAGTTTAGTTAATAAGAATTGTCTGTGAACGTACATTTGTGAGATCTGAAATATTTACTGCCCTGGGAAGTAATGTGTGTGATCCTTTGGGATTGGTAGAAATTTTTATATGATAAACAAGATTTTCAGTAATCCTCATCGTATTTTACTTAGCTGTCTGGGAGGCAGCCCAAGGCTGGGTTTCTTTAAAGGATCTAGCAGTATCCATTTACTTCAGGGCAGAGGGAGGCACTGGGTCATTAACTAGGGCTGCCTCCTACATATGGGCAGCCTCCTTGTCAGGCTGCAACAGCGGACTTTCCAGCCTGGAGCAGAGGGAGCCCAGCTGGTGTGGAGCTAGGAGGTGGAGATTGTGTCGGGACGTATCCCTGCGGTGAAGCCTGGAAGCTGTTGGAACTACTGTATCTCTTAAATAGTTAGCTCTGTTGGCCTCTCCCTCTGCTTTGCTAGTGACACATACCTGACCTTCCAGGCCCATTATCATCCAACACAAGAGTAGATGATGCAACACACCCTACTGAGTTATCAGCGTGCTTTACCTAAGCCACTCATGGACCAGCAATGGAGGTCCCAGTCAATTTCCCAGCTCTACAGCCTTGCACCCCTTCTGGAGTGTAAACCCTGAATTATACCATCTTGCCTTTCATAGCAATCTGGAAGGATGAAAGCGCATTAAAAAATCTGCTCCTGCACTTGATTGGGGGAACATATGCAACCCTCTTTGTTTACAGAGCTAAGATACACAAACACTTCACTCAAAACACACTGGTTAAGATAAAGCATAAGCCAGGTTTATTAACTGCAAAATAATAGGTTTTAAGTGATTATAAATGATAACAAACAGATCAAAGCATGTTACCTAGGAAATCAAACAAAGTCACAATTTAAGACTTGTACAAACTAGATGGGATTTGGATCAGCAATATCTCACACTTAATAATGACACAAGCAGGCTTCTAGATTCATGAGATGCAGACTGCGTCTGCTTTGCAGCCTAGGTTCCCATCCCTTGTTTCAAGTCCTTTGTCTTCGAGAGACTCTTTCAGGTATTGATTTGTTCGGAAGTGAAGACAAGTGATGATGTCACTCACCCTCTTTTATACTTTCTTTCAACTTGCTGGAAAGTCAATGCATGTGATGTGAGGGCTCCACCCCCATTGGCCAACCATTCTCCATTCTCTCCTTGCTATCTCTGTGAAGGCTTCCTTACACTGAGTTCCTGTGTTAGTGGGAAGTTCTACCACTGACTGAGCTGCATCCATTTTCAAGGGCATACACGTCTTACTATCCTCACAGAGAGTCTGCGAGATACCATTACCATGCTTCATTGACAATAAACCTGGCCTGGTGCCTTTGTCAATTAATGGATCTTATGGTCACTGAGTGGTTCGCTCAATTTCTGCCATGCTAGTTGTCTGTGCAGGGCTGAGGTGGCACACAGAGGGAACACACATGCAGCCAAACATCTGTCAACATCTCACCACACCCCGGAGTCCTGACTTCCCTGTCATAACCATAGTTTCTCTTTCACATGAAGGAGGAAATGGCTTCCCGTTCTGGCAGAGGCTGTTCGTTGGATGGGATTAAGAGGAAACACTGGAAGGATACTGATCCTTCACCATCCTCTTAAGTTGAATCTGAGGTTTTCAGAATTAGCTGCAGATTGTGAGCACCTCACTCCTGGGAAGTGTGAATTCTGGGACTCCACTTCCACTCCCTCTCAGAAGGCTGCCAACAGATCAGTCACTGCGATTGATTTGGGGGAACAGACTCATAGAATCATAGAACATCAGGGTTGAAAGGGACCTCAGGAGGTCATCTAGTCCAACTCCCTGCTCAAAGCAGCACCACTCCCCAACTAAATCATCCCAGCTAGGGCTTTGTCAAGCCTGACCTTAAAAACTTCTGTGAAAGGAGATTCCACCACCTCCCTAGGTAACCCATTACAATGTTTCACCACATTCCTAGTGAAAAAGTTTTTCCTAATATCCAACCTAAACCTCCCCCACTGCAACTTGAGACCATTGCTCCTTGTTCTGTCATCTGCTACCACTGAGAACAGTCTAGATCCAACCTCTTTGGAACCCCCTTTCAGGTAGTTGAAAGCAGCTACCAAATCCTCCCTCATTCTTCTCTTCTGCAGACTAAACAATCCCAGTTCCCTCAGCCTCTCCTCAGAAGTCATGTGTTCCAGTCCCCTAATCATTTTTGTTGCTCTCCGCTGGACTCTTTCCAATTTTTCCACATCCTTCTTGTAGTGTGGGGCCCAAAACTGGACACAGGACTCCAGATGAGGCCTCACCAATGTCGAATAGAGGGGAATGATCATATCCCTCGATCTGCTGGCAATGCCCCTACTTATACATCCCAAAATGCCATTGGCCTTCTTGGCAACAAAGGCACACTGTTGACTCATATCCAGCTCCTTGTCCACTGTAACCCCTAAGTCCTTTTCTGCAGAACTGCTGTCTAGCCATTCAGTCCCTAGTCTGTAGCGGTGCATGGGATTCTTCCATCCTAAGTGCAGGACTCTGCACTTCTCATTGTTGAACCTCATCAGATTTCTTTTGGCCCAATCCTCTAATTTGTCGAGGTCCCTCTGTATCCTATCCCTACCCTCCAGAGTATCTACCTCTAGTCCCAGTTTAGTGTCATCTGCAAACTTGCTGAGGGTGGAATCCACACCATTCTCCAGATCATTTATGAAGATATTGAACAAAACCGGCCCCAGGACCAACCCTTGGGGCACTCCACTTGATACCGGCTGCCAACTAGACATGGAGCTATTGATCACTACCCATTGAGCCTGACAATCTAGCCAACTTTCTATCCACCCTATAGTGCATTCATCCAGCCCATACTTCTTTCACTTGCTGGCAAGTATACTGTGGGAGACTGTGTCAAAAGCTTTGCTAAAGTCAAGGAATAACATGTCCACTGCTTTCCCCTCATCCACAGAACCAGTTATCTCATCATAGACGGCAATTAGATTAGTCAGGCATGACTTCCATTGCAGAATCCATGCTGACTGTTCCTGATCACTTTCCTGTCCTCTAAGTGCTTCAGAATTGATTCCTTGAGGACCTGCTCCATGATTTTTCCAGGGACTGAGGTGAGGCTGACTGGCTGGTAGTTCCCAGGATCCTCCTTCTTCCCTTTTTTAAAGATGGGGAGTACATTAGCCTTTTTCCAGTCATCTGGGACTTTCCCCAATCGCCATGAGTTTTCAAAGATAATGACCAATGGCTCTGCAATCACATTCGCCAACTCCTTCAGCACTGTCGGATGCAGCACATCCTGCCCTATGGACTTGTGCTCGTCCAACTTTTCTAAATAGTCCCGAGCCATTTCTTTCTCCACAGAGGGCTGGTCACCTCCTCCCCATGCTGTGCTGCCCAGTGCAGTAGTCTGGGAGCTGACCTTGTTCGTGAAGACAGAGGCAAAAAAAGCATTGAGTACATTAGCTTTTTCAACATCCTCTGTCACTAGGTGGCCTCCCTCATTCATTAAGGGGCCCACACTTTCCTTGACTTTCTTCTTGTTCCTAACGTATCTGAAGAAACCCTTCTTCTTACTCTTAACATCTCTTGCTAGCTGCAACTCCAAGTGTTATTTGGCCTTCCCGATTTCACTCCTGCATGCCCAAGCAATCTTTTTATACTCATCCCTGGTATTTGTCCAATCTTCCACTTCTTGTAAGCTTCTTTTTTGTGTTTAAGATCTGCAAGGATTTTACTGTTAAGCCAAGCTGGTCACCTGCCATATTTACTATTCTTCTACACATTGGGATGGTTTGTCCCTGTAACCTAAATAAGGATTCTTTAAAATACAGCCAGCTCTCCTGGACTCCTTTCCCCCTCATGTTATTCTCCCAGGGGATCTTGCCTTTCAGTACCCTGAGGGAGTCAAAGTCTGCTTTTCTGAAGTCCAGGGTCCATATTCTGCTGCTTTCCTTTCTTTCTTGTGTCAGGATCCTGAACTAAACCTTCTCATGGTCACTGCCTCCCAGGTTCCCATCCACTGTAGCTTCCCCTACTAATTCTTCCCAGTTTTTGAGCAGCAGGTCAAGAAGAACTCTGCCCCTAGTTGGTTCCTCCAGCACTTGCACCAGGAAATTGTCCTCTACACTTTCCAAAAACTTCCTGGATTGTCTGTGCACCGCAGTATTGCTCTCCCAGCAGATATCAGGGTGACTGAAGTCTCCCATGAGAACCAGGGCCTGTGATCTAGTAACTTCCATGATTTGCCGGAAGAAAGCCTCATCCACCTCTTCCCCCTGGTCCCGTGGTCTATAGCAGACTCCCACCACGACATCACCCTTGTTGCTCACACTTCTAAACTTAATCCAGAGACACTCAGGTTTTTCTGCAGTTTCATACTTGAGCTCTGAGCAGTCATACTGCTCCCTTACATACAGTGCTACTCCCCCACCTTTTCTGCCCTGCCTGTCCTTCCTGAACAGTTTATATCCATCCATGACAGTGCTCCAGTCATGTGAGTTATCCGACCAAGTCTCCGTTATTCCAATCACATCCTAATTCCTTGATTGTGCCAGGACTTCCAGTTCTCCCTGCTTGTTTCCCAGGCTTCTTGCATTTGTGTATAGGCACTTGAGATAACTCGCTGATCATCCCTCTTTCTCAGTATGAGGCAGGAGCCTTCCCCTCTCATGTGCTCAGTAAAAGCAACACCAACAGAATGTTCCTATGGATAGAGTGCAGCTGGGGGCATGTCTTGGGGCCATGTCCTGGGGCCATGTCCTGGGGACAGAGGCTTCAACCTCCTCCCAAAGCTGCCCTAGAACAAGGGGTGTCCTGTAGGCAGGATAAAGACTGGGTTAGTGTTTGCAATGGATTTTTTCTCTCCCTCTTGGTTCATTTCCTCCCAGTGTCTCCTAGGTGGAATTGAAATTTAAGTTTCCAGACTGAGTTGCACTTTCCAGGAGAGCCCTAGCTGGAGGGCACTTGGATTCCCACAGCTGAAGTCTCTGCCTGCTCATCGGGTTCATCATGATTATTTCTCTGGTGTGGGGTACCTGGGCTTTTAAGCACAGGAATGAGACTGAACGAATTCTCCTATCCAGGCTGAACCAGGGTGCTGTCCCCACCTGTATTCAAGTTACTAACACTCTGTAGCTGACCAGCATTGTTTGACCTTCATCTCTAGCTAAAGGTAAAGGGGTGGGGGCAGGCTCTGATTTGGCTGGAATATTGTGTTTATTATTTATGATCATTATTTGTATTGTTGCCCTGCTCCAGTTCAGGGCCCCTCATGCTGGCCTTTTTTGCAAATGCAGAAGGAGATACAACTCCTGCCCCAAGGAGCCTATAAATAAGATTAAGAGAAGACAGAGCTACTGTGTGCAACAAATCAGAAAGGGGTCAGGTGGGGTGATGGGGGAGTAACAGTTCTAAGAATTGCTCATAGACTGCTGTGTGGGTCTGAAATGTACAGCCCTGCCTTTCCTGTTAGAAGTATGTCCGGGGCCTTTAAGAGCAGAACACATTCAGGGGAAATAAACTGGGGCTAAAGAAAATGGGCCATTGAGTGCAGCTGCACCAGACACACAGCTGGGAGCACATGGCTCTCCATTTGCTTTTGTAACTCTGCTTTATCAGAGGCTCGTTCACCTGCACATCCACCAATGTGATTTATGCCATCATGTGCCAGCAATGCCCCTCTGCCATGTACATTGGTCAAACCGGACAGTCTCTACGTAAAAGAATAAATGGACACAAATCAGATGTCAAGAATTATAACATTCATAAACCAGTCGGAGAACACTTCAATCTCTCTGGTCACGCAATCACAGACATGAAGGTCGCTATCTTAAAACAAAAAAACTTCAAATCCAGACTCCAGCGAGAAACTGCTGAATTGGAATTCATTTGCAAATTGGATACTATTAATTTAGGCTTAAATAGAGACTGGGAGTGGCTAAGTCATTATGCAGTAGCCTATTTCCTCTTGTTTTTTCCTACCCCCCCCCCCCAGATGTTCTGGTTTAACTTGGATTTAAACTTGGAGAGTGGTCAGTTTGGATGAGCTATTACCAGCAGGAGAGTGAGTCTGTGTGAGTATGGGGGTGGGTTTTTGGAGGGGGGTGAGGGAGTGAGAGAACCTGGATTTGTGCAGGAAATGGCCTAACTTCATTATCATGCACATTGTGTAAAGAGTTGTCACTTTGGATGGGCTATCACCAGCAGGAGAGTGAATTTGTGTGGGGGGGTGGAGGGTGAGAAAACCTGGATTTGTGCTGGAAATGGCCTAACCTGACGATTACTTTAGATAAGCTATTACCAGCAGGACAGTGGGGTGGGAGGAGGTATTGTTTCATATTCTCTGTGTATATATAAAGTCTGCTGCAGTTTCCACGGTATGCATCTGATGAAGTGAGCTGTAGCTCACGAAAGCTCATGCTCAAATAAATTGGTTAGTCTCTAAGGTGCCACAAGTACTCCTTTTCTTTCTGCTTTAGTTCTAATCATGCCTCCCTTCTTAGAGTGGACACTGTGCCTCCTTCTTATGAATTCCCAACCCATGGTACCAGATGCGAGACCAGAGGAGAGGGCAGAGGTAACAGGGCTGTGGTGAAGGAACAAAGAAGCCATCAGAGAGATGGAATAACTGGAAAACCCCAAGGAGTTGAAACTCTCAGGTGGTGCATTGGTTGCCGAGAAATGGATCCAGACAGAATTTTGAGAAAGATCTATTCAAAAGCTGGGCTTGGTGAGAAAGAAGACCAGTAGAAATTGAAATCTTCTTAAACATTGCAGGACTTGAGGCAGCAGGCGTCTTTACTAGCATGCAATTCAGGCTTCGTCTACACTAACACTTTAGTCAATAAAACTTTTGTCAGTCAGGGGTGTGAAAAAAGACAACAAAAGCACCAAGTGTGGTGCGTGCTACGTGACCAGGAAATCCTTGGTGGGGGTGGTTTAGTGATGTTGGTAGGAGAGCTCTCTCCTATAGGCCTAGAGCGGCCATGCGGGAGACCTTACAGCGGTGCATCTTCAGCAGTATAGCTGTGCCGCTGTAAGGTCTCTGGTGTAGACATAACCTGCTCCCTCTGACTGACAGGCTATTACACACTTTTTTGCAAAAATTTGAAGAGCCTTGAGTACAGCAAAAGAGCAAAATATTCAAAGTGTAAAAGTTTCACCTTAGAAGAAAAAAGTAAAGTGAGTCCTTTCAATAATTCCTAACAGATGTAAGTAGGTCAACTGTCCCGCTCTTTTTGGAACTTTCCTGGCTTATGCACCACCCCGGTAGATTTGGCTAGCAAAAGGATATGAGTCCTTGCTCTCACTCCATTTACCCAGTGGCCTGCCTCACCTCAAGGAATCTAATTCTTTTTAGAATCCTGTTATAGGACTGGCCTTCAAAACATCCTCTGGCAAGGAGTTCCACAGTTGACCGTGTTGTTTGAAGATATACTTTCTTTTATTTGTTTTAAACCTGCTGATAACAAGAAAAAAAGATCAGAACATGCCTCTTACAAATAAGAGAGAGATTGTAGAGAGAGAATGTAGAGAGATTTACCAGCATTTTATACATTTTATATATATATATATATATATATATATATATATATAAATAACAATAACAATAACAATTAAGAGAAGAACATTTAAGATATTCAAAATACTATATCCACTTCTTTATACTAAATATGATAATATTCATTAAAACACAACTTAGAACCAATAACAGATTCATCTCAATTTTAACAGTACACCCCTAGTAGTTCTCCGGGACCTTCTTAAGAGTGGTGGGTTGTTACCCATATTTTCCATTCATCGATCCCTAGGTAACACTAGGTCAATTTCAGAGATCTTGCCATTTTTGTTAGGGTTTGAGTTCATCCCATTGGTTTCAGTCTTCTCTGGACATGTTGCTCTATGCCTCCATAAGCCCTGATCAGATTAAAAGTCCAAAGTTTTAGTTGGACTTACCTTGGGACAGGCAGTTTGTGTTTGTGCTAGGTATGTGAATTGTGCTTGTCTTTGCAATCAGATGTATCATTGCTTTGTCTAGTGTTAACCGTGATGCCTCTGTAAAATGTTGCATTTTGGCTTCACAAATGCAACCTCAGGATCACAGTCCTCCTCATTTTTGCTGGCAGAACAGAACTGGCCTCAGAAAAGCAAAGAGGACGTTCTGCATGATTTTATGCAGCAATCCCTTGCTGAAAATCAAAAAATGCAGAAGTGATGGGAAAGTGAAAGGAGGGTACACGCCAGGAGAGCACAGATTGCTGGCAAGAAAACATGGAGCGGATCTTAAACATTAGGGAGCACCGAGCAGACTTGATTCAGGTGCTTCTAACGCTGTATACGGAGCAGCTCCGCGCCTGCACCCCCCGTGCAGTCCTTGTCCCAAAACTCTTTCCCTTGTGCCCCTAAGTCAGGGGTGGCCAACCTGAGCCTGAGAAGGAGCCAGAATTTACCAATATGCATTGCCAAAGAGCCACAGTAATATGCCCCTCGCTCTGATCAGCTCCTCCACTGCCCAATCAGCTGTTTCGTGGCATGCAGGAGGCTCTGGGGGAGAGGGGGAAGAGCAAGGGCATAGCAGGCTCAGGGGAGGGGTTGGGATGGGGTGGAGTGGGGACAGGGCATGTGGAAGAGCCAGGGGTTGAGCACTGAGCACCCTCTCACACACTGGAAAGCTGGAGCCTGCAGCTCCAGGCCTGGAGTCGGTGCCTATACAGAAGTTAATATGCAGCTCGTTGAAGAGCTGCACATGGGTACAGAGCCACAGGTTAGCCACCCCTGCCCTATGTCACCTCCAACACTGCTTGGCCACTGTCCTGTTTCGTATCGCCACCAGTTGCCCCCAACACCTCCACCTTCGCCGTCCAGCCCTGCAGACTCCAACCATTACCCACTTCACTCAACCTCCACCCACAGGCAGTTCAGCTCGGATGAAGTGTTGCACGGCACTCCAGACAGCAAGGCTGCATATGACACCTGTATATACACAAATCTGTAATGATTCCAGACCCCACACCACCACATCCCTACACTCTTCCCCCCCACTTCGCAGGTATGTCATCCCATGTCTGTCTCGCTAACTTTTATTTTTAATATTAATAAATGCATTGTTTTGGTTTGAAAGCATTCTTTATTGCATTAAGTGAAAGCAAGCATAACCCAGAAAAGCAGCAGGCATGGCTCAACAGTGCATCCTATGGAGCAATCACAGACGCCTAATAGCACTGGGACCACTGCACTCACGTGCATGGCACCAAACATTACTTGCTTTCAGCAACAAATTGCTGCCTCAAGGTATCTCTGATCCTCACGGCCCTGAGCTGGGCCCCTCTAATAGCCCTGGTCTTTAGCTGTTCAAATTCAGCCTCCAGGTGCTGAGCCTCAGTGGTCTATGCCTGAGTGAAGCTTTCACCCTTCCCTTCACAAATATTATGCAGCTTCCCATACAGACTTCACCAGCAGGCTTTTAAAATAGCCAAAAGCACACTCAACAGTCATTCTGCACCGGCTCAACCTGTTGTTTGGCTGCTCCTTTCTACTGTCAAGGCTTCCCATGTATGGCTTCATGACCCACGGCATCCAGGGGTAGACGGGGTCTATCAGGATCACAGTGGGCATTTCAGCTTTCCTTACTGTGATCTTCTTGTCCGGGGAAAAAGGTCTCGGCTTGCAGCTTCCTGAACAGGCCTGTGTTCCGAAAGATTCATCCTTCGTGCACCTTTCTGGACCAGCCTGCGTTAATGTCCGTGAAACACCCATTGTGATCCACAAGCTCTTGGAGAACCATCAAGAAATACCCCTTCCTATAAATGGACTCGGAGACTCGGTGGTCTGGTGTCAGAATTGGAATATGCGTGCCATCTATCCCCTCTCCGCAGTTAGGGAACCAATTTGGGCAAAGCCATCCACAGTGTCACACATGTTGCCGAGTGTCATGTTTGTTTTTTTTCTGAGAAGGATGTGATTAATGGCCCTGAAAGCTTGCATCAACACGAGTCCAGCAATCGACTTGCCCACTCCAAATTGCTTAGCCAACAATAGGTAGCTGTCTGGAATACCCAGCTTCCACAGTGCGATCTCCATGCGCTTCTCCATCATCCTGGCAGCTCTCCTTCTCATGTTCTTGTGCCACAGGGTGGGGGTGAGCTCATCACACAGTCCCATGCAAGTGCCTTATCTCCTACAAAAGTTCTGCAGCCACTTCTCATAGAATCATAGAATATCAGTGTTGGAAGGGACCTCAGGAGGTCATCTAGTCCAACCCCCTGCTCAAAGCAGGACCAATCCCCAATTAAATCATCCAGACTTGCATGATGATATGATCCTCATTAACGATCTGGAGGATGGCGTGGATTGCACCCTCAGCAACATTGCAGATGGCACTAAACTGCGAGGAGGAGTAGATATGCTGGAGGGTAGGGATAGGATACAAAGGATCTGAGACAAATTAGAGGATTGGGCCAAAAGAAATCTGATGAGGTTCAACAAAGAGAAGTGGAGAGTCCCGCACTTAGGATGGAAGAATCCCATGCAATGCTACAGACTAGGGACCAAGTGGCTAGGCAGCAGTTCTGCAGACAAGGAATTAGGGGTTACAGTGGACAAGAAGCTGGATATGAGTCAACAGTGTGCCCTTGTTGCCAAGAAGGCCAATGGCATTTTGGGATGTTTAAGTAGGAGCATTACCTGCAAATTGAGGGACTTGATCATTTCCCTCTATTCAACATTGGTAAGGCCTCATCTGGAGTACTGTGTCCAGTTTTGGGCCCCACACTGCAAGAAGGATGTGGAAAAAATTGGAAAGCATCCAGTGGAGGGCAACAAAAATGATTAGGGAACTGGAAGACATGAGTTATGAGGAGAGGCTGAGGGAACTGGGATTGTTTAGTTTGCAGAAGAGAAGAATGGGGGGGATTTGATAGCTGCTTTCAACTAGCTGAAAGGGGGTTCCAAAGAGGATGGCTCTAGACTGTTCTCAGTGCTAGCAGATGACAGAACGAGGAGTAATGGTCTCAAGTTGCAGTGGGGGAGGTTTAGGTTGGATTTTAGGAAAACTTTTTCACTAGTAGGGTGGTGAAGCACTGTAATGGGTTACTTAGGGAGGTGGTGGAATCTCCTTCCTTAGAGGTTTTTAAGGTCAAGCTTCACAAAGCCCTGGCTGGGAAGTTTTAGTTGCAAACTGGTCCTCCTTTGAGCAGGGGGTTTGACTAGATGACCTCCTGAGGTCCCTTCCAAACCGCATATTCTATGATATTATGATCCCACCACCCCGTGTTTGTTTCCTGAGCCCCCAAAATGGCTTTTCATTATGGTCAGCATGTCCATGAATGCCACAAGTAATCTCATATTGTCTCTACTAGGTGTGTCAACATCTTCGTCGGACTCCTCACTCTCACTTTGCCGGTTAAGGAGCAGCTGGGCTGCCATTCGTGATGTGCTAGTGAGTGCCATCAGCATATTTATCAACAGTTTGGGATCTGTTCCCACAGACCGAAAAGGAGGACAGACCGTGCAGTACAAAAACTGTTGAAAGATGGTGCCAAATGCGGATGGAAGGGAAAGGACGGCTGGGGTGCAAACCAATGCATGACGGAGCACTGGGACAGGAGCCAGTTTGCCCCGCGACCCCGTGACCCCTTCCCACAAAGCTTGGCGCCTGAAGGGGAAGGGGTGCTCTGCGGGAGCTGCCCAAGGTGCACCACTCCGAATGCCCTGCAAGTGCCGCAAGTCTGGCCGTGCCATTGTGCTGGCCGCTGACAGTGTGAACACACAGCAGAGCGATCCCTGCAGCACCCTCCGGGGGGGGGGGGGTTAACTCCCATGTATTTAAATCTGCAAGTGTGGACATAGCCTAAGTCTGTTCCCCTGAAGTGACCACAGTGACCATGATGCGTTGGCAGGTTTCTCAGTGGGAGCGGAAGTGGAGTCCAGGAGTTCCCGCCTCAGAGAAGTGGGGATCTCACAAAATCCAGCTAGTTCTGAAAACCTCAGATTCACCTTGAGAGGATGGCAATCGCTCAGATTCCCTCTTCCAGCCTTTCCTCTGCATCCCACCTGTCAAGGTTCCTCCCCCACTCTGAACTCTAGGGTACAGATGTGGGGACCTGCATGAAAACCTCCTGAGCTTACTTTTACCAGCTTAGGTTAAAACTTCCCCAAGGTACAAACTATTTTACCCTTGGACTTCCACTGCCACCTCCAAACTTTATCTGGGTTCCTGAGAAAACGTAGTTTGGACACGTCTTTCCCACCAAAATCATCCCAACCCTTGTACGTCACTTCCTGGGGAAGGTTTGGTAAAAATCCTCACCAATTTGCATAGGTGACCACAGACCCAAACCCTTGGATCTTAGAACAATGAAAAAGCAATCAGTTTCCTTACAAGAAGACTTTTAATAGAAGCAAAAAAAAAAAAAATCACCTCTGTAAAATCAGGATGGTGAATACCTTACAGGGTAATTAGATTCAAAACATAGAGAATCCCTCTAGGGAAAACCTTAAGTTACAAAAAAAGACACACAGACAGAAATATTCATTCTATTCAGCACAGCTATTTTCTCAGCCATTTAAAGAAATCATAATCTAACACATCTCTAGCTAGATTACTTACTATGTTCTAAGACTCCATTCCTGTTCTGTCCCCAGCAAAAGCATCACACAGACAGCCCCAGACCCTTTGTTTCTCTCCCTCCTCCCAGCTTTTGAAAGTATCTTGTCTCCTCATTGGTCATTTTGGTCAGGTGCCAGCGAGGTTATCTTTGCTTCTTAACCCTTTACAGGTGAGAGGATTTTTCCTCTGGCCAGGAGGGATTTTAAAGGGGTTTACCCTTCCCTTTATATTTATGACACCACCCAACAAACAGTCCCTGAAAGAGCAGGAGTCCATTTCCCTATTGGTATGGAGAGACTGTGGTTACAGCAGGGAAGTCAGGACTCCTGGATTCTGTCTGTCATCGTGTCTCTCATTCTCTGCGTGACCTTGGCCTGCTCATATCGCCCCATGCCTCAGTTTACCTATGTGTATACTGGGGATGTTTTTATAATGACTTTCCTTTGCTAACTGTTTTGTAGAACCTTCAATGACAGGTGCGGCACAGTATGATGATAGTGAGGAGATTTATTGATCTCTGATCCCGTAGCGACAGTCCCATATGTCCATAGAAAGTGCTCATGTCTCCCCTCTGTCATCTTTCTCCAGATCTGTCTGTCTACTATCTACTCATCCATCCTTGGCATTTACAGGGTACCAGAGCTGAGGGACATCTAGCCATTATCCCTTGTGTTCTTTCTCATCAACTATATTTTATAAATATATACAAATACACAAACAGCCAATTCCTCTCTGACTCAGCACAGAGTCCAGGAGTTCTCATCTCCCTTTGCGAAGGTTCCTTCATTACTGTTTACTCCTAAAGCTGGATAATTATCACAGAAGCGTAGACATGCTTGTCTCCAGCCTGTTTACATTCAGATGCTCTCTTCTCCCCTCGAGGCTGAGTGAACCCCCTGGGATTACACAGAGCTATATTATAAACAGTGCACACCCCTGTGTCAGCTCTGAGCGTGGGATGCTGCTGCAGAAGATGGAGTGAGAGATTTGTAGGACACGGCTACCTGAGAGGGATTTGCAGGGAAGACACTTCCATCTCAGCATTCACGGGCACCCATCTCTTGCTGAGGAGCTCACCTGCTCGACAAACCCTGTGCAATGTGAGTATGGAGGGATAGAAAGTACGTCTCCGGTTCTTGCCATTCCGCACAACCATGACACATCCCAGGGCCCTTGCCATAAGTGATGAGTTTGCCAAAGAATCACTGGACAAAATGTCACTCTTTTCTGTGCACCCCTGTTCATCCCGCCTGATGGACTACAGCCCCGAGGTGGTGCATTTCAGTGGCACAGTGAATCCTTCAGGATGAAAGATGTTAGTAGATGTGCAAGACAAGGCTAAACTCTGAGACCATAGCCCATACTTCACTCATTCCCCAGTGAGGCAAAACTCCCTTTAGAGCAAGTACTGAGAACAGATGTCCAGAGCCAGCTGTGTGCTACTCCGCTTGCATTTCAGAACTCTGTCTGTTTTGTTTTGTTTTTTTTGAAGCAAAAAAGAATTTTATTTGCATGACACTTTTTTTTTTGAAGCAGAAAAGAATTTTATTTGTGTAACACTTACAAAGAATCACCAAAAAGGATAAAGCAAAACTATGCAACAAAACAAAAGCAAACACAAAGTATAACACAGCAGCCTTCAGGAGGGAGAAGTGTTCAGGCTAGCCTGGGCGCAGAGCGGGGGGGCTTCCTCGACACTCGTGGTCTTCCACCCCCCTGAGTTACCTTGTGGCCTAGAGTGGGGGGGCTTCCTCCACACTCGTGGTCTTCCACCCCCTCGAGTTACCTAGTGCCACGCCCAGTGTCACCGATTATTCCTCTCCTGAGAGTGCCCGACAAGATGGGCACGGCTGCGGGGTTGGGGGGACGTACACCCACATGTGATAGGACCCCTCCTAGGTGACAGTGATGATGGTATCCACAGTGGCAGCGGCTGGGGTCTCTCGCTCTTCCCCTCAATCAAAGGGTCAGATGGAGGGAACCGGACAGGGTCACCGAGCAGAGAACCTCAGACAGTGCCAACCGCTCCTCGAAGGCGTCAAGGGAGCTGGTGGACGCCGCCCAGAGGAACACCGCCCGTATACGTGAATGTACTGAGGATCGGAAAACAGCCCTACAGTCGCAGGACGCTTCACTGGCCAATCTCCCTTCTCTGGTTTTATAGATGGCTGTTTTAGCTAGGGCTAGGAGGAGGTTAACCAGGAGATCCCGCGACTTTGTGGGGCCACGGATGGGGAGTGTGTAGATAAAAAGGTGAGGGGAAAAGTGGAGCCAAAAACATAATAAAATATTTGTGAGGAGCCAGAAAAGGGGCTGCAGCCTGGCACACTCTAGATATACGTGCGCCAGGGTTTCCCTCACGTTGCAAAAAGGGCAAGTATCCAGGATGGGGGTGAACCACGTCAAAAACACGCCCGTGCTCACAGCTCCGTGAAGGAGCCGCCAACTAATGTCCTCGACAGACCTCGAGACCTAGGTGGAATACAGGCTGGCCCACCGGGGCTGCTCACCCTCCAAAGGTGGCAGGAGGTCCCGCCACTTTGTATTGGGGCGGGACACCAGGGTGAGGGTGTGAAGGGTGTGAAGCATGAGTGTGTATAGATGTTTCCTTAGCGCAGTTTGGAAGCTGACCGGCTGCAGTTCATGCAGCCGGCTTGCAGTGAAAGGTTAAGGGGTTTGTTGGGATCTACGGGCTAGTGGCCCAATTGAAAGGTCCGGCGGGTCTGGGGTAGAGGGTGGGCAGGGTGCGCCCTCGCACAGGGCTCAGCTGAGATAAGCCCGAGCAGCGGGCATCAAAACGGCCTTCACCTCCTGAAGTATGTGCCGGGCGGTATGAGGTCTGGAGAGCCCCATGCACCGAGTGAGTGTCAGGGGATCTAGCCAGTCTCCCCGGTTGTAGTCCAGGAGGTCTCCGACTCTCATGACTTCTGCCAGGACCAACCTCTGGCGCACCGAGCGGGACTCCGCCACCTGCAGACGGAGCTGGGGGTTGTGTAGCAGGGTCTGCTGGAAAGCTTGGAGGTGTCAGGGCTCCTCACTAGAACAGTAATGAGAATTTTTCAACATGGGTAACACATACTTTCTCCGAGCTTCATTCGAGAAGTCGGCTGAACTGTTCTGCCTGAAACTTTCAAAAAACAATTCTGCTCGAAGCAGACACCCAGCATGGGAAATTTCAGTCCGAACACCTAAAATTTAGCAAACTTATAAGCAACTGAAAATGAGGTTTTCTAATGGAAGGTGTCAGACAGACTTAGCTCTAGGTGATGCCACCAGCACCACCTACAACGGCTAATCCATTTGTCAATCCCATTCTTCTATGCTTTTTGGTCCAGTAATGTTGGAAGCAAGGAGTTCTACAGGCCAAATATGGATTATGTTAGAAATTTTCTTTTCTCAGTGTTATATGTTCAGACTTTCAATTTAACTAAATGTTCCCTTGTTCATGTTATGACACACTGTAGTGGGGTAGACACCCGCTCCTGTCCTGAGGGGCTTAGAAAAGCCCAGGAGGGGGCTGTGGCTGGGGCAAACAGGCCACGCTGAGTAGGGAAGTAGGCTCAGCTGGGGCCATGCCACAGTTAGGGCTCAGCTGGCCTTATAAGTAGGCAGTGAGCCAGGAGCTGACTGTCTCTCACTTTTGGAGAAGGAAGGACCTGGCTGCAGGGAGCAGAGAGTACCTAGGTTGAAGCAGGGCTAGGTAAAGGCCTAAGGATCTGGGGAGCTCTGGCCTGGAAAATCCCAGGCTGCGGCCTAGTAGAAGGCTCGGCAAGTACTGGGGTTGCAAAGGGGGCAGCCCACGGGTAGGCCGAGGCAGCAGGTCCACACCCCTCCTTGCCAGTGCTGAGTGGCTTTTACACTGCAGTCTGCCCCTGATACAAGAGGCTAGTTGGTGACTGGCAGTAGCCTTACACTGAGGTGAGGTGGGGATAGGGGCTGTGGGTTCCCCTGCGTAGGGGGGACCCTGAGAGACAGTGGGTGTACTGCCAGGGGCAGCCATCCAAGGCGCACCGGGTCCGGAAGGGATGCGGATCCAGTGATAGGATGGATCACTGGCCTGCAGAGGGTGCTCCGGAGCCTGCTGAGCTAATTCCTGATGAAGACCAGCAGGAGGCGCTGCAGGGGTTAGTCCACACGCTTTTACACACACATTAAATATAAATGCCTGATTTACTTTCTTTATCAATAGATCCATAATGTTTAAAAACAGAGAGGACCATTTGATCATCCAGTCTGATCTCCTCCTGTAAAACACAGGCTCGTTAAATTTCATTCAGTTACCTCTGCATTGAGCCAAAAGACTTGTGTGTGACTAAGGCCTAGTCTATGTTACCTAGGGAGGTGGTAGAATCTCTTTCCTTTAAGATTTTTAAGATCAGGGTTGACAAAAGCCCTGGCTGTGATAATTTAGTTGGGGATTGGCCCTGCTTTGAGCAGGGGGTTGGACTAGATGACCTCCTGAGGTCCCTTCCAACCCTAATCTTCTATGATTTTACATGATAAAATGATAGAGCCATAGATTTATAAGGGAACACAAAGTACAGCTAGTCTAACCCCCTGACAAGATGCAGGATTTGGTTTGTATTAGTCATCTAAGACTGATGGCTATTCACAAGTCTTTAGAAAACCTCCACAGAAGGAGCTTCCATGACTTCCCTGGGAGTCTGTTCCATTGGCCTCTTGTACTTACAGTTAGGAAGGTTTCCCTGAAATTTAATTTAAATCTGCTATGCTGAAATTTGAACCCATTGCCTCTTGTCCTGCTCTTCTGTGGTAAGACAGAATAACTTTTCTCCACCTTTTTATGGCAGCCTTTCAAGTATTTGAAGACCACTATCATGTCCCCCATTAATCTACTGTTTCCAAATAAATATACTGGTGCCTTTGGCTTGCTCATACAGTTTGCATTCCATCCCTTGCATACAATTTGTTACTTGCCTATGGATCCTTTCCAGGTTCTCTACATCCTTTCACTATATTGTTGAGACAAATTGGACACATTATTCCAGTTTTCAGAGTAACAGCCGTGTTAGTCTGTATTCGCAAAAAGAAAAGGAGTACTTGTGGCACCTTAGAGATGAACCAATTTATTTGAGCATGAGCTTTCATGAGCTACAGCATCCGATGAAGTGAGCTGTAGCTCATGAAAGCTCATGCTCAAATAAATTGGTTAGTCTCTAAGGTGCCACAAGTACTCCTTTTCATTATTCCAGTTGAGACCTAACCCATACCGAGTAGAGGAATACTATTGCGTCCCATGATTTGCATGTTATACTTCTGCTAATATAACCAAAATTGTATTTGCCTATTTTTAAAAAACAAAAAAATCCACTCCCCAGAACAATGTAGTTGTATTATAGAATCATACAACTGGCAGGACCAGCAACATCTATAACATCCCTGACAGGTGTTTGTCTAACCTGCTCTTAAAATTCTCCAGTGATGGAGATTCCACAAACTCTCTAGGCAATTTATTCCATTGCCTAACCACCCTGACAGTTAGGAAGTTTTTCCTAATGTTCAGCCTAAACCGCCCTTGCTGCAATTTAAGTCCATTGCTTCTTGACCTATCATCAGAGGTTAAGGAGAACAATTTTTCTCCCTCCTTGCAACAACCTTTTAGGTATTTCAAAACTGTTATCATGTCCCTGCTCAGTCTTCTCTTTTTCAGACTAAACAAACCTAGTCCTTTCAGCCTTCCCTTTCCTCTCTTGTGTAAACTAGAGAGTCCCAGACATTTCTATGTGTTTGTATATGGCAGCCTCCACCATTCTCAGAGCCTTTCTGGAAAATCCCTTTTAGTTATGCTATATCCATAATAGAGACTGGGTGACTAAAACTGAACACATATCCAGACATCCCATATCTTAGTGATCGGAACATTGCTTTTGTTTTGACCACTGCTGTGAATGAGCAGGTGCTTCTCTTGAGCTGCTATCTATGTCACTCAGGTCTTTTCCCCGAGGCATGTTCTAATTGGGATGTTTCTCCCAGCACATGTCTTGGCAAAGGTTTGGTGTTTTTTTCACTCTCAGATTTTGAGCAACTGGATGAATGGAGAACTCCCTACAGTATGGAGTCCCTATCCTGTCTCTCTTTCCATTAAGGACCAATGATGGATAACCAGTATCCAGACTTGTCTCCTGCTGGTGCCTTCTAAGGTTCCCCCAACACAAAGTGTAGGAATTATTAATTCAGGGAGCACCACAAAATATGGAATTGGATTTAGTATGCTCACTATTCATAGTTATTATCTCTGAATAATGAAAATGTAAGTTTTCAGTGTGTGAAGAGTGATCAGTCTCCTTCTCCCATGAGAACAGCCTCCACTTGTGCATGTAATGTCTCATATTGACGTTGTCTCTCCATTCAGGCATTTCTACTGCGACCCTCATCCGAGACCCTAGGAACCCACAGAAAGTCAGGGGAACATACAGTGCATGCAGGAGACACCCTTATGCCACAGAGTTGGACACCTTCTCCCCTACTCCATGTCAGATTCCAACACAACTGACTTCACCAACCCCTCCACCTTCATCCTGCTGGGCATTCCTGGCCTGGAGGCAGCCTATGTCTGGATCTCTATCCCCTTCTGTGCTATGTACACCACAGCTGTGTTGGGGAACTTCACTATCCTCTTCATTGTGAAGACAGAGCAGAGCCTCCATGGGCCCATGTATTATTTCCTCTGCATGCTGGCCGTCACTGACCTGGTCATGTCTGCATCCACCCTGCCCAAAATGCTGAGCATCTTCTGGTTCAATTCCAGGGAGATCAATTTCAGTGCCTGCCTCACCCAGATGTACTTCATTCACTCCTTCTCAGAGATGGAATCTGGAATCCTTGTGGCCATGGCTTTTGATCGCTACGTGGCCATTTGCCATCCTCTGAGATATTCCACAACCCTGACAAACTCTGTTGTGGCCAAGATAGGCCTGGCCGTGGTGCTGCGCAATGGCATACTCGCATTACCCTATCCCTTCCTTGCAAGGCAATGGCCATATTGCAGGACCAACATCATCCCCCACTCCTATTGTGTGCATATAGCCGTGGTGAAGCTGGCCTGTGCTGACATCCACATCAGTAGTTACTATGGTCTGTTTGATCTTTTCTCTGTCATCGGAATGGATGTATTTTTTATCGCCGTGTCCTATACTCAGATCCTCCGGGCCATCTTCCGCCTCCCCACAAAGGATGCCCGGCTCAAAACTTTTGGGACCTGCATCTCTCATCTTTGTGCCATCTTAGCTTTGTACATCCCAGATTTCTTCTCCTCTCTCACGCACCGGTTTGTCCACAATGTTACACTGCATTCCCTCATTCTCATTACCAGTGTGTACCTGCTGGTGCCCCCCATGCTACACCCCATCATTTACGGATTGAGGACCAAACAGATCCGGGGAAGGCTGCTCCAGCTATTTACACGTAGAGAGACCTAAATATTTTCTCCTTGTGCTCTGGCTCTCATATTGAGCTCTGTGCAGAGCTGGTTGGTGCATGGTGCTGGGGCCTCTTCCCTGAATTACTTACTGGACAGACAAACTTTAAACCCTTTCCTGTCCTCAGTGTGCTGTATCAATATGATAAACTGGGGAGTCAGTCATGTGTACTACACTGGGTTGCCACCTTTCTAATTGCTGGTAGCTGGATCCCTGAAATTGCAATCATGCCCCAACTCTTCTGTCAAGCCTTGACACTGCTGTGTATCTTCTCCCCAAGGCCCTGCCCCATCACTTGCTCCTGTCTTTCCCTCCCCTTCTCACCTGTGACCCACTCATCTCTAAAATCAGTCTGTTCTCTCATCTTATGGCCAGTCCCTTAAGGGACACTGGTTAGTGTTAACATTTTAATGTTATTCTTACTTTGTTACAAACTCTATGGAGAGAGATCCCAGGAGTCCTGATGGGGTCTCTGAATCTCAGCTCTGGGGGGGGAGGGGGAATGTGGTATAGTGTGTTACAGCAGGAGGCAGATACATCTGGGGTCTACATAAGATCAGAATGGCCACACTGGGTAAAACAAATGGTCCATGAAGCCCAGTAGCCTGGTTTCTGACAGTGCCCAGTGCCAGGTGCTTCAGAGGGAATGAACAGAACATGGCAATCCTCGTGTGATTGATATGTAGCAGCTTGGCAGAAGCCCCAAGCCAGCCAGCCTCAGCTTCAGCTGGCAGGAGTTCAAGCCTCCAGCCCCAGTGGGAGCTGCTGGGGGAGGGTAAGTGTCCAGGCCACTCCAGCTGGAGGAGGAGAAGAAGCCCTCATCTCAGGGTGTCCCAAGTCCTAGTTGCAGGCCCAGAGCAGAGACAGGAGCTGCTGGGGAGCAGAGACAATGTCCTACTCATTTGTCATCTCCCTATTCCATACCCCTGCCGCCCAGGGGTTGTCTCATTTCTGCTGTCCTTGAACGAACTTCAGGACGTGTGGGTTTTTTTGTTGTTGTTTCCCCTCCCTGATGCTTTAGTGATTGCTCTCTTCCCTCCACCTCCCTTACCCTTTCCGGAGATAGACAGGCTGCTCAGTGCCACCGGTACAGTCCCCGCACCAGTGGTCTTCTCCCTCTTTGCCCATCTCCAGGGGCCATAGGGTCATAACAGAAACCCAGCCAGAGGAGAGAATTACTCTACCCTGTCTCCCACTGTGCTGCTGGATGAGCTTGACCATTTTCTGGTGGACAGCTGCCATTTCAAGGGTAAGGTGAAGCTCCCTGTCCAGGGTTGGGGAGACTTCCATTTAGCCTTCTTAGCAATGAGGGCTGTTTTGGAGGAGTGGAAGGGAACAGGGAGGCAGGACATCCTGGTCTACTTGTGGGCCCACAACTTCTGTGACAAGCTGTCATAAATATAAAGGGAAGGGTAAACCCCTTTAAAATCCCTCCTGGCCAGAGGAAAAATCCTCTCACCCGTAAAAGGTTAAGAAGCTAAAGGTAACCTCACTGGCACCTGAACAAAATGACCAATGAGGAGACAAGATACTCTCAAAAGCTGGGAGGAGGGAGAGAAACAAAGGTTCTGGAGCTGTCTGTATGCTGCTTTTGCCAGGGACAGAACAGGAATGGAGTCTTAGAACTTAGTAAGTAATCTAGCTAGGTATGTGTTAGATTATGATTTCTTTAAATGGCTGAGAAAATAGCTGTGCTGAATAGAATGAATATTCCTGTCTGTGTGTCTTTTTTGTAATTTAAGGTTTTGCCTAGAGGGATTCTCTGTGTTTTAAATCTAATTACCCTGTAAGGTATCTACCATCCTGATTTTACAGAGGTGATTCCTTTTTACTTCTATTAAAAGTCTTGTAAGAAAACTGAATGCTTTTTCATTGTTCTCAGATCCAAGGGTTTGGGTCTGTGGTCACCTATACAAATTGGTGAGGATTTTTACCAAACCTTCCCCAGAAAGTGGGGTGCAAGGGTTGGGAGGATTTGGGGGGGAAAGATGTGTCCAAACTACGTTTTTTCAGGAACCCAGATAAAGTTTGGTGGTGGCAATGGAAATTCCAAGGGCAAAGGGTAAAATAATTTGTACCTTGGGGAAGTTTTAACCTAAGCTGGTAAAAGTAAACTTAGGAGGTTTTCATGCAGGTCCCCACATCTGTACCCTAGAGTTCAGGGTGGGGGAGGAACCGTTACACAAGCCTTTCAGGTTCATCAGCATTTGTTGTAAGGTTGACTGGGGATACTCCTCAGCCTTCAGAATGAAACCAACCACCTTTTCAACATTGAACACCAGAGGCTTTATGCTTGGTCACCACAGTTGCCAGGTGCTCTCCTTCCTTTGTGACATAAGGTAGTTTAGGGTTTGCCTGAAGTAAACCCACATGGATCCAGCCACTGAGACTAGTTGGCAGCTGGAGTGAGGGGGCAGGGTTTATTTCAGACACCTCAGCGCTCATCCGGCTGGGGTGGCCACCCTGTTCTCCTCTGACCTACAGCCTGAGATGCTGGGAGTTGCTGAGGTCATCCCAGGTCTCTGCTGCACCTCCAGGCCCGTGTGGAGGGGCTGACATTGAATTTGTTCACCCCAAATGCAGACCCGGAGTGGCTGTGTTTCTATCAACAGGAGTCTGCCGTCCTCAGCACCTTGGATCCTCACTAGTGCCTGGTCCTGGGTGGGTATTTTAATACCATCTTTGAGAAACAGAACTGCTCAGGGATCGAGAGCAGCCAGGCTGCTGCAGACATCCTCAGAGAGATGGTCAGCCATCACTCCCTGGTGGGTGTCTAGCACAAGCAACACTTGGATGACAATTCCTCCTTTACTTATATCCAGGTGGAGGTCTATCAGTTGCACCACTTCTGGTTGGACTGCATGTATGTATTTTGTTTCGATCTTGCCCGGGCATTTGGCTGTCCCAGTTCTCGGCCCACCATTTTGGTGACCATGATGACATCTTTCATCTCAAAGCTCACCTGGGGCTCTTCTCCCTTCAGATTCCCCTGCACATACTCCAGAAGGTGGGGGCCATCTTATTGCCTACTGCTCGGATTTTCCTTGAATGGGTGCTACAAGAGGGTGCTCCCCCTTGACCCCTCACCCCAGGACATCTGGAATTCTTTATTGGGCTCCTGTTCCATGAGTCCCCCCCCCTCCGACCCCCTCACTTTCATGACCCAAGCGGGCTGCACGTCTTGGAGCCGGTTCATTTCTGAATTCTTCCAAGGGAAGAACTTTACATGCTCATGCTCCACACACTTCACTTCCTCAGATGTCCTGATACCAAGTGGTGGGACATAGTACCACCTTTGATGGGTGAGAAACCCTGGTGGGCCAGAAAGTACTCCACCATTGTCCCATGCCCACCAGGAATATCGGTTAGTGGCTCCTTCATGGACCATAAGCACAGGGATGTACATGGCACAGTTCACCCCCATTCCAGATGCCTGCCCATTTTGCAGCATGAGGCAGGCACTGGTATACACCTATCTAGAATGTGCAAGGTTGCAGACCCTATTCCAACTCCTCCACAACTTCAACATATCCCCTTCCTTAGTCGTCTTTCCCAAGTTGGAAATACATCTTCTAATTAATCTCTCCTCATGTGGAAGCTCTTCCATACCCATAATCATTCTTGTTCCCCTTTTCCATAACTCTTTCAATTCCTATATATCTCTTTGTGATGGGATGACCAGATCTGCATGCAGCAGTTTAGGTGCGGGCATACCAAGGATATATAGAGAGGCACTATGATATTTTCAGTTTTATTATCTTTCCCTTTCTGATTCCCTGGTGCACATTGAATAGATGTTTTCAGAGAACTATCCATAATGACGCCAAGCTGCCTTTCTTGAGTGGCAACAGCTAATTTAGACCCCATCATTTTATATGCATAGTTGGGATTGTTTCCCAATAACCATTAATTTGTACACACGTCCTGGAGCATACTTTGTCCCTCCTGCAACTCCTGGCTTCTCCTGCATCTGGAATCTGTCTCTCTGCTGCAGCCACAGCCCTGCCACCGAAGAGTCCCCTTTGCCACCCTTGTGCCTCTCTCCTGCCCGAGCTTCTCCTGACTCATCCAGTCTCTCTGGTTTTGAATGGCTGAACAACACTTCCTCTCCCTGATCCCTCTTCTGGGGACGTTCCATTACTTCTATGCCCAACCCTCAGCAGAGAACCTGGAAGAAACTGGTTTCATCTAGAATGCAGTTACTCCCTTCTTCTGTCCGCCTGAGATCTTGTTAGGGTTGATAGTCTTTAAAGACCAGCTCGTTTATAGACAGAGGCCTCCTCTCCAAACTCCTGCCTCTGAGCACAAGGTATATGAATAAAGAGTACAGGAGAAAACAAAAGATACAGACAGTTCATACAATCACACGTGCGTGAATAGGGTTAAATATCTCATCAATGTGCAATGGCAAGCAAAAAATCTAACAGTGTTTGGAATCCTTAAGAAAGGATAGGTAATAAAACAAAAAATATCATATGCCTCTATATAAACCCCTGGTACATCCATGTATTGATTACTGTGTGCAGATTGGGTTGCCTCATCTCAAAAAAGATAGATTGGAATTGGAAAAGACACATAGAAAGGCAACAAATATTTAGGGGTATGGAACACCTTCCATATGAGGAGAGATTAAAAACTCTGACTTTTCAGCTTTGAAAAGTGATGACGAAGGTTGGATAAGGGGTCTGTAAAACCATGCATGGTGTAGAAAAAAAATGAATAAGGAAATGTTGTTTAATCCTTCACATAACAGAAGAACTGGGGGTCACCCAATGAAATTAATAGGCAGCAGTTTTGAAACAAAAAAAAATATTTCTTCAGTCAACCTGTGCAAGTCTGGGCCAGAGGATGTTGTGAAGGCCAAGACTGTGTAGTACAGTTATACAAGGCACTGGTGAGACCTCACCTGGAATACTGTGTGCAGTTCTGGTCTCCCATGTTTAAGAAGGATGAATTCAAACTGGAACAGGTACAGAGAAGGGCTACTAGGATGATCTGAGGAATGGAAAACTTGTCTTATGAAAGGAGACTCAAGGAGCTTGCCTTGTTTAGCCTAACTAAAAGAAGGTTGAGGGGCAATATGGTTGCTCTCTATAAATATATTAGAGGGATAAATACTGGAGAGGGAGAGGAATTATTTAAGCTCAGTACCAATGTGGACACAAGAACAAATGGATATAAACTGGCCACCAGGAAGTTTAGACTTGAAATTAGATGAAGGTTTCTAACCATCAGAGGAGTGAAGTTTTGGAACAGCCTTCCAAGGGAAACAGTGGGGGCAAAAGATCTATCTGGCTTCAAGATTAAACTCAATAAGTTTATGGAGGAGATGGTATGATGGGATAACATGATTTTGGTAATTAATTGATCTTTAAATATTCATGGTAAATAGGCCCAATGGCCTGTGATGGGATGTTAGATGGGGTGGGATCTGAGATACCCAGGAAAGAATTTTCTGTAGTATCTGGCTGGTGAATCTTGCCCATATGCTCAGGGTTTAGCTGGTATCCATATTTGGGGTCAGGAAGGAATTTTCCTCCAGGGCAGATTGGAAGAGGCCCTGGAGGTTTTTCGCCTTCCTCTGTAGCATGGGGCACGGGTCACTTGCTGGAGGATTCTCTGCTCCTGGAAGTCTTTAAACCATGATTTGAGGACTTCAATAGCTCAGACATAGGTAAGAGGAGAAGGAGTGGGTGGGTGAGATTCTGTGGCCTGCGTTGTGCAGGAGGTCGGACTAGACAATCATAATGGCCCCTTCTGACCTTAGTATCTATGAACTGTATCAAGGCTCCAATAAGAGATAGATACATTTATGGAGCATTGGTCAATCAATGGCAATTAGCCAGGATGGGCAGGGATGGTGGCCCTAGCATTTGTTTGCCAGATTCTGGGTGTAGACAACATGAATCACTTGATGATTTCCATGTTCTGCTCTCTTCCTCTGAGGCACATGGTATTGGCCATTCTCGACAAACAGAATACTGGGCTAGTTGGACCATTGGCCTTATCCAATATGGGCATTCCAATGTTCTTATGTAATCCCAAGGTTTATCTGCTTCCCTCTGGAACACACTCCCCTTCCAGAGCTGAGATAGAACCCAGGAATCCTGACAGGGTCCCTCTCTCTATAAAGATAGTAACTGAAGGACATAAATCCACACCGTGTAGAGGTCAAGCATAGGAGTTTATTACGTACAGCGCCGATGGAGTGTCACCTCTCTTATTAGGCTCAGAGACACTGAAGTGAGGCAAGGGGTGGGTTTTCAGGGGTCCAGTTAGCAGCAATTAGAAAGGTAACAGCCCATTATATTGTACGTAGACCAATTCCCCAGCTTGTCATGCTGACACAACACAGTGAGTTCAGGGAAGAGTTTAAAGTCTTTCTGACTCTCCAGTAAGTGATTCAGGGAAGATGGTCCAGCACCCTGTCACCAGCCAGCTCATCAGGGAGCTCAGTCATCTTTGTCAATGCCAGTCATGATTTAATATACCTCAATCATATCTCCCCTTAGCTGTCTCTTTTCCAAGCTGAGAAGTCCCAGTCTTATTAATCTCTCCTCATACGGAAGCCGTTCCATATCCCTAATCATTTCTGTTGCCCTTTTCTGAAGCTTCTCCAATTCCAATATCTCTTTTTTTGAGATGGGACAACCACATCTACATTCAATATTCAAGATGTGGGCATAGCATGGATTTATATAGAAGCAATATATTTTCTGTCCTAATTTATATATAATCTTTCTGAGTGTAATATTGAATATTGTCCACAGACTTTTATTAAACCCATGTGTTGTGTTCCTGGGTAACACCCCTCTGGTAGATAGGGCCACATAGCTATGTGCTGTTGGACCATCAAGGACACTTAGCTCTCACAACGGATCATAGAAGAAATACTCACTTGTAGGGAGCATTGAATTGTGGATGTAAATGCATGGTTACGCAGGTGGTGTTGGAGATAGGGCTTTGAATTCTTCGATCATGGGATGTTGATCTATTTCCCCATGTTAAGTATCCTCACACCTTCTTGTCAACTGTCTAAATGGGACATTTTGATTATCACTAAAGGTTTTTTTTCTCCTGCTAATAATAGCTCATCTTAATTAATTAGCCTTTTACAGTTCGTATGGCAACTTCCACTGTGTGTGTGTTTGTGTGTGTGTATATATATCTATATATACATATACTTCTTACTATTTGTTCCATTCTATGCATCCTATGAAGTGGGCTGTAGTCCACGAAAGCTTATGCTATAATAAATTTTAGTCCCCAAGGTGCCACAAGTACACTTGTTCTTTTTGCACAGGAGTACAGACTAACATGGCTGCTACTCTGAAACCTCCTTCTGATGAATTCCCAACCCATAGTATGAGAGAGAAGACCAGAGGAGAGGGCAGAGGTAACAGGGCTGTGGTGAAGGAACAAAGAAGTCATCAGAGAGATGGAACAACTGGAAAACCCCAAGGAGTTGAAACTCTCAGGTGGTGCATTGGTCTCCGAGAAAGGGATTCAGGCAGAATTTTGAGATAAATTTAAAGCAGCTGGACTTGGTGAGAAAGAAGACCAGCAGAAACTGAAATCTTCAACATTGCGGGACTTGAGGCAGTGGTCATCTTTACGAACATGCAACTCAGGCTTTGTCTACACTACCACTTTTGTCAAAACTTTTGTCAGTCCATTGTGTGGAAAAAAACAACAAAAGTGTTACGTGTTCCTAACAGATGTAAGTAGGTCAACTGTCCCACTTTTTTTGGAATTTTCATGGCTTATGCACCACCCTGGTGAATTTGGCTAGCAAAAGGATATGAGTCCTTGCTCTCACTCCATTTACCCAGAGGTCTGTCTCACCTCGAGAAATCTAATTCTTTTTTGAACCCGTTATAGGACTGGCCTTCAAAACATCCTCTGGCAAGGAGTTCCACAGTTGACTGTGTTGTTTGAAGATATACTTCCTTTTATTTGTTTTAAACCTGCTGATAACAAGAAAAAAGATCAGAACATGCAAAGCACCTTATTTGTGTTTCTAGTCTGTTGAGGTTCAGTAAAGAATAGGGACAACTGTGGATAATAAAGATTTACCAGCATTATATTATATACAAAAACATTAAAAATTAATAGAACATTTAACATCCCATGTCCACTTCTTTATACTAAACATGATATTCATTAAAACACAACTTAGAAGCAATAATGGATTCATCTCAAGTTTAACATTACACCCCTCATAGTTATCTGGGACCTTCTTAAGAGTGGTGGCTCATTACCCACATTTCCTATTCCCCTGTCTCTGGTAACACCAGGTCAATTTGAGGGATCTGGCCATTTTTGCAGGGTTTGAGTTTATCCCATTGGTTTGAGTCTCTATGCCTCCATGAGCCGTGAACAGACTAAAAGTCCAGTATTTTAGTGGGTCTCACCTTTGGGATAGGCAGTTTGTGTTTGTGAATTGTGCTTGTCTTTGCGATAAGCTGTATCATTACTCTGTCTAATGTTAACAATGGTATATCTGTAAAGTGTTTTGGCTTCACACATACAACCTCAGGATCACAGTCCTCCTCATTTTTGCTGGCTTAATGGAAGTGGCCTCAGAAAAGCAACCAGGACCTTCTGCAGGAAGTTATGTGGCAGTCGCTTGCTGAATAGCAAAAAAAAAAGCATGAGTGAGGGGAGAGCGAAAGGAGGCTGAGAGCACAAGAGAGCACAGATGGCTGGCAAGAACCTGTGGAGCAAATGCTAAACATTAGGGAACACCAAGCAGACTCGATTCAGGCGCGCCTAACACTTTATTCGGAGCAGCTCCGCCCCTGCCCCCCTGCCCCTGCAGTTCTTGTCCCAAAATTCTTTCCCCTGTGCCCCTATGTCACCTCCAACAGAGTTTGGCCACTATCCTGGTTCATATCACCACCAGCTGCCTCCAACATCTCCACCTTCACTGTCGAACCCTGCAGACTCCAACCATTACCCACTTCATTCAACCTCCACCCACAGGCAGTTCAGCTCGGATGAAGTGTTGCACGGCACTCCAGACAGCAAGGCTGCATATGACACCTGTATATACACAAATATGTAATGATTCCAGACCCCCCCACCACCACATCCCTCCACTCTTCCCCCCCACTTCGCAGATATGTCATCCCATGTCTGTCTCACTACTTTTTTTTAATATTAATAAATGCATTGTTTTGGTTTGAAAGCATTCTTTATTGCATTAAGTGAAAGCAAGCATAGCCCAGAAAAGCAGCAGGCATGGCTCGACAGTGCATCCTATGGAGCAATCACAGACGCCTAATAGCACTGGGACCACTGCACTCACGTGCATGGCACCAAACATTACTTGCTTTCAGCAACAAATTGCTGCCTCAAGGTATCTCTGATCCTCACGGCCCTGATCTGGGCCCCTCTAATAGCCCTGGTCTTTGGCTGTTCAAATTCAGCCTCCAGGTGCTGAGCCTCAGTGGTCTATGCCTGAGTGAAGCTTTCACCCTTCCCTTCACAAATATTATGCAGCTTCCCATACAGACTTCACCAGCAGGCTTTTAAAATAGCCAAAAGCACACTCAACAGTCATTCTGCACCGGCTCAACCTGTTGTTTGGCTGCTCCTTTCTACTGTCAAGGCTTCCCATGTATGGCTTCATGACCCACGGCATCCAGGGGTAGACGGGGTCTATCAGGATCACAGTGGGCATTTCAGCTTTCCTTACTGTGATCTTCTTGTCCGGGGAAAAAGGTCTCGGCTTGCAGCTTCCTGAACAGGCCTGTGTTCCGAAAGATTCATCCTTCGTGCACCTTTCTGGACCAGCCTGCGTTAATGTCCGTGAAACACCCATTGTGATCCACAAGCTCTTGGAGAACCATCAAGAAATACCCCTTCCTATAAATGGACTCGGAGACTCGGTGGTCTGGTGTCAGAATTGGAATATGCGTGCCATCTATCCCCTCTCCGCAGTTAGGGAACCAATTTGGGCAAAGCCATCCAGAGTGTCACACATGTTGCCGAGTGTCATGTTTTTTTTTTTTTTTTCTGAGAAGGATGTGATTAATGGCCCTGAAAGCTTGCATCAACACGAGTCCAACGATTGACTTGCCCACTCCAAATTGCTTAGCCAACAATAGGTAGCTGTCTGGAATAGCCAGCAGGAATAGCCAGTGCGATCTCTATGTGCTTCTCCATCATCCTGGCAGCTCTCCTTCTCACGTTCTTGAGCCACAGGGTGGGGGTGAGTTCATCACACAGTCCCATGCAAGTGCCTTTTCTCATACAAAAGTTCTGCAGCCATTGCTCATCATCCCAGACTTGCATGATGATATCATCCCACCACTCAATGCTTGTTTCCCAAGCCCCCAGATAGCTTTCTACTGTGGTCAGCAAGTCCGTGAGTGCCACAAGCAATCTCGTGTTGTCTCTACTAGGCATGTCAACAGCTTCGTCGGACTCCTCACTCTCACTTTGCCGGTTAAGGAGCAGCTGAGCTGCCATTCGTGATGTGCTAGTGAGAGACATCAGCATATTTATCAAGAGTTCGGGATCCGTTCCCGCAGACCGAAAAGGAGGACAGACCGTGCAGTACAAAAACTGTTGAAAGATGGCGCCAAATGCGGATGGAAGGGAAAGGACGGCTGGGGTGCGAACCGATGCACGATGGGGCACTGGGACAGGAGCCAGTTTGCCCCGTGACCCCCTGCACCCTTCCCACAAAGCTTGGCGGCTGAAGGGGAAGGGGTGCTCTGCGGGAGCTGCCCAGAGTGTACCACTCCGAATGCCGCTGCAAGTGCCGGAGGTCCGGCCGTGCCATTGCGCTGGCAGCTGACAGTGTGAACACACAGCAGAGCGATCCCTGAAGCGCTCTCTGAGGGAGGGTTAACTCCCAGATTGTTACATCTGCAAGTGTGGACATAGCCTAAGTCTGTTCTCCTGAAGCAACCACAGTGACCGTGATGCGTTGGCAGGTTTCTCAGTGGGAGCGGAAGTGGAGTCCCGGAGTTCCCACCTCACAGAAGCAGGGATCTCACAAAATCCAGCTAGTTCTGAAAACCTCGGATTCACCTTGAGAGGATGGCAATGGCTCAGGCTCCCTCTTCCAGCCTTTCCTCTGCATCCCACCCAACGAACAATCCCTGAAAGAGTGGGAGTCCATTTCCCTCTTGGTGTGACGGAGAGACAGTGTGGTTACAGCTGGGAAGTCAGGTTTTCTGGGTCCTGTCTGCAATCATGTCTCTCATTCTGTGTCCCTGTGCCTCAGTTTACCTATGCGTATACTGGGGATATTTTCATAATGACTTTCCTTTGGTAGCTGTTTTGAAGATCCTTCAATGAAGGGTGCTGCATATTGTGATGATAGACAGGAAATTTATTGATCTCTGATCCCATAGTGACAGCCCCATATGTCTGCAAAAAATGCTCATGTCTCCCCTCAGTCATCCTTCTCCATATCTGTCTGTCTACTATCTACCCATCCATCCTGGGCATTTATGGGGTACCAGAGCCTATGGACATCTAGGTATTATCCCTTATTTTCTTTCTAATCAACTATATTTTATAAATATATACAAATATACAAATCATCCAATTCCTCTCTGACTCAGCCCAGAGCCCAGGTTTTCTCATCTCCCTTTGGGAAGGTTCCTTAATTGGTGTTTACTTCTAAAGCTGGATAATTACCACAGAAGCGGAGACATGCTTGTCTCCAGGCTGTTTACGTTCAGATGCTCCCTTCTCCCTTACAGGCTGAGCGAACCCCATTGGGATTACACAGAGCTACATTATAAACTGTGCACACCCCGTGTCAGCTCTCGGCGTGGGATGTTGCTGAAGATGCTGGGTTGAGAGAGCTGTTGGTCACGGATACCTGAGGGGGATTCCTAGGGAGGACACTTCCATCTCAGAATTCACAGGTACCCATCTCTTGCTGAGAAGCTCACCTGATTGACAAACCCTGTGCAATGTGGGTGTGGAGGGATAGAGAATAGGTCTGTGGTCCCTTCCACTCTGCACTACAATGACACATCCCAGAGCCCTTACCATAAGTGATGAGTTTGCTAAAGATTCACTAGCCAAAATCTCACTTATTTCTGTGTATCCCTGCTCATCCCGCCTAATGGTCTCCAGCCCCAAGGTGGCGCATTTCAGTGACACAGTGAATCCTTCAGGATGGAAGATGTTATTAGATGTGCAATACAAGGCCAAATTCTGAGACCACGACCCGTGCTGTGCTCAGGACCCGGTGAGGCAAAACTCCTCTTGGAGCAAGAACTGAGTAAAACGTCAGTAGCCAACTGTATGTTAATGCACAGACACGGTCACTCCCTCTTCTTGCATTTCAGTGCTCTGTCTGTTAATGGGGCAGGGGGATAGGGGCTGTTACCTGACCTTTAGCTGCTGGAAAGCTTGGAGATTCTACGGTTGCTCAAGAGAACAATAATGAGAATTTTTTCAACATGGGTAACACATACTTTCTCCGAGCTTCATTCGAGAAGTTGTTTGAACTGTTATGCCTGAAACTTTCAAAAAAAAAAAAAAACAATTCAGGTCAAAGCAGACACCCAGAAAGGGAAATTTAAATCCAAACATCAAAAATTTGGCAAACTTATAAGCAACTGAAAAAGAGGTCTTCTAATGGAAGGTGTCAGACAGCCTTGACTACATTTGATGCCACCAGTACCATCTACTATGCCCAATCCATTTGTGAATAACATTCTTTGATGCTTTTTGCTTCAATAATGTTGGTAGCAAGAAGTTCTACAGGCCAAATGTGAATTATATTAGCAATTACCTTTTCTCAGTGTTATCTGTTCAGACTTTCAATTTAACTATATGTTCTGTTCATGTTATGAGACACATTAAATATAAATGCCTCATCTACTTTCTTTATCAATAGATGCATAGTGTTTAAGGTCAGAAGGGACCATTTGATCATCCAGTCGGACTTTTTGTAAAACACCGGCCCATTAAATTTCACTCAGTTACCTCTGTATTGAACCTCTTGTGTGGCTAAGGCCTCGTGTACACTAAGATTTTACATCACAGAATGATACAGCCATCGAGTTAAAAGGGAACACAAGGGACAGCTAGTTTAACCCCCTGACAAGATGCAGGATTTGTTTTGGCTTAGTCATCTAAGACTGATGGCTATTCACACGTCTTTGGAAAACCTCCACAGAAGGAGCTTCCATGACTTCCCTAGGAGTCTGTTCCATTGGCCTCCTGTACTTCCAGTCTTCCGGAATCTCCCATGTCTTCCATGAATTTTCAAATATAATAGCTAATGGCTCAGATATCTCCTCAGTCAGTTCCTTCAGAGTATTCTAGGATGCTTTTCATCACACCCGGTGACTTGAAGATATATAACTTGTCCAAGTAACTTTTAACTTGTTCTTTCCCTATTTTAGTATTTGAACCTACCCCATTTTCAGTGGCATTCTTGTGTTAGGTGTCCAAATACCACCAACATTCTTGGTGAAAACCGAAACGAAGAAGTCATTAAGCACCTCTGCCATTTCCACATTTTGTGTTATTTTTTCCCCTCTTCATTTAGTAACAGACCTACTCTGTCCTTAGTCTCCTGCTTGCTTCTAATGTATTTGTAGAATGTTTTCTTGTTACTCTTTATGTCTCTAGCTAGTTTGGTCTTGTTGTGTGTCTTGGCCTTTCTAATTTTGCCCCTACATATGTGTTATTTGTTTATATTCCTCCTTTGTAATTTGACCTTGTTTCCACTTTTTGCAGATCTTTTTTTTTGTTTTTTAGATCATTCAAGATCTCCTGGTTAAGCCATTGTCATCTCTTGACAGACTTCCTGTCTTTCTTCCACAGAGGGATAGTTTGCTTTTGTGCCCTTAACAATGTCTCTAAAAAACTGCCAGCTGTCGTCTATTGTTTTTTCCCCTTAGCCTTGCTTCCCATCAAATTTTTTTTTACAAACTCCCTGAGTTTGCTAAAGTCTGCCTTCTTCAAATCCATTGTCTTTATTTTGCTGTTTTTCCTCCTACCATTCTTAAGAAATGTGAACTCTGTCATTTCATGATCACTTTCCCCCAAGCTGCCTTCCACTTTCAAATTCTCAACTAGTTCTTCCTTGTTTGTCAACATGAAGTCTAGAACAGCCTCTCTCCTCGTAGCTTTCTCCAGCTTCTGGAATAAATAAATGCCTCCAATACATTCCAAGAACTAGCTGGATAATCTGTGCTCTGGTGTAGACAGCCTGAGATGAATTCTTCCATCCACCTAGCTACCACCTCTCGGGGATTACCTCCGCTCAGGGGAGAACCCCTTCCCTCTGTGTAAGTCGTGTCTATATTGAAGCACTATGGCAGCACTGCTGTAGCATTTTAAGTGTAAACAGCCATTGAAGGAGATCTTCCAGAAAAGCAATCAGTCTGGATCTGCCAACATGGGGAATTGGAGAATCCAACACTTCCCTTTTCAGCGTGTGCCAGTGGTTAATCGCCAGCAGTGCTAAATATTTGGCCCTAATTTCGAGCTGGAATTTGCCTGGCTTCAGCTTCTAGCCCATCGGTCTTGATCAGCCTTTCTCTGGTAGATTAGAGTCCATTACTACCTATGTTTTTGTCCCCATGAAAGTCTCCACTTGATCATCTTTTTGATAAATTAAAGAGATATACACCTTCAAGTCTAGTAGTCTGGCTTTTTCTGTATCCTCCAATTATTTTATGGTTCTTTTCTGCCCCCTCTTGAAGTTTTCAACATATTTTTTCAAATGTGGATCCAAGAACTGGATGCAGTTGTTTCACCAATCCCATGTGCAGAGGTAAATCCTTCCCCTGCTCCAACTCACCACTCCCCGGTTTATGTATCTGAGGACCCCATCGTCCCTTAATGCTAGAGCATCGCACTGGGCACTCACAATGAGTTGGTTTGAGTTGATTGTCCACAATGACCCCTAAATCCTTTTCAGGGTCCTTGTGTTCCATAATACAGTGCTGTAGTCTGTGGGTCAGGCCAGCATTCCCTGTTCTGAGAGAATCATTTTGCATTTGACTGTATTAAAACATTTTGTTTGCATGGGCCCCTCTTACCAAATGCTCCATATCACTCGGTATGCCTGCCTTGCCGCCTCTTGTATCCACTCTGCAAATCTTTGCATCATTGCATATTTCATCTGCAGTGATTTTCTATTTCCTTCCAGATCATTGATTAAAATATTGAATAGCATCGGGCCTGGAACTGGGTTGCCTACAGAACCCCACTACAAACACCTGCATTTACTGATGAAGGCCTATTGACGACAGCTGTCTGAGATCCATCACTTAGCCAGTTTTCAGTCCATTTTACATGTTCTCTACTGATATTGTAGGGTGTTAATTTTTTCAACTCAATATTTTCCCCCACTAAATCAAATGCCTCCGAGAAATCAAGAATTGTTGCATCTGCGTGGTTCTCTTATATCAACCAAATCTGTACCCTTGATCAACCAATGTGTACTCTCATAAAAGGATGAAATCAGGTTTATTTGACAAGACCTGGTTTGCAGCAACCCTGTTGGTAACTGTCATTCCTTACATGTCTCAACTTTTGTTTGAACTAATCCCAGACCAGGTTTTCCATTGTTTCTTAACCTTGTCAATTCTTTTTTATAAAAAAAACCTTCCCCTTTATTTTTAATACTTTACATTTTACACAAAAATTGCCATAAAACTTTTCTAGGATTTCCCTTGTTGCTAACATACTGAATAACCTCTTTTTTTGTGATCCACAGCCCTGCCAACATGGAGTTTTCCCTGATATTTTAATGTCCCTTATCAATTTTCAGAACTTCCCATTTCTATTCTTGGCTCTCTATTTTCCCTTTTTCCTCTTTGTTACATATTGCTTCGACCCCTCCAATTGCTGCTTTCACTTTACCACAGAACTGGTTTTTTAACCCAGACTTGTTCACTTTGTGGAATCATGATTTTTCCATTATCTAATAAACTCTGATAAAAGAACTACCAATTTTCATTCATATTTTTTTGTTTACATTTTTCCTCCCAATCAGTTTTGCTGATAAGTTTTCTCAGCTTTGGGAATTAGTCCTCTTCGAGCACTAAGTGTCTATAGATAGTACTGGTTGGGAACTGTCCATTTGAATGTAAATAAGTTTCATTTTTTTTCCTCTCCTATATCATATGATCTCTTCTTTGTCTCTTGTGTAAACTAAAGGGTCCCAGACTTTTCTATGTGTTTGTATATGGCAGCCTCCACCATTCTCAGAGCCTGTCTTGGAAATCCCTTTTAGACATACTGTATCCATAGTAGAGACTAGGTGAGCAAAACTGAACTCATATCCAGAACATGTTATTCTCCATCCCTTATCTTAGTGATCGGAACATTGCTTTTGTTTTGTCCACTGCTGCGAATGAGCAGGTGTTTCTCTTGAGCTGCTATCAATGGTGCCCAGGTCTTTTCCCTGAGGTGTGTTCTAGTTGGGATGTTTCTTCCAGAACATATCTTCCCAAAAGTTTGTTTTTTTCCACTCTCAGATTTCTAGGAACTGGATGAATGGTGAACTCCCTACAGTATGGACTCCCTATCTTGGCTCTCATTCCATTAAGGAACAATGATGGATAACCAGTATCCACACTTGTCTCCTGCTGGTGCCTCCTAAGGTTCCCCCAACACAAAGTGTAGGAATTATTAATGCAGAGAGCACCACAAAATATGGAATTGGATTTAGTACGCTCACTATTCATAATTATTGTCTCTGAATAATGAAAATGTAATTTTTCAGTGTGTGAAGAGTGATCAGTCTCCTTCTCCCATGAGAACAGTCTCCACTTGTGCATGTAATGTCTCATATTGACGTTGTCTCTCCATTCAGGCATTTCTACTGCGACCCTCATCCGAGACCCTACAAACACACAGAAAGTCAGGATATCATACAGTGCATGCAGGAGACACTCATGCCTCAGAGTTGGACACCTTCTCCCCTACTCCATGTCAGATTCCAACACAACTGACTTCACCAACCCGTCCACCTTCATCCTTCTTGGCATTCCTGGCCTAGAGGCAGCCTATATCTGGATCTCCATCCCCTTCTGTGCTATGTACACCACAGCCGTATTGGGGAACTTCACCATCCTGTTCATCGTGAAGAGGGAGCCGAGCCTCCATGGGCCCATGTTCTATTTCCTGTGCATGCTGGCTGTCACTGACCTGGTCATGTCCACATCCACCCTGCCCAAAATGCTGAGCATCTTCTGGTTCAATTCCAGGGAGATCAGTTTCAGTGCCTGCCTCACCCAGATGTACTTCGTTCACTCCTTCTCAACGATGGAGTCTGGAATCCTCGTGGCCATGGCTTTAGATCGCTACGTGGCCATCTGCCATCCCCTGAGACATTCCACCATCCTGACAAACTCTGTTGTGGCCAAAATATGCCTGGCCGTTGTGCTGCGCAGTGTAATACTCACATTACCCTACCCCTTCCTGGCAAGGCGGTGGCCATATTGCAGAACCAACATCATCCCCCACTCCTATTGTGGGCATATAGCTGTGGTGAACCTAGCCTGTGCTGACATCCGCATCAGTAGTTACTATGGCCTGTTTAACCTTTTATCTGAGATCGGAATGGATGTGTTTTTTATAGCTGTGTCCTATACTCAGATCCTCCGGGCCATCTTCCGCCTCCCCACAAAGGATGCTCAGTTCAAAACTTTTGGGACCTGCATCTCTCACCTTTGTGCAATCTTAGCTTTGTACATCCCAGATTTATTCTCCTCTCTCACACAGCGGTTTGGCCACAATGTGCCATTGGATTTGCGCGTTCTCATTGCCAGTGTGTACCTGCTGGTTCCCCCCATGTTACACCCCATCATTTACGGGGTGAGGACCAAACAGATCCGGGGCAGGCTGCTCCAGCTATTTACATGTAGAGAGACCTAAATATGTTCTCCTTGTGCTCTGGCTCTCAGATTGAGCTCTGTGTAGAACTGGCTAGTGCATGGTGCTGGGGCCACTTCCCTGAAACACTCACTGGAGAGACATTAAACCCTTTCCTGTCCTTACTGTGCTGTGTCAATGTGATGAACTGGGGAATCAGTCATGTACACTATACTGGGTTGCCACCTTTCTAATTGCTGGTAACTGGATCCTTAAACTTGCAATCTTGCCCCATCTCCTCTCTCAAGCCTGGACCCTGCTGTGTCTTCTCCCCAAGACCCTGCCCCATCACTTGCTCCTGTCTTCCCCTCCCCTTCTCACCTGTGACCCAGTCATCTCTAAAACCAATCTGTTCTCACATCTTATGACCAGTCCCTTAAGGGGGACTGGTTTGTGTTAACATTTTAATGTTTATTCTTACTTTGTTACTAACTCTGTGGAGAGAGAGACCCCGTCAGGACTCCTGCAATATGTCTCAGCTCTGGGAAGGGAATGGGGTACAGTGTTTTACAGCAGGAGGCAGAGACATCTGGGGTCTAAATAAGATCAGAATGGCCATACTGTGTAAAACCAATGTTCCGTGTAGCCCCATAGCCTGGTTTCTGACAGTGCCCAATGCCAGGTGTTTCAGAGGGAATAAACAGAACATGGCAATCCTCATGTGATTCTTGTGCAGCAGGAGGAGAGGAGCAGGGGAGAGAAGCCCTACTCATTTTTATCCCCCCATCTTCCATACCGCTGCCGTTCATGGGTTGACTCATTTCCCCTGCCCTTGGACGAACTTCAGGGGGCAGTTTTTTTGTCTCCCTTCCCTGACCGTTTAGGGGCCGCTCTCTTTCCTCCAGCTCACTTTCCCTTTCCGGAGAAAGAGATGGGTTGCACGGTGCCACCAGTACAATTGCTGCACCAGTGGTCTTCTCCCTCTTTGCCTTTCTCCGTGGGCCAAAGGGTCATAACAGGCGCCCAGCCAGAGGATCATCAGGGGTCCACTACCCCTTCCCAAACTGTGCTGCAGAATGAGCTAGTGGACACCTGTCGTTTCAAGGGTAAGGTGAACCTCCCTCACCAGCGTTGGGGAGACATCCATCTCATCTTCTGGGCCATGAGGACTGTTCTAGAGGAGTGGAGGGGAACTGAGAGGTAGGACATCCTGGTCTACCAGTGGGCCTACAACATCTGTGACAAGCCTTTCAGGTTGGTCAGTGATTGTTGCAAATCCAGCTGGGGATCCTCCTGCCCAGGAGGATCCTGATCAGCCCTCAGAATGAAGCCAACAATCTTTTCAACATTGAACTCCAGAGGCTCTAGGGTAGGTCTCCACAGTTGCCAGGTGGTCTCCTTCTTTTGTGACGTAGGGTATTCTGTGGTTTGCCTGCAGGAAACCCACAAGTATCCAGCCGCCAAGACTAGTAGGTGGCTGGAGTGGGGGGTAGGGGATATTTTAGACATCTCAGTGTTCATGCGGCTTTGTTTGCCATCCTGTTCTCCCCTGACCTTCATCCTCAGATGCTGGGAGTTGCCTAGGTTGTCCCAGGTTGCCTGCTGCACCTCCAGGTCTGTGTGGAGCGGCAGACATTCAATCTGTCCAATGTCTACCCCCAAAATGCAGACCCAGCGTGTGTGTATTTCTATCAACAGGAGTCTGCCGTCCTCGGCACCTTGGATCCTCACTAGTGCCTAGTCCTGGGTGTGGATTTTAATACCATTTTGAGGACCAGAATTGCTCAGGGATCAAAAGCAGCCAGGCTGCTGCAGGCATCCTCAAAGAGATCTTCAGTCATCACTCCCTGGTGGACATCTGGGACAACCAAGATCCGGAAGACAATTCCACTTTTACCTATGTCCAGGTGGAGGTTGATTGGTTTTTCCACTCCTAGTTGGACTGCATGTATATATTTTGTTTCCATCTTCCACGGGCCCACTCCTCCAGCATTTCGCCGTCCCAGTTCTCGGCCCACCACTCAGTGGCCATGATGGCCTCTTTCATCTCGGAGCTCATGTGGGGCTCTTCTCGCTTCAGACATCCCTGTGCATACTCCAGGAGGTGGGGGCCACCTTATTGCCCACTGTTTGGTTTTTCCTTGAACGGGTCCCACAAGAGGGTGCTCCCCATCTACCTCTCACCCCCGGACCTCTGGAATTCTTGATTGGGCTCCTGTCCCACGAGTCCCCCTGAACCCCTCCCTTTCATAACCAAGGTGGGCTGCATGCCCTGCAGCTGGTTCTTTTCTGAATTCCACCAAGGGAACAACTTTACATGCTCATGCTCCACACACTTCACTTCCTCAGTTGCTCTGATACCAAGTGGCGGGACCTAGTACCATCTTCGGAGGGTGAGAAAGCCTCGTGGTCCAGAAAGTACTCCATCCTTGTCCCATGGAAATATCAGTTGGTGGCTCCTTCATGGAGCCATGAGCACAGGGATGTATGTGGCACTGTTCTCCCCCATTCCAGATGCCTGCCCATTTTGTGGCATGAGGCAGACACTGATGCATGCTTATCTCGAATGTGCAAAGTTGCAGCCCCTATTCCAACTCCTCCACAACTTCAACATGAGGCTCTGGCTGCACTTTCCACCACACCTTGTCATATATGCCCACTGCTTTAGCTCAACGTACAGGATGCGGCCTGCAGGTCCCTTGTGTTACAGGTTAAATATACTCTATTATAAATCGGCTATCTTATTAATAAAACAAATAATCAAACCCATAAGAAAAGATATATAGGCAAGCAAGTATGCTACCACAGCTGCAGGGACTTAGAAGTGACAGAGGGAGGCACATGTGTATGTGGGTGAGTTACAAAGGAGAGAGAGAGAGATGGGATGAAACCCACTAGAACCGGGACTTCCGGTCTCCGCCGTTCTGGGGAGCACTTTCCAAGGGAGATACAAACTCTCTCCCTGACCCCAAACAGGCACTGTGTGTTCCAGAAACATTTCCTTCAGGGAAGCCCGTCTGGATCAGGTCTGGAACGAGAGCACTTGGGGAAACACGGAAGGCAGAGGAGCCACATTTGAGTGAAAAAAAATCTTGTGGCACATAGCTCACCAGCTGAGCATGTTTGGGTCTCACAAACAAGACCCATGTGATTTTGAGTCACAGCACTGTTCAGGCCCTGCCTCTGGTTCTGGGTTTCCAGGCCCACTCTTGCAGTGCAGCTTCCATTCTCTTGCCTCCCTCAGGGAGCAGAAACCTGCACGGCAAGCCCCAAAGCCCTGAGGCTAGCTTTAGCTCAGCTCCCCCAGACTCTCCAATTGCTTCAGCCCACCCTTCCCAGAGCTCCCCATTGAGCACACTCTGTTGCCAGTTTCTCCTTTTTGGGTCACATGACCTCTAAACCAAACAGCCCCAGGCCTTTCAAAATGGCTTGTGTGACACATGACCAGAAAGAGTTAAGCAACTTGCAAGCAATTGACCCAGATTCACCCTTTAGAAAGAAGTTAGAAAAGTATGTAAATGGTAATTAGGGCCATTCCATCTTAAATAGGCTAGAGCTTTGAAATGTAGACTTGTATTATTAAAGAACTGGAAGAAGTTAGTAACTTTAGCAGTCTACGTTTACCGGCAGCTTGTCAGAGATTAACAGGGAAACCAAACAATTCCTGTCTAAAACTGTATTCAGTTAATTTAGAGATGAAAAGGAAATATTATTAGATGGAACTTGGGTGCAACAATATCATTTCTATATGTCTCTGTAAAGTTTCTGGTGAACTCTCTTTAACTTCTTAATGGATAGTAACCTTATGTTAATCCAGGTAGTTAAATACCAGTGATGTTTAGGAAAGAGAAGGTTACTTCAAAAGCCTATTCTCCACCCAAGGACTGCTATGCTGCCTAGGAAGTGTATAAAGGGCTCTTGGGACCTGATCCTTTTTATCTCAGATTTGCTTAAGTATCATCAGGGGAAGCCTGAGTCCCAAGATTCTGGTCTCCTGTGTGGTGGAAAATTAACCACTTGTGTTTGAAATCAGAATCACCTGAGGCTCCTTTATTTATGCGAGCATATATGCAAGGAGAGTCAGCATAGCCCCATGCAAGGTGGCAAGCTGCTCTGCCCTCCTTAAACTTTAACCAGCTTATAAAGTTTAAAAGCACAGACAAATTACACATACTTCCTTTTAATTACCTTCTTTGGAATAAATTGCAAAATCAATACTGGTCAAAAGCAAAAACAAGTGTCTTCCCCCTGTAGGCCCCTCCTGTTACTCACTGTCTGTTCTTTTGTGGTCAGCCACCTTCTAACACAACTGTTGTGGTTATATATTTCATAAGCTTGACTATTGCAAATTTGTTCTGTCTGGGGACTTTTCCATCCTGCCTCTTCATTCCCCTTATGCAAAGAAAACCATTGTTCTGTTTTGGGGACTTCCCACTGTGACTTCTCCTACCCCTTGACACACATAAACAAGCAGGATCTCAGTTTATGGCCTGCAGGCAAGCTTGACCAAAGTCAGGGCCTTGACCTGAATTTTATGTCCTGTTAATTTTCCCTCACACCTGTTACACCCTGAACTGTCCTGCTAATGAATATTTCAACATTGGACTGTGATCTCTTGATTAATTCTGAAAGAACTCTGTGGAACTCTGAAGCCAGCCATCTCTGCTATGAAAATGACTTAAAAACTCATGTCCCTGTGTATAATTATCTTTTAACCAACACTCAGCCTTTTAAAATAAATCTTAGTTTATTTAATAAGAATCGGCTCTAAGTGAGTATTTGGGTTATATCTGAAATATTTATTCACCTGGGAGGTGATTTGGGATTTGTATAACTTTATTATATGATGAACAAGATTTTCAATAATCCCCATAGTACTTGACTTGTCTGTCTGGGTGGAAGCCCAAGGCTGGGTTGCTTTAAGGGAATTGTGTTTTGGCTTCTGTGTAAGCAGTAGAGCATTGCAAAAGTCTTTTTGATGCTGACTTGGTTAGTCCAAGTATTAGAATAACCACCCATTTTGAGGATTGTCATCCCCTTTCTTTGCAGTTTGCCCTAACTGAGCAATCTCAGATTGGGGCCCCCTGGAAACCCCATTCACAGGTTGCTAAAACAACTCATCTACCTTAGGCAGCAGAAGAGGGGAGAAGGGGGGAGGGATTGCTCAGTGGTTTGAGCATTGGCCTGCTAAACCCAGGGTTGTGAGTTCAATCCTTGAGGGGGCCATTTAGGGATCTGGGGCAAACACTGGGGACTGGTCCTGCTTTGCGCAGGGGTTGGACTAGATGACCTCCTGAGGTCCCTTCCAACTCTGATATTCTATGATTCTAAGAGATACCCAGATCCAGGTAAACACAACACAACATCTGCACACCATTTCTTTCTTCAGTGAACTTAAGAACGGACATGTTGGGTTAGACCAAAGGTTCATCTAGCCCAGTATCCTGTCTTCCAACTGTGGCCAATTTCAGATGTTCCAGAGGAAATGAACAGAACAGATAATTATCAAGTGAGCCATTCCCCATCACCCTTTCCCAGCTTCCAGCAAACAGAGGCAAGGGACATCATCCCTGCCCATCCTGGCTAATAGCCATGGATGGACCTATCCTCCATGAATTCATGTCATTCTTTTTGAAAGCTGTAATAGTCTTGGCTTCACCACGTCCTCTGGCAAAGAGCTTCACAAGTTGACTTCATGCTGTGTGAAGAAATACTTCCTTTCGTGTGTTTTAAACCACTGCCAATTAATTTCATTGGGTGATCCGTAGTTTCTGTGTTATAAGAAACAGTAAATAACAGTTCCTTATTTAGGTTCTCCACACCATTCATGATTTTATAGACCTCTCTCATATACCCCTCAGTCGTCTCTTTCCCAAGTTGAAAAATCCCATTCTTATGATTCTCTCCTCATATGGAAGCTGTTCCATACCCCTAATCATTCGTGTCCCCTTTTTCATACATTTTTAATTCCAATATATCTTTTTGAGATTGGACGCCCGGATCTGCAGGCAGTATTTTAGGTGTGGGCATACCATGGATTTAGATAGAGGAAATAAGATATTTTCAGTCTTACTGTCTTTCCCTTTCTAACTGATTCCCTGCTGCACATTGAATGGATGTTTTTAGAGAACTATCCATAATGACGCTAAGCTCCCTTTTTTGATTGCTAACAGCTAATTTAGACCCCATAATTTTATATGCATAGTTGGACTTATTTTTCCAATAGCCATTTCTTTGTCCACACATCCCTGGAGCATAATTTGTCCCTCCTGCAACTCATAACTTCTCCTGCATCTGGAGTCTCTCTATTTTCTGCAGCCATAGCCCTGCAACCCAAGATTCCTCTCTGCCACCCTTGTGTCTCTCTCCTGCCCAACTTCTCCTGACTCAACCAGTCTCTCTGGTTTTGAAAGGCTGAACAACACTTCTTCTCTCTGATACCTCTTCTGGGGAGGTTCCATTTCTTCCATGCCCAATTCTGAGCAGGGAACCTGGAAGAAACTGGTTTAATCTAGAATGTAGTTTCTTCCTTCTTCAGTCCAGCTGAGATTTTGTTAGGGCTGATAATCTTCAAGACAAACCTATTTATAGACAGATGCCTCCACCCCAAACTCCTGCCTCCGAGCACAAGGTGTGTGAGCAAAGAGAACAGGAGAAGACAAAAACCTAAGGATACAGACAGTGCATGAAATTACATGTGCATTAGTAGGGTTAAAGTATCTCTTCAATGTGTGATGGCAAACAAAAGCTAACCGAATATTTCGAATAATTAAGAAAGGATAGATAATAAAACAGAAAATATCATATTGCCTCTATATAGACCCCAAGGTACATGCACATATTGATTATTGTCTGGATATCTGGTGAACCCCATCTCAAAAAAAGATAGTTGGAATTGGAAAAGTTTCAGAGAAAAGCAACAGAAATAACTAGGGGTATGGAACACCTATGTTCTATTGATAGGTCAATCAGTGGCTGTTATCAAGGATGGGCAGGGATGGTGTCCTTAGCATTTGTTTGCCAGAATCTGGGTGTGGGCGACATGGATCACTTGATGATTTCCATGTTCTGTTCATTCCTTCTGAGGCACGTGGCACCGGCCAATCTCAGAAAACAGGATACTGGGCTAGATGGATACTGGTCTGACCCAATGTGGGGAATCCGATGTCCTTATGTAGTCCCAAGATTTATGTGACCCCCACTGGAACCCACTCCCCTTCCTGAGCTGAGATAGAACCCAGGAGTCCTGACAGGGTCCGTTTCTCCACGGAGTTAGTAACAAAGTAAGACTATACATGAACATTTTATACTTAACCAGTGTCCTTTAAGTGACTTGCCACTGGATTTCAGGACTTGTTAGTATTAGAGCTGAGGGGATCTCATCTTTAGTTAATTTTCTTTCTTTTATGTAGTAATTAGATACGAAGAGAAAAGGATACTTGTGGCACCTTAGAGACTAACCAATTTATTTGAGCATAAGCTTTCGTGAGCTACAGCTCACTACATCCGATGAAGTGAGCTGTAGCTCACGAAAGCTTATGCTCAAATACATTGGTTAGTCTCTAAGATGCCACAAGTACTCCTTTTCTTTTTGTGAATACAGACTAACACATTAGATTAGATACAGTCCTTCTGCCAAAAAACTTGAGTTTTCAAAAGTCTAGGTAGCCTTTGGAGTCATGGTTAAAGTTGCCACCCCTATCAAAAACTGAAATGTCTCTCTTCCAGCTTGTGGTGGGGGGGGGGGTGTGGAAATAATCCAGCAAGTGACGGGGAAGTGAAGGGAGGAACAAGAAACAAGGACAGGTCCTTGGGGAGACAAGAGGCAAAACAGGGGTGGAGTCTTGGCAGAAGAGGTGAGGGAAGGGTCGGGTTCTTGGGGGTCCAGTTAACAGCAATTAGAAAGGTGGCAACCCATTATATTATACATAGACCGATTCCTCAGCTTGTCATGCTGACACAGCACAGTGAGGTCAGGAAAGAATTTAAAGGCTTTCCGACTATCTGGAAAGTGACTCAGGGAAGAGAGCCCAGAACCCTATCACCAGCTAGCTTGTCAAAGAACTCACTCTGAGATCAGAAGCACCAGGAGAAAACTTTAGGTCCCTTTTTGAATAAAGAGCAGGGGCGGCCTGTCCCGGATTTGATGGGTCCTCACCTCATAGATGATGGGGTTCAGCATGCGGGGCAACAGAAGGTAGCCGTTGGCAATGAGAATTTGAAATGCAGAACCACATTGTAGCCAAACCTGTGCATGGGGAAGCTGAAGAGAGCTGGGATGTAAGAACATCAAATCACACAAAGGTGGGAGCTGCAGGTCCCAAAAGTCTTGAGCGGGGCGTCCTTTCTGGGGAGTATGAAGATGGCCCTGCAGATGTGGATATAGGACACAGCAATAAAAAAACACATCCAGACTGATCAAACAGAATGCTCACAGTACGAGTGGGGGATAATGTTTGTTCAACAATAGGGCCACTGCCTCACCAGGAAGGGATAGGGCCATACAACCACACTGTCATGCCACACAACAGCCAGGCCCATCTTGGCCACCACACACAGAAGATGATCAACATTTTGGGAAGGATGGACCTAAACAGGACCAGGTTGGTGACAGACAGCATGCAGAGGAAATAGTACATGGGCCCATGGAGTCTCGGCTTCCTCCTGACAATGAACAGGATGGTCAGGTTCCCCAAGACGGCTATGGCATACATGGAACAGAAGGGGCTAGAGATCCAGACATGGGCTGCCTCCAGGCCACGTATGCCCAGCAGGATGAAGGTGGAGGGGTTGGTGAAGTAGGTTGTGTTGGAATCTGACACAGAGTAGGAGAGAAGGTGTCCAACTCTGAGGCAGAATCGTGTCTCCTGCATGTACTGTACATTCCCCTGACTTCCTGTATGTGCCCAGGGATGGTCTCAGTACAAATGCCTGCAGGGAGCCCCAGGTGGGGTGGTGGTGGATCATATCATCAGTGCTTGTTTCCTGCACTCCAAAACAGCTTTTCACTGTGGTCAGCACATCTGTGAATGCCACAAGCAAGCTCGAGTTTTCTCGACTATGCCTGTCAACATCTTCTTGGTGGACTCCTCATCCTCACTTTGCCATTTAAGGAGTAGCTGGTCTGGCATTTGTGACGTGTTCGTGAGAGCCATCAGCATATTCATGAACAGTTCAGGATCCGTTCCCGCAGACCATAACAGTGGACAGACCATGCAGTACAAAAACTCTTGAAAGATACTGCCAAATACGGATGGAAGGGAAAGGACTGCTGGGGAGTGAACCAATGCACAAAGGGGCACTGGGAAAGGACCCAGGTTGCCCGAAACCCCCCACCCCCTTCGCACAAACATTGGCGGCTGAAGGGGAAGGGGTGCTCTGTGGGAGCTGCCCAGAGTGCACCACTCCAAATGCCCTGCAAGTGCTGCAAGTCTGGCCGTGCCATTGCGCTGGCCGCTGACAGTGTGAACACACAGCAGAGTGATCCCTGCAGCACCCTCTGAGGAGGGGTTAACTCCCAGATCATTACATCTGCAAGTGTGGACATAGCCTAAGTCTGGTTTCAGAGTAGCAGCCGTGTTAGCCTGTATTCACAAAAAGAACAGGAGGACTTGTGGCACCTTAGAGACTAACACATTTATTTGAGCATAAGCTTTCGTGAGCTGCAACTCACTTCATCGGATGCATTGAACAGCCTAAGTCTGTTCCCCTGAAGCGACCCATGTTACTGTGATGCGTTGGCAGGTTTCTCAGTGGGAGCGGAAGTGGAGTCCCGGAGTTCCCACCTCACAGAAGCGGGGAGCTCACAATGTCCAGCTAGTTCTGAAAACCTCAGATTCACCTTGAGAGGATGGCAATGGCTCAGGCTCCCTCTTCCAGCCTTCCCTCTGCATCCCACACCACAAACAATTTTTAAAAGAGCTGGAGTCCATTTCCTTCTTGGTGTGACAGAGAGACTGTGGTTACAGCTGGGAAGTCAGGACTCCTGCGTTCTGTCTGTCATCGTGTCCCATTCTGTGTGTGACCTTGGCCAGCTCATATCTCCCTGTGCCTCAGTTTACCTATCTGTATACTGGGTATAATGACTTTCCTTTGCTAACTGTTTTGAAGATCCTTCAATGAAGGGTTCTGCACATTATGAATATAGTGAGGAGATTTACTGATCTTTGATCCCATAGCGACAGCTGCATATGTCTGCAGAAAGTGCTCACGTCTCCCCTCAGTCATCTTTCTCCAGATCTGACTGTCTCCTATCTACCCACCCATCATGGGCATTTACAAGATACCAGAGCCTATGGACATCTAGGCATTACCTACTATTTTCTTTCTCATCAACTATATTTTATAAATATACACAAAACAGCCAATCCCTCTTTCCCTGAGCCCAGAGCCCAGGAGTTCTCAACTCCCTTTGGGAATTTCCCCTACTTACTACTTACTTCTAAAGCTGGATAATTAGCACAGAAGCAGAGACATGCTTGTCTGCAGCCTGTTTACGTTCAGATTCTCCCTTCTCTAGAGGCTGAGCGAACCCCATTGGGATTACACAGAGCTACATTATAAACTGTGCACACCTCTGTGTCGGCTTTCGGCGTGGGATGCTGCTGCAGACGCTGGGTTGAGAGAGCTGTTGGTCACAGATACCTGAGGGGGATTTCTAGGGAGGACACTTCCGTCTTAGAATTCACAGGTACCCATCTCTTGCTGAGGAGCTCACCTGATCGACAAACCCTGTGTAACGTGGGTGTGGAGGGATAGAGAGTAAGTCTGTGGTCCTTTCTCCTCTGCACAACCATGACACATCCCAGAGCCCTTGCCGTAAGTGATGAGCTCACTAAAGAATCACTGGCCAAAATGTCACTGATTTCTGTGCATCCCTGCTCATCCCACCTGATGGCCTCCAGCACCAAGGTGGTGCATTTCAGTGGCACAGTGACTCCTTCAGGATGGAAGATGTTATTAGATGTGCAATACAAGGCCAGATTCTGAGACCACGGCCCATGCTTTGGCCCCAGTGAGGCAAAACTACCATTGGAGCAAGAACTGAGTAAAATGTCAGGAGCCAGCTGTGTGTTAATGCACAGACACGGTCACCCCCTCCTCTTGCATTTCAGCGCTCTATCTGTTAATGGGGCGGGGGATAGGGGCTGTTACCTGTCTTCTAGCTGCTGAAATGCTTGGAGGCTCTACGGTTGCTCAAAAGAACAATAATGAGAATTTTTCAACATGGGTAACACATACTTTCTCCAAGCTTCATTCGAGAAGTTGTTTGAACTGTTATGCCTGAAACTTTCAAAAAAACAATTCTGCTCAAAGTAGACACCCAGGATTTGAAATTTCAGTCCAAACACCTAAAATTTGGCAAACTTGATGCCACCTGCCGCACCTACAATGGCCAATCCATTTGTCAATCCCATTCTTCTATGCTTTTCCCTCCAATAATGTCAGTAGCAAGGAGTTCTACAGGCCAAATATGAATTATGTTGGCAATTTTCTTTTCTCAGTGTTATATGCTCAGACTTTCAATTTAACTAAATGTTCCATTGTTCACATTAAATGTAAATGCCTCATATAATTTCTTTATCAATACATCCATAGGGTTTAAGTTGAAGGGACCATTTGATCCTCCAGTTTGACCTCTTGTAAAACACAGGCCCATTAATTACAACTCAGTTACTTCTGTATTGAGCCAAAATCTTGTGTGTGACTAAGGCCTGGTCTACATTAGGATTTTACATCACAGAATTATAGGACCACAGAGTTATAAGGGAATGCAAAGGACAGCTAGTCTAATCCCCTGACAAGATGCAGGATTTGTTTTGTCTTAGTCATCTAAGATGACAGCTATTCACACATCTTTGGAAAACCTCCTCAGAAGGACCTTCTATGACTTCCCTGGGAGTCTGTTCCACTGGCCTCCTGTACTTAAAGTTAGGAAGATTTTCCTGAAATTTTATTTAAATCTGCTATTCTGGAATTTGAATCCATTGCCTCTTCTCCTGCCCCTCTCTGGTGAGACAGAATAACTTTCCTCCATCTTTTTATGGAAGTGTTTCAAGTATTTGAAGACCACAATCATGTCACCCATTAGTCTCCTTTTTCCAGATAAACATACTGGTGCCTTCAGCTTGCACATACAGCTTCCTTTGCATCCCTTACATAACATGTATCACTTGCCTATGGATCCTTTCCAGTTTCTCTAAATCCCTTCTACATATTAGTGAGCAAAATTGGATACATTTCTCCAACTGAGACCTAACATGCACCGAGGAATACCATCATGAGGAATGTGATTTGCATGTTATACTTCTGCTAATATAACCTAACATTGTATTTGCCTATTTTTAAACAGCAAAAAAATCCACACCCTAGAGCGATGTAGCTATATCATAGAATCATAGAATAATAGAATCATACAACTGGCAGGACAAGAACCATCTATAAAATCCCTACACAGGTATTTGTCTAACCTGCTCTTAAAATTCTCTGGTTTCAGAGTAACAGCCGTGTTAGTCTGTATTCACAAAAAAAAAAAAGGAGTACTTGTGGCACCTTAGAGACTAACCAATTTATTTGAGCATAAGCTTTCGTGAGCTACAGCTCGCTTCATCGGATGTAGTGAGCTGTAGCTCACGAAAGCTTATGCTCAAATAAATTGGTTAGTCTCTAAGGTGCCACAAGTATTCCTTTTTTTTTTTAAATTCTCCAAGGATGGAGATTCCACAACTTCCCCAGGAAATTTATTCCAGTGCTTAACCACCCTGACAGTTAGGAAGTTTTTCCTAATGTCCAACCCAAACTGCCCTTGCTGCAATTTAATTCCATTGCTTCTTGACCTATCATCAGAGGTTACAGAGAATATTTTTTCTCCTTCCTTATAACAACCTTTTAGTTATTTCAAAACTGTTATCATGTCTCCACTCTGTCTTCTCTTTTTCAGACTAAACAAACCTAGTTCTTTCAGTCTTCCCTCATAAATCATGTTTTCAAGACCCTTAATCATCCTTTTCTCCAGTTTTTCCAGATCATTTTGAATTTTTATTGTATTCTCCAAAGGACTTGCAACCCATCCCAACTTAGTATCATCTGCAAACTTAATAAGTATACTCTCTATGCCATGATCTAAATTTTTCATGAAGATAATGGAAAGAACCAGACCCAGAACTGATCCCTGTGGTACCCCACCAGTTATGCCCTTCCAGCATCACTGTGAACCATTTATAACTACTCTCTGGGAGCATTTTCCAACCAGTTATTCACCCACCTTATAGTAGCTCCATCTAGGTTGTATTTCCCTAGTTTCTTAATGAGAAGGTCATGCAAGACTGTATCAAAAGCCTCACTAATGTGTAAAAATACCACATCTACTGCTTCCTTTCATCCACAAGGCTTGTTACCCTGTCAAAGAAAGCTATCAGGATGGTTTGACATGATTTGTACTTGACAAATCCATGCTGACTATCACTTATCACCTTATTATCTTCTAGACATTTACAAATTGATTCCTTAATTATTTGCTACATTATCTTACCTGATACAGAAGTGAAGCGGATTAGTCTGTAATTACCTGGGTTGCCCTTTTTCCCCTTTTTATAGATAGGCGTATGTGCTCTTTCCCAGTCTTCCATGACTTTTCAAAGATAATAGCTAATGGCTTAAATATCTCCTCAGTCAGTTCCTTCAGTTTATTGAAGGATGCATGTAGTCAGGACTTTAAGACTTGAAGACATCTAACTTGTCCAAGAAACTTTTAACTTGTTCTTTCCCTATTTTAACATCTGAACCTACCCCGTTTTCACTGGCATTTTCTAGGTTAAGTGTCCAAACACCACCAACCTTTTTGGTTAAAACAGAAACAAAGAATTCATTAAGCACTGTCATAAATAAAAAGGAAGGGTAACCACCCTTCTGTATACAGTGCTATAAAATCCCTCCTGGCCAGAGGCAAAGTCCTTTTACCTGTAAAGGGTTAAGAAGCTCAGGTAACCTGGTTGGCACCTGACCCAAAATGACCAATGAAGGGACATAAATACTTTCAAATCTGAAGGTGGGGGAAAAGGGCTTTTGTCTGTCTGTGTGATACCTTTGCCGGGAACAGATCAAGGATGCAAGCCCTCCAACTCCTGTAAAGTTAGTAAGTAATCTAGCGAGAAAATGCATTAGGTTTTCTTTGTTTTGGCTTGTGAAATTCACTGTGCTGGAGGGAATGTGTATTCCTGTTTTTATGTCTTTTTGTAACTTAAGGTTTTGCCTAGAGGGATTCTCTATGGTTTGAATCTGACTGCCCATAAGATCATCTTCCATTCTGATCTTACAGAGTTGTTCTCTAATCTTTTTTTTGTTCTTGTAATAAAGTTCTGTTTTTTAGGAATCTGATTGGGTTTTTTGGGTGGTAAAAATCCAAGTCTGGTCTGTGCTCATCTTGTTTATTCTCAAGCCTCCCCAGGAAATGGGGTGTAAGGGCTTGGGTGGATATTTTGGGGAAATAGAAACTCCAAGTGATTTTTTCCCTCTTCGTTGTCTAAATCACTGGTGGTGGCAGCATACTGTTCAAAGACAAACCAAAGTTTGTGCCTTGGGAAAGTTTTTAATCTAAGCTGGTAAAAATAGTCTTAGGGGGTCTTTCATGCGGGTCCCCACATCTGTACCCTAGAATTCAGAGTGGGGAAGGAACCCTGACAAGCACCTCTGCCATTATCACAATTTTTTTATTATAATTTTTCCCTCTTAATTTAGTAACAGACCTACCCTGTCTTTGGTCTTCCTCTTGCTTCTAATGCATTTTCAGAATGTTCTCTTATTATCCTTTATGTCTCTAGATAGTTTGATCTCATTTTGTGCCTTGGCCTTTCTAATTTTGCCCCTACATACATGTGTTATTAATTTATATTCCTGCTTTGTCATTTGACCTTGTTTCCATGTTTTGTAGGCTCCTTTTCTGTTTTTAGATCATTCAGGATCTCCTGGTTAAGCCATTGTCATCTCTTGACAGACTTCTTTTCTTTCCTACGCAGAGGGATAGTTCCATCTTGTGCCCTTAATAACGTCTCTCTGAAAAACTGCCAGCCTTGCTTCCCATGAGATTTTTCCTACCAACTCCCTGAGTTTGCTAAAGTCTGCCTTCTTGAAATCCATTGTCTTTATTTTGCTGTTTTCCTTCCTATAGTTCCTTAGAATCGTGAACTCATCATTCATGATCATTTTCCCTCAAGTTGCCTTCCACTTTCAAATTCTCAATCAGTTCCTCCTTGTTTGTCAAAATCAAGTCTAGAACAGCCTCTCTCCTAGTAGCTTTCTCCAGCTTCTGGAACAAAGAGTTGTTTCCAATACATTCCAAGAGCTTGTTGGATTATCTGTGCCCTGGTGTAGACAGCATGAGATGAATTCTTCCATCCACCTAGCTACCATCTCTCGGGGATTACCTATGCTCAGGGGAGAACCCCTTCCCTCTGTGTAAGTAGTGTCTATATTGAAGCACTATGGCAACACTGGTGTAGCATTTTAAGTGTAAACAGCCATTGAAGGAGATCTTCCAGAAAAACAATCAGTCTGGATCTGCCAACATGGGGAATTGGAGAATCTAGCACTTCCCTTCTCAGTATGTCCCAGTGGTTAATCACCCTCAGTGTTAAAATTTTGGCCCTAGTTTCAAGCTGGAATTTGGCCCTAATTTTGAGCCCTTCAGTCTTGATCAGCCTTTCTCTGGTAGATTACAGAGCCTATTACTAGCCAATTTTTTCTCCCCATGAAAGTCTCTGCTTGATCACGTTTTTGGTACGTTAAAGAGATATACACCCTCAAGTCTAACAGTCAGGCTTTTTTTCTATCCTCCAATATTTATTATGGCTCTTTTCTGCCCCCTCTCCAAGTTTTCATCATCTTTATTTCAAATGTGGACCCCAGAACTGGATGCAGTTTGTTTCTCCAATCCCATAAGCAGAGGTAAAATCCTTCCCCTGCTCCAACTCACCACCCCTCTGTTTATGCATCCAAGGACCCCATCATCCCTTAATGCTACAGCATCTCACTGGCGCTCACAATTAGTTGGTTGTCAACAATGACCCTTTTCAAGGTCCTTGCATTGCCTAATACAGTGCTGTTGTCTGTGGGTCGGGCCTGCACTCCCTGTTCCAAGAGGATCATTTTGCATTTGATTGTAATACAACATTTTGTTTGCATGGGCCCAACTTTCCAAATACACCATATCACTTGGTATGCCTGCCCTGGCCACCTCTTGTATCTGCTCTGCCAATCTTTGGGTCATTGCAAATTTTATTTGCAGTGATTTTCTATTTTCTTTCAGATGATTGATTAAAATATTGAATAGCGTCAGGCCTAGAGCTGGGTTGCCTGCAGAACCCCACTACAAACATCAGCATTTACTGACGAAGGCCTATTGACGACAGCTGTCTGAGATCAATCAGTTAGCCAGTTTTCAGTCCATTTTATATGTTCTCTACTGATATGGTAATGTGTTATTTTTTTTATCTCAGAATTTTCCCCTACTCAATCAAATGCCTTTGAGAAATCAAGTTTTGTTACATCTGTGTGGTTCCTTTTGATCAATCAAATAAAAGAATGAAATCAGGGTTATTTAACAAGACCTGTTTTGCATAAACCCTGTTGGTCCTGGCATTACTTACATTTCTAGATTTTTTTTTAACTAATCCCATACCAGCTTTTCCATTGTTTCTTTACCTTGTCAATTTTTTAGAAAAAAACCCTTTCCCTTTCTTTTTTAATACTTTGCATTTAACACAGGAATTGACATAAAATTTTCTGTGATTTCTCCTGTTGTTAATATACTTAATAACCTCTTTTTTGTGATCCATAGCCCTGCCAGACATGAAGTTTTCCATGATGTCTTAATGTCCCTAATCAATTTAGACAATTTCCGATTTCTATTCTTAGTTACATATTGCTTCTCTCCGCCCCCTGCCTTCACTTTACCACTGAACCAGGTTTTTACCCAAAGTTGTTCACTTTGTTGACTGTGGAATCATGAATACTCTGCTCTCTAATAAAATCTTATCAAAGAACTACCAATTTTCATTCATATTTTTTGTCTACATTTTTCGCCCCAAGCAGTTTTGCTCACAAGTTTCCTCAGCTTTGGGGAATTAGTCCTCTTTTGAGCAGTAAGTGTCTATCAATAGTAGTGGTTGGGAACTGTCCATTTCAATGTAAATCAGTTTTATTTTTTATTTTCCTCTCCTATATCATATGCTCTCTTCTTTGTCTTTTGTATAATCTAAAGAGGCTCAGACTTTTGTATATGTTTCCATATGGCAACCTCCCCCATTCCCAGAGCCTGTCTTGGAAATCCCTTTTAGTTATGCTATATCCTTAATAGAGACTAGGTGACCAAAACTGAGCACATGTCCAGAACATGTTATTCTCCATCCCATATCTTAGTGATCTGAACGTTGCTTTTGTTTTGTTCACTGCTGCGAATGAGCAGGTGTTTCTTTTGAGCTGCTACCAATGGTGCCAAGGTCTTTTTCCTGATGTTTGTTCTAGTTGGGATGTTTCTCCCAGCACATGTCTTCCGAAAAGTTTGTTTTTTTCCACTCTCAGATGTTGAACAACTGGATGAATGGGGAACTCCCTACAGTATGGACTCTCTATCCTGGCTCCCATTGCGTTAAGGAACAATGATGGATAACCAGTATCCACATTTGTGTCTTCTTCTGGTGCCTCTTAAGGATCCCCCACCACAAAGTATAGGAATTATTAATGTAGAAAACACCACAAAATGTGGAACTGTATTTAGTAGGCTCATTGTTCATAGTTATTTCCTGTTTATGATGAAAATGTAATTTTTCAGAGTGTGAAGAGTGATCATTCTCCTTCTCCCATGAGAACAGTCTCCACTAGTGCATGTAATGTCTCATATTAATGTTGTCTCTCCATTCAGGCATTTCTACTGTGACCCTCACCCGAGACCCTGGGAACACATAGAAAGTCAGGGGAACGTATGTTACATGCAGGAGGCACCCTTCTGCCTCAGAGTTGGACACCTTCTCCCCTACTTCATGTCAGATTCCAACACATCTGACTTCCCTAACCCCTCCACCTTCATCCTACTTGGTATTCCTGGCCTGGAGGCAGCCCATATCTGGATCTCCATCCCCTTCTGTGTTTTGTACTCCATAGCCGTGTTGGGGAACTTCACCATCCTGTTCATCGTGAAGAGGGAGCCAAGCCTCCACACACCCATGTTCTATTTCGTCTGCATGCTGGCTGTCACCGACATTCTCACGTCCACATCCACAATGCCCAAAATGCTGAGCATCTTCTGGTTCAATTCCAGAGAGATCAGTTTCACTGCCTGCCTCACCCAGATGTACTTCGTTCACTCCTTCTCAGGGATGGAGTCTGGAATCCTCATGGCCATGGCTTTGGATCGCTATGTGGCCATCTGCCATCCCCTGAGACATTCCTCAACCCTGACAAACTCTGTTGTGGTCAAGATAGGCCTGGCCGTGGTGCTTCGCAGTTGCATACTCGCATTACCCTACCCCTTCCTGGTGAGGCGGTTGCCATATTGCAGAACAAACATCATCCCCCACACCTATTGTCGGCATATAGCTGTGGTGAACCTGGCCTGTGCTGACACCCACATCAATAGTTACTATGGACTTTTTAATCTTTTCTCTATGATAGGAATGGATGTGTTTTTTATAGCTGTGTCCTATACTCAGATCCTCTGGGCCATCTTCCATCTCCCCACAAAGGATGCTCAGCTCAAAACTTTTGGGACCTGCATCTCTCATCTTTGTGCCATCTTAGCTTTGTACATCCCAGATTTCTTCTCCTCTTTCATGCAGAGGTTTGGCCATAATGTGCCCCACCACTTCCTTGTTCTCTTTGCCAATATGTACCTGCTGGTGCCCCCCATGCTACACCCCATCATTTATGGGGTGAGGACCAAACAGATCTGGGGCAGGTTGCTCCGGCTCTTTACTCATAAAGAGAACTAAATGTTTTTTCTTTGTGCTCTGGCTCTCAGATGGAGCTCTGTACAGAGCTGGCTGGTGGATGGTGCTGGGCCCTCTTCCTTGAATCACTTACTGGACAGTCAAAGTGAGATTAAACTCTTTCCTGTCCTTACTGTGCTGCGTAAATGTGATGAACTGGGGAATCAGTCGTGTCCACTACACTGGGTTGCCACCTTTCTAATTGCTGGTAGCTGGATCCTTGAAATTGCAATCTTACCCCATCTACTCTCTCAAGCATGGACCCTGCTGTGTGTCTTCTCCCCAAGGCCCTGCCCCTGTCACGTGCTCATGTCTTCCCTTCCCCTTGTCAGCTGTGACACAGTCATCTCTAAAACCAAGATGTTCTCACATCTTATGGCCAGTCACTTAAGGGACACTGGTTAGTGTTAAAATTTTAAAGTTTATTCTTACTTTGTTACTAACTCTGAGGAGAGAGAGAGACCCCGTCAGGACCCCTGGGATCTATCTCAGCTCTGGGAGGGAAATGGGGTACAGTGTGTTACAGGAGGAGGCAGATACATCTGGGGTCTAAGTAAGATCAGAATGGCCACAAAGGGAAAAACCAATGGTCCATGTAGCCCAGTAGCCTGGCTTCTGACAGTGCCCAGTGCCAGGGAATGAACAAAACTTGTTAATTATCATGTGATTCGTGTGGAGCAGGAGAGGGGAGAGGGGGAAAGAAGCCCTACTCGTTTTTGTCCGCCCATCTTCCACACCACTGCTTCCTCATTTCCCCGTCCTTGGACGAACCTCAGGGAGTGGTTTCTCTTCCCTCCCTGACCCTTTAGGGGCTGCTCCCTTCCCTCCACCTCCCTTTCCCTTTCTGGAGAAAGAAACTGGTTGCAAAATGCCACCAGTATAATCACCGCACTGGTTGTCTGTTCCTTCTTTGCCCATCTCCTTGGGCCAAAGGGTCATAACAGGGCCCATCCAGAGGATCATCATGGGTCCACTACCCCTTCCCCCACTGAGCTGCTGGATGAGCTTGACCCTTTTCTGGTGGACACCTTTGGTTTCAAGGGTAAGGTGAAGCTTCCTCTCTAGTGTTGGGGAGACATCCATCTCGTCCTCTGGGCCACAAGGGCTGTTTTGGAGAAGTGGAAGGGAACAGGGAGGCAGGACATCCTGGTCTACCAGTGGGCCCGCAACTGCTGTGACAACCCTTTCAGGTTGTTCAGCGATTGTTGCAAGGCCGGTTGCGGAACCTCCTGCCTGCAAGGGTCCTCCTCAGCCCTCAGAATGAAGCCAACCATCTTTTCAACTTGAACACCAGAAGCTCTAGGGTGGGTCTCTCCTGTTGCCAGGTGCTCTCCTTCGTTTGTGAGGTAGGGTACTCTGTGGTTTGCCTGCAGGAAACCAACAAGGATCCAGCCGCCGAGACTAGTAAGTGGCTGGAATGGGGGGACATGGTGTATGTTAGACATCTGTGCTCATTTGTCTTGGGTGGCCACCCTCTTCTCCCCTGACATTCACCCTCAGATGCTGGGAGTTGCTGAGGTCAACCCAGGCAGCCTGCTGAACGTCCAGGCCTGTGTGGAGGGGCTGACATTGAATTTGTTGAATGTCTACCCACAAATGCAGACACGGAGTGGGTGTGTTTCTGTCAACAGGCATCTGCCTTCCTCAGCACCTTGGATCCTCACTAGTGCCTGGTCCTGAGTGGGGATTTTAATACCATCTTTGAGGACCAGAATTGCTCAGGGATCAAGAGTAGCCAGGCCACTGCAGACATCCTCAATGAGATCTTTAATCATCACTCCCTGGTGGATGTCTATTGCAGCCAACACCCGGATGACAATTCCACTTTTACCTATGTCCAGGTGGAGGTAGATCAGTTTTGCTACTCTTGGTTGGACCCCATGTATGTATTTTGTTTCCATCTTCCATGGGACCACTCCTACAGCATTCGGCTGGCTCAATTCTCAGCCCGCCATTTAATGGCCATGATGGCATCTTTCATCTCGGACCTCACCTGGGGCTCTTCACACTTCAGACCGCCCTGTGCATACACCAGGAGATGGGGGCCACCTTATTGCCTACTGCTCGGATTTTCCTTGAAAGGGTCCAACAAGAGGGTGCTCCCCATCCACTCATCACCCCAGGACCTCTGCAATTCTTGATTGGGCTCCTGTCCCATAAGTTCCCTGAACGCCTCCCTTGAATAACCCGTGAGGTCTGCAAGCCCTGCAGCCTGTTCATTTCTGAATTCCACCAAGGGAACAACTGTACATGCTCATGTTCCACATGCTTCACTTCCTCAGATGCCCTGATACCAAGTGGCAGGACCTAGGATCTCCTTCGGAGGGTGAGAAAAACCAGTGGGTTAGATGTTAACAGTGTGCGCAAAGGATTCCTGTCTAGAGCTGTATTCAGTTAATTTAGAGATGAAAAGGAAATATTATTAAATGGAACTTGGGTGCAATAATATCATTTTCTATACATCTCTTTAAAGTTTCTGGAGACCTCTCTTTAACTGCTTAATGAATAATAACCTGATGTTAATCTGGGTAGTTAATCACAGGTGATGTTTAAGAAAGAGAAGGTTACTTCAAAAGCCTATTATTCACCCAAGGACTGCTGTGCTGCCCTGGAACTGTGAAAAGGGCTCTTAGAACCTGATACTTTTAATCTCAGATCTGATTAAGCATCATCAGGGGAAGCCTGAGTCACAAGATTCTGGTTTCCTGATACACCCTGGATCACCCTGATAATGAATATTTCAACATTGGACTATAATCTCTCGATAATTCAGAAAGAACTCTGTTGAACTCTGAATCCAGCCATCTCGACTATGAAACTGACTTTGAAATTCTAATCAAGTGTCTGTGTATAATTATCTTTTAACCAACATTCTCTCCTGTTTAATAATTCTTAGTTTAGTTAATAAGAATTGGCTCTAAGTGAATATTTGGGTAATATCTAAAATATTCATTTACCTGGGAGGTGATATGTACAATCCTTTGGTATTGGTAGATCTTTATTATATGATGAATAAGGTTTTCAATAATCATCATTGTACTTGACTTGTCTGTCTGGGTGGAAGCCCAAGGCTGGGTTGCTTTAAGGGAATTGTATTTTGGCTTCTGTGTAAGCAGTAAAGCATTGCAAAAGTTTTTTTGCTACTGACTTGGTTAGTCCAAGTATTAGAATAACCACCCATTTTGAAGATTGTCATCCCCTTTCTTTGCAGTTTGACCTAATTGAGCAATCTCAGAGTGGGACCCCCTGGAACCCCATTCACAGGTTGCTAAAACTACTCATCTACCTTAGGCAGCAGAAGAGATACCTAGATCCAGGTAAACACAACACAACACAACATCTGCACACCATTTCCTTCTTCAGTGAACTTAAGAACAGACATGTTGGGTTAGACCAAAGGTTCATCTAGCCCAGTATCCTGTCTTCCAGCTGTGGCCAATTTCAGATGCTTCAGAGGAAATGAACAAAACAGATAAATTATTAAGTGATCCATTCTCCATCACTCTTTCCCAGCTTCCAGCAAACAGAGGGTAGTGACAACATCCCTGCCCATCCCGGCTAATAGCCATTGATGGACCTATCCTCCATGAATTCATCTAGTTATTTTGAAAGCTGTAATACTCTTGTCTTTCACAACATCCTGTAACAAAGAGCTTCACAGGTTGACTGTGTGTTGTGTGAAGAAATACTTCCTTTCGTGTGTTTTAAACCACTGCCAATTATTTCATTGGGTGACCCGTACTTTTTGTGTAATGAGAAGGAGTAAATAGCACTTCCTTTTCTACTTTCTCCACACCATTCATGATTTCATAGACCTCTCTCATATCCCCTCCTTAGTTGTCTCTTTCCCAAGTTGAAAAGACCCATTCTTATTAATCTCTCCTCATATGGAGGCCGTTCTATACCCCTTATCATTCTTGTTGCCCTTTTCCATAATGTTTTAAATTCCAATATATCTTTTTGAGATGGGACACCCAGATCTGCATGCAGCAGTATAGGTATGGGCATACCATGGATATAGATACAGGCAATACAGGATATAGACTGTTATTTTCAGTCTATTATCTTTCCCTTTCTAACTGATTCCCTGCTGTACATTGAGTAGATGTTTTCAGAGAACTATCCATAACGATGCCAAGCTCTCCTTTCTGAGTGTTAACAGCTAATTTAGACCCCATAATTTTATATGGATAGTTGGACTTATGTTTTCCTATAGCCATTTCTTTGTCCACACATCCCTGGAGGATAATTTGTCCCTCCTGCAACTCATGACTTCTCCTGCATCTGGAGTCTCTCTCTCTTCTGCAGCCATAAACCTGCATCCTCAGATTCCTCTTTGCCACCCTTGAGCCCCTCCCCTGCCCCAGCTTCTCCTGATTCATCCAGTCAATCTGGTTTTGAAAGGCTGAACAACACTTCCTCTCTCTGATACCTCTTCTGGGGAGGTTCCATTTCCTCCATGCCCACTTCTCAGCAGAGAAGCTGGAAGAAACTGGTTTAATCTAGAATGCAGTTACTCCTTTCTTCTGTCCAGCTGAGATCTGGTTAGGGCTGATAAGCTTCAAAACAAGCATATTTATAGACAGATGCCTCCAACCCAAACGCCTGCCTCTGATCAACAGGTGTGTGAGCAAAGAGAACAGGAAAAGACAAAAACCTAAGGATAGAGACAGTTCATGCAATTAGACTTGCATTAGTAGGGTTAAAATATCTCATCAATATGCAATGGCAAACAAAAAAGCTAACAGAATGTTTGGAGTTATTAAGACTGGTATGTCCACGCATTGATTAGTGTGTGCATATCTGGCCTCCCCATCTTAAAAGAGAAAGCTTGGAATTGGAAAAGGTACAGAGAAAGGCACCAGAAATGACTAGGGGTATGGAATACCTATGTTCTATTGATAGGTCAATCAATGGTTGTTATCCAGGATGGGCAGGGATGGTGTCCTTAGCATTTGTTTGCCAGAATCTGGGTGTGGGCGACATGAATCACTTGATGATTTCCATGTTCTGTTCATTCCCTCTGAGACATATGGCAAAGGGCACTCTTGGCAAACAGGATACTGGGCTAGATGGACCACTGATCTGACCCATTATGGGTATTCTGATGTTCTTATGTAGTCCCAAGATTTATCTGTCCCTCCTCCGACTGGAACCCACTCTCCTCCCTTAGCTGAGACAGAATCCGAGAGTCCTGACAGGGTCCCTCTCTCCATGGAGTTAAGGATATACATGAAAATTTTATACCTAACCAGTGTCCTTTAAGTGACTTGCCACAGAATTTCAGGACATGTTAGTACTAAAGCTGGGGGGGGGGTTCACTATTAATTAATATTCTTTCTTTATTTAGGAATTAGATACAGTCCTTCTGCCAAAAAACTTGAGTTTTCAAAAGTCAAAGTAGCTGCTGGACTCACAGTTAAAGTTGCCACCCCTATCAAAAACTGAAATGTCTCTCTTGCAGCTTGGGGTCGGGGGAGGGATGTCAAAATAATCCAGCAAGGGACAGGGAAGCAAAGAGAGGAACAAACAACGAGGGCAGGCCCTTGGGGGAGAAGAGGCAAAATGGGTGGAGTCTTGGCAGAAGAGTTGAGGCAAGCGGCAGGATTTTGGAGGTCCATTTAGCAGGAAGAGGAAATGTGGTAACCCATTATATTGTACATAGACCGGTTCCTCAGCTTATCATGCTGACACGACACAATGAGGTCAGGAAAGAGATTAGTCTTTCTTACTTTCTGGAAAGTGACTCAGGGAAGAGAGCCTAGCACCCTATCACCAACCAACTTGTCAAAGAACTCACTCTGAGATCTGAAGCACCAGGAGAAAACTTTAGGTCCCTTTATGAGTAAAAAGCAGGGGCAGCCTGTCCTGGATTTTATGGGTCCTCACCTCCTAGATGATGGGGTTCAGCATAGGGGACAACAGAAGGTAGCCGTTGGCAATGAGAATTTGAAATGCAGAACCACATTGTGGCCAAACCTGTGCATGAGGAAGCTGAAGAGAACTGGAATGTAAGAGCATCAAATCACACAAAGGTGGGAGCTGCAGGTCCCAGAAGTCTTGAGCAGGGCGCCCTTTCTGGGGATGCTGAAGATGGCCCTGCAGATGTGGATATAGGACACAGCAATAAAAAACACATCCAGACTGATCAAACAGAATGCTCACAGTACGAGTGGGGGATAATGTTTGTTCAACAATAGGGCCACTGCCTCACCAGGAAGGGATAGGGCCATACAATCACACTGTCATGCCGCACCACAGCCAGGCCCATCTTGGCCACCACACACAGAACACAACATTTTGGGAAGGATGGACCTAAACAGGACCAGGTCAGTGACAGTACCGTGGAGGCTCAGATTCCTTCTGACAATGAACAGGTTGGTGAAGGTCCCCAAGACGCCTATGGCGTACAGGGTGGAAAATGGGATGAAGATCCAGACATGGGCTGACTTCCAGGCCAGGAATGCCCAGGAGGGCGAAGGTGGAGGGGTTGGTGAAGTTGGTTGTGTTGGAATCTGACACGGAGTAGGGGAGAAGGTGTCCAACTCTGAGGCAGAATCGTGTCTCCTGCATGTACTGTATATTCCCCTGACTTCCTGTATGTGCCCAGGGATGGTCTCAATATAAATGCCTGGATGGACAGATAATGTTAATATGAGACACTGCATGCACTACTGGGGGCTGTTCTCATGGGTAAAGCAGATTGGTCGCTCTTCACACACTGATAAATGACATTTTCATTATTCAGAGTAACAAATTATGAATAATTGACACCACTAAAGCAAATTCCATATTTTATTGTGTTCCATGCTTCAATAATTCATCGACATCATGGTGTGGAAAACCTTAATAGGTACCAGCAGGTAACATGACTGTAGATACCTATTATCCATCATTGTTCTTTAATGCAATGAAACCCAGGCTAGAGAATCCATGTAGTACTCCTTTTCTTGTTGTGAATACAGACTAACGTGGCTGCTACTCTGAAACATATTGTTAGAGAGCTTATTCCTTCACTCTCCCACTTCCCTGGTCCTTCTCGCATGAACAGAGAGCAACAATACCCAAATTCCGAAGCTGCAAACAATCTGATGTTTATTGGGGTGAACTCCAGGAATCCAAGTTCCTTTTTCCTTATTTTTGAATCCCAACTTACTTCCTGTTTGCCCCTAATTTATATAGTAATATTCTTAGCTATCCCTTAACCAATCATTCTACTGAAATTTAACCAATCCTAACATATTGTAACTTGATTAGCTAACCAATTATATCCCACCACCTTAATTCGTTTACACCCAGCAAAATTAATTTTACAGCAGACAGAATCAGTCACAGAACCAGACAGAGACCATGCCAATAAACAATAGCAAAGTGGGAACTCTAATGACAAAACAATACAGAAGTGAGGATTTCACAACTACATCTATAAAGACATAAGGGTTTTCCAGCTGCGTCTATTGATAAGTGAGTTCTTAGCAGACAGAAAGCTATCAACCTAAATTTCCTTTTACATCTTCTAGGCTCTTCCGTTTCTCTGGAAGTGATAGATCGGATCCCCTTCCTAACAGCCCTAGATTGACTAGTTTGGAATGTGAGGAGGTGACCGGTCGCTTCCCTGCTTATGGCTGCCTCAGCTGCTTAGCCAAAGGCCTTAGCCTAAGAACAGGGCCTCAGACTGTCACAGTGAGAGAAGGCCCTTACACAGATTCTTTCTTGTATACCTCTATTACTAGCTAAATGATAAACATACACCTACATTCTTAGAGTCTAGGCCTTTACAGACAGGCCTGAATATTTATATCCTAACACATGTTGTAGGGAGTTCCCCATTCAAACTGTTGCTGAGAACCGGTTCCCCATTCACCCGGTTGCTGAGAGTGGAAACAATTTAAACCTTGGCAGAAACATGTTCCAGGGGGAAATTCCCAACTCAAACTCATCTCAGCAGCAGCCAAAACAAAGATGATCTAAGGATGCCTAAACAATAGTATGGAGAATAACTTGTTCTGGATACAGGGTCAATAGGGGTCAACCAGTGTCTATAATTCAGATATAAAGAGAGTTTCTGAGAAAGGCTGTGAGAATGGGGGCAGTTGCCATAAACTGACAAGCTGAAAAGTCTGGGCCTGCTTTGTTTAGAGAAGAGACAAAGAAGAGGGCATGTAACAGAGGAGAACAAAATAAAGCATGGAACTGATTGCATTCAATTGTCAAAGAAAAAGTTCCCAATCAGCAACATCTGTAGATTCTTAATGAATCAAAAGAGCAAATTCACCAAAGCTGAGACAAATTATCAGGAAAACTGATCAGGAGGAAAAATTTAAACACAAAAAAGGGAATGAAACATGGGAGTTCTTTAAGAAGAGATTATGAGATTGTCAAAAAGCCACGATTCCACAATCAAGAAAATGGACAACTTTGGCTAAAAACCTGGTTCAGTGGCAAAGTGACACAGCAATTAAGGAGGAAAAGGAACATATAATAGATGAGCAAAATGGGGAAATAGATGGCAAGGAATACAAATTGGAAGTTATGAAAATTCATAAGGAATGTTAAAGGCATCAGGGAAAAATCCATGCTTGGCAAGGCTTAGGATATCATTAAGGAGGTTATTAAATATATTAAGAACAAAAGAAATCCATAAAAAGGTATAGGACAATGAGAGGAAGAAAGAAAACTTGCTAATGTGGCAGGAAAGGTAGATGTGTTCATGAAATCATTTTGTTCTGCATTCGGAAAGAAGCAGTATGAGGTACTCATATCACCTGAGGCGATGAAACACTTTCCAGTCCATTAGCTGTCAAGAAAGGTGATCAACAGTATTTACAGTCGAACCTTAGAGTTATGAACATGCAAAGTGACCAATAGAAGTGACTGATCCACTACACGTCTCATTCAGAACTAGTAGTATGCAATCAGGCAGCAAAACCAAAACCAGGACAGTTGTGTGTTGAATGTAAAGTATTAAAAATAAAGGGAAAGTTTAAAAAAATAGATTTGACAATGTTAGTAAACAATGGTAAAGCTGCTAAGGGATTAGTTCCAAAAAAGATGAGGAATATAATTAATGCCAGTCAACAAAATGGTTTATGGAAAACAGATGTTGATTTCATTGAAGCATTTGATTTAGTAGGGGAGAACATTCAGTTAAAAATGCACAATATACAATATCCATAGTATATACGGCAAATGGACTAAAAGCTGCACTAACTGACAGATCTCAGAAAACATTTGTCAATGGGCCATCATCAGTGAGTGGAGCTGTGTTTAGTGGAGTTCTTCAGGGATCAGTTCTAGGCCCAATGATATTCAATATTTTCATCAAGAATCTGGAAGCAAATAGGAAATCATGACAGATAAATTTTACGGATGACTCAAAGACTGACAGATTGATTACAATGAGGATGCCAGGGCAGGCATACAGACTGATCTGGAGCATTTGGTGAGCTGGGCCCATGCAAATAAAATATTTTTATATCGTGAAACAGACTAGAGCATAGTATTATGGAAGTCAGGGACCTTGGAAAAGATTTAAGTGTTTTAATGGACAACCAACTCATGAGCTTACAATTCAATGCTATGGCCAAAAGGGCTGATGTGATCCTTGGACACATAATCAGGGGAATGGTGAGTTGGAGCATGGGAAGGATTTTACCTCTGCACATGGCACTGACGGCACCAACTGCATCCAGTTCTCGGGTACACATTTAAAAAATGATGTTGGAAAATTGGAGAGGTTGTAGAAAAGAGCCACAAAAATGATTGGAGACTGGACAAAATGCCTGACAGCGGGAGAGAGACTGAACTAGCTTCATCTATTTACCTTATAAAAAAGACAGGGGTTTCAACATAGCACAGCAGATTTTGGTGAAATCTCAGAAGAAACTCCATAACTGAAAGAACAGGAGGACAGTGGAACAGACGCTCGGTAGGTCATGGAAGTTCCTTCAGTGTGGGTTTTCCAAAGGAGGCTGGATAGTCATCTAACTGGGATGGTTTAGATGCAACAAATTCTGCATCTTGACAGGAGATTAGGCTAGCTGACCCTTGCAGTCCCTTCTCATCCTGTGGGTCTATGATTGTATGCAATCATATCATTGTGTAGACCAGGCTTTAGTCAAACACATATTATGGATTTCAATACAGGGGTAACCATATGAAATTAAATGGCCTGCATTTTCCAGGAATTAAGACTGGATGATGTAATGGTCTTTTCTAGCCTGACACTCTATAAATATATCAATAACGAAAGTAGAACAAGCATTTATATTGACTGTGTCTCATAACAGACAAACAAGAGAATATTCAGTTACACTGAAAGCCTGAACATACAATACTGATAAAAGAAAATTGTTTACATAATACATATTTGGCCTGTGGAACTCCTTGACACAGACATTATTGGAGCAAAGTCCTTAGCTGAATGGGATTCACAAATGAATTGGCCATTGTAGGTGGTGCTGGTTGCACCACCTTTAGGTAAGACCGTCTGAAACTTTCAATTAGGAGATTTCATTTTCAGTTGCTTATAGTTTGTCAAAATTTTAAGTGTTTGGACTGAAATTTCCTATGCTGGGTGTCTGCTTCTGGCTCAATAGGATTTGAAAGTTTCAGGCATAACAGTTCAGCCAACTTCTCGAATGTAGCTGTGAGAAAATATGTCTTGCCCATGTTGAAAAATTCTTACAATTGTTCCAGTATGGAGCCCAAGCAGCTCCATGTTTCCAGCAGATAAAAGTCAGGAAACCACTGTGATGGGTTGGATCACAGAAACACTCTGGGGGTTGCCAACTGATGTGCCAAGACTATTTCTGCCCTTGCTTTCCTGCCCTGGCAGCTTGGGAGTCCAGAGCCCTGCCCGGTGTGAGCCAGACCTGCTAGCCTGCAGCAAATGCGGAGAGTGGACTAGATGATACATCTGAGGGAAGGGAACAGAAGGAGTCTACGCCGATTGGAAGGCATGAGATGCACTGTCCTAGGGATGGGGGTTCCACGACCACTGCTCCCAAGAGAAGGAGGCGGGTGGTGGTGGTCAGGACTCTCTCCTCACGGGAACTGAGTCATCTATCTGCTGCCCTGATCGGGAAAATCGAGACTGTCTGCTGCTCGCCAGGAGCTAAGGTTCACGATGTGATGGAGAGACTGCCGAGACTCATCAAGCCCTCGGATCACTACCCCATCCTGCTTCTCCACGTGGGCACCAATGTTACTGCCAAGAGTGATCTTGAGCGGATCACTGCAGACTACATGGCTCTGGGAAGAAGGATAAAGTTGTTTGAGGTGCAAGTGGTGTTCTCGTCCATCCTCCCCGTGGAAGGAAAAGGCCAGGGTAGAGACCGTTGAATCATGGAAGTCAATGAAAGCCTATGCAGATGGTGTCGGAGAGAAGGCTTTGGATTCTTTGACCGTGGGATGGTGTTCCAAGAAGGAGGAGTGCTATGCAGAGATGGGCTCCACCTAAGGAAGAGAGGGAAGAGCATCTTTGAAAGCAGGCTGGCTATCCCAGTGAGGAGGGCTTTAAACTAGGTTCACCGGGGGAAGGAGACCAAGCCCTGAGGGAAGTGGGGAAGTGGGATACCGGGAGGAAGCATGAGCAGGAGCGCACGAGAGGGCTCCTGCCTCATACTGAGAAAGAGGGATGATCAGTGAGTTATCTCAAGTGCCTATACACAAATGCAAGGAGCATGGGAAACAAGCAGGGAGAACTGAAAGTCCTGGCACAGTCAAGGAATTAGGATGTGATTGGAATAACAGAGACTTGGTGGGATAACTCACATGACTGGAGTACTTTCATGGAGGGATATAAACAGTTCAGGAAGGACAGGCAGGGCAGAAAAGGTGGGGAAGTTGCACTGTATGTAAAGGAGCAATATGACTGCTCAGAGCTCCAGTATGAAACTGCAGAAAAAGTCTCTGGATTAAGTTTAGAAGCGTGAGCAACAAGGGTGATGTTGTGGTGGGAGTCTGCTATGGACCACCGGACAAGGGGTATAAGGTGGACGAGGCTTTCTTCCGGCAACTCACGAAAGTTACTAGATCGCAGGCCCTGGATCTCATGGGAGACTTCAATCACCCTGATATCTGCGGGGAGAGTAATATAGCAGTGTACAGACAATCCAGGAAGTTTTTGGAAAGCATAGGGGACAATTTCCTGGTGCAAGTGCTGGAGGAACCAACTAGGGGCAGAGCTCTTCTTGACCTGCTGCTCACAAACCGGGAAGAATTAGTAGGGGAAGCAAAAGTGGATGGGAACCTGGGAGGCAGTGACCATGAGGTGGTCGAGTTCAGGATCCTGACACAGGGAAGAAAGGAGAGCAGCAGAATATGGACCCTGGACTTCAGAAAAGCAGACTTTGACTCTCTCAGGGAAATGACTGGCACAATCCTCTGGGAGAATAACATGAGGGGGAAAGGAGTCCAGGAGAGGCTGGCTGTATTTTTAAGTATCCTGATTGAGGTCACAGGGACAAACCATCCGGATGTGTAGAAAGAATAGTAAATATGGCACGCGACCATCTTGGCTTAACAGTGAAATCCTTGCTGATCTTAAAAACAAAAAAGAAGCTTACAAGTAGTGGAAGCTTGGAAAAATGACCAGGGATGAGTATAAAAATATTGCTCGGGCATGCAGGAGTGAAATCAGGAAGGCCAAATCACACCTGGAGTTGCAGCTAGCAAGAGATGTTAAGAGTAACAAGAAGGGTTTCTTCAGGCATGTTAGCAACAAGAAGAAAGTCAAGGAAAGTGTGGGTCCCTCACTAAATGAGGGAGGCAACCTAGTGACAGAGGTTGTGGAAAAAGCTAATGTACTCAATACTCCTTTTGCCTCTGTCTTCAGGAACAAGGTCAGCTCCCAGACTACTGCACAGCATGGGAAGGAGGTGACCAGCCCTCTGTGGAGAAAGAAGTGGTTTGGGACTATTTAGAAGAGCTGGACGAGCACAAGTCCATGGGATTGGATGCATTGCATCCAAGAGTGCTAAAGGAGTTGGCGGATGTGATTGCGGAGCCATTGGCCATTATCTTTGAAAACTCATGGCGATCGGGGGAAGTCCCGGAAGACTGGAAAAAGGCTAATGTAGTGCCCATCTCTAAAAAAGGGAAGAAGGAGGATCCTGGGAACTACAGGCCAGTCAGCCTCACCTCAGTCAATGGAAAATCATGAAGCAGGTCCTCAAGGAATCAATTCTGAAGCACTTAGAGGAGAGGAAAGTGATCAGGAACAGTCAGCATGGATTCCTCAATGGAAGTCATGCCTGACTAATCAAATTGCCTTCTATGACGAGATAACTGGCTCTGTGGATGAGGGGAAAGCAGTGGACGTATTGTTCCTTGACTTTAGCAAAGCTTTGACACAGTCTCCCACAGTATTCTTGCCAGCACGTTAAAGAAGTATGAGCTGGATGAATGGACTATAATGTAGATAGAATGTAGGCTAGATTGTCGGGCTCAACAGGTAGTGATCAATGCTCCATGTCTAGTTGGCAGCCGGTATCAAGTGGAGTGCCCCAAGGGTCAGTCTTGGGGCTGGTTTTGTTCAATATCTTCATTAACGATCTGGAGGATGGTGTGAATTGCATGCTCAGCAAGTTTGCAGATAACACTAAACTGGGAGGAGAGGTAGATACACTAGAGGGTAGAGATAGGATACAGAGGGACCTAGACATATTAGAGGATTGGGCCAAAAGAAATCTGATGAGGTTCAACAAGGACAAGTGCAGAGTCCTGCACTTAGGACGGAAGAATCCCATGCACTGCTACAGACTAGGGACCGAATGGCTAGGCAGCAGCTCTGCAGAAAAGGACGTAGGGGTTACAGTGGACGAGAAGCTGGATATGAGTCAACAGTGTGCCCTTGTTGCCAAGAAGGCCAATGGCATTTTGGAATGTATACGTAGGGGCATTGCCAGCAGATCGAGGGATGTGATCGTCCCCCTCTGTTCGACATTGGTGAGGCCTCATCTGGAGTACTGTGTCCAGTTTTGGGCCCCACACTCCAAGAAGGATGTGGAAAAATTGGAAAGAGTCCAGCAAAGGACAACAAAAATAATTTGGGGACTAGAACACATGACTTCTGAGGAGAGTCTGAGGGAACTGGGATAGCTTAGTCTGCGGAAGAGAAGAATGAGGGGGGATTTGATAGCTGCTTTCAACTACCTGAAAGGAGGTTCCAAAGAGGATGGATCTAGACTGTTCTCAGTGGTAGCTGATGACAGGACAAGGAGTAATGGCCTCAAGTTGCAGTGGGGAAGGTTTAGGTTGAATATTAGGAAAAACTTCTTCACAAGGAGGGTGGTGAAACACTGGAATGCGTTACCTAGGGAGGTGGTGGAATCTCCTTCCTTAGAAGTTTTTAAAGTCAGGTTTGACAAAGCCTTGGATGGGATGATTTAATTGGGGATTGGTCCTGCTTAAGCAGGGGGTTGGACTAGATCACCTCCTGAGGTCCCTTCCAACCCTGATATTCTATGATTCTGTAATCTGCTGGGAGAGCAATACAGTGGTGCACAGAGAATCCAGGAAGTTTTTGAAAAGGATAGGGAATAATTTCCGGGTGCAAGTGCTGGAGGAACCAAACAGGGGCAGAGATCTTCTTGATCTGCTCCTCACCAACCGGGAAGAATTATTAGGGGAAGCAAAAGTGGATGGGAACCTGGGAAGCAGTGACCATGAGACGGTCGAGTTCAGGATGATGACACAGGGAAGAAAGGAGAGCAGCAGAATACGGACCCTGGACTTCAGAAAAGCAGACTTTGACTCCCTCAGGGAAATGACTGGCACAATCCTCTGGGAGAATAACATGAAGGGGAAAGGAGTGCAGGGGAGCTGGCTGTATTTTAAAGAATCCTTATTGAGGTCACAGGGACAAACCATCCTGATGTGTAGAAAGAATAGTAAATATGTCACGCAACCATCTTGGCTTAACAGTGAAATACTTGCTGATCTTATAAACAAAAAAGCTTACAAGAAGGGGAAGATTGGACAAATGACCAGGGAGGAGTATAAAAATATTGCTCGGCATGCAGGATTGAAATTAGGAAGGCCAAATCACACCTAGAGTTGCAGTTAGCAAGAGATGTTAAGAGTAACAAGAAGGATTTCTTCAGGTATGTTGGCAACAAGAAGAAAGTAAAGGAAAGTGTGGGCCCCTTACTGAATGAGGGAGGCAACCTAGTGACAGAGGATGTGGAAAAAGCTAATGTACTCAATGCTTTTTTTGCCTCTGTTTTCACTAACAAGGTCAGCTCCCAGACTGCTGCACTGGGCATCACAGCATGGGGAGTAGATGGCCAGCCCTATGTGGAGAAAGAGGTGGTTAGGGACTATTTAGAAAAACTGGACGTGCACAAGTCCATGGGGCCGGACGAGTTGCATCCGAGAGTGCTAAAGGAGTTGGCGGCTGTGATTGCAGAGCCATAGGCCATTATCTTTGAAAACTCGTGGCGAACGGGGGAAGTCCCAGATGACTGGAAAAAGGCTAATGTAGTGCCAATCTTTAAAACAGGAAAGAAGGAGGATCCTGGAAACTACAGGCCAGTCAGCCTCACCTCAGTCCCTGGAAAAATCATGGAGCAGGTCCTCAAGGAATCAATCCTGAAGCACTTACATGAGAGGAAAGTGATCAGGAACAGTCAGCATGGATTCACCACGGGAAGGTCATGCCTGACTAATCTAATCACCTTCTAGGATGAGATTACTGGTTCTGTGGATGAAGGGAATGCAGTGGATGTATTGTTTCTTGACTTTAGCAAAGCTTTTGACACGGTCTCTCGCAGTATTTTTGTCAGCAAGTTAAAGAAGTATGGGCTGGATGAATGCACTATAAGGTGGATAGAAAGTTGGCTAGATTGTCGGGCTCAACGGGTAGTGATCAATGGCTCCATGTCTAGTTGGCAGCCGGTGTCAAGTGGAGTGCCCCAGGGGTCGGTCCTGGGGCCAGTTTTGTTCAATATCTTCATAAATGATCTGGAGGATGGTGTGGTTTGCACTCTCAGCAAATTTGCGGATGATACTAAACTGGGAGGAGTGGTAGGTATGCTGGAGGGCAGGGATAGGATACAGAGGGACCTAGACAAATTGGAGGATTGGGCCAAAAGAAATCTGATGAGGTTCAATAAGGATAAGTGCAAGGTCCTGCACTTAGGACGGAAGAACCCAATGCACCGCTACAGACTAGGGACCGAATGGCTAGGCAGCAGTTCTGCGGAAAAGGACCTAGGGGTGACAGTGGACGAGAAGCTGGATATGAGTCAGCAGTGTGCCCTTGTTGCTAAGAAGGCCAATGGCATTTTGGGATGTATAAGTAGGGGCATAGCGAGCAGATTGAGGGACGTGATCGTCCCCCTCTATTCGACATTGGTGAGGCCTCATCTGGAGTACTGTGTCCAGTTTTGGGCCCCACACTCCAAGAAGGATGTGGATAAATTGGAGAGAGTCCAGCGAAGGGCAACAAAAATGATTAGGGGTCTGGAACACATGACTTATGAGGAGAGGCTGAGGGAACTGGGATTGTTTATTCTACAGAAGAGAAGAATGAGGGGGGATTTGATAGCTGCTTTCAACTACCTGAGAGGTGGTTCCAAAGAGGATGGTTCTAGACTATTCTCAGTGGTGGAAGAGGACAGAAGAAGGAGTAATGGTCTCAAGTTGCAGTGGGGGAGGTTTAGGTTGGATATTAGGCAAGACTTTTTCACTAGGAGGGTGGTGAAACACTGGAATTTGTTACCTAGGGAGGTGGTAGAATCTCCTTCCTTAGAAGTTTTTAAGGTCAGGCTTGACAAAGCCCTGGCTGGGATGATTTAATTGGGGATTGGTCCTGCTTTTGAGCAGGGGGTTGGACTAGATGACCTCCTGAGGTCCCTTCCAACCCTGATATTCTATGATTCTATGATTCTATGATTCATCTCTGATACTGTAGTGATTGCCCAATGTGCCTGCAGGAAGTATTCATGTCTCATCCTTCTCCAGATATCTCTGTCTACTTTCCACACATCCATGCTGGGCATTTACAAGGTGCCAGATCCAATAAAGAGCTAGGCATTATGCCTAGTTTTCTTAATAATCAGCTATCATTTTTAAATATACAAACAAATGCAAAGAGCCAATTCCTCTGTGACCCAGAGTTCTCATCTCCCTTTGGGAAAGTCCTTTAATTAATGTTTACTTCTAAAGCAGGATAAAAGATTCCAGAAATGCAGACAGGCTGGTCTCCAGTTTCTCTCAGAATCTCGTGTATCCACTAGAGACTAAGCGAATCCCACTGGGATTGCACAGAGCTATATTATAAACCGTGAACCCTCCTGTGTTGACTCGCGGTGCAGGATGCTGCCACAGATGCTGAAATGAGAGTGGTGTGGGACACGGCAACCGGAGGGGGATTCCCAGAAAAGACACTTCCCTCTCAGAATTCGCAGGTACCCATCTCCTGCTGAGGAGTTCACCTGCTCAACAAACAGCATGCAATGCTGGCATCATAGGATAGAGTGTAAGTCTGGGGCCCTTTCTGCTCTTCACAGCCGTTAAACATCCCAGGGACCTTGCCAGAAGGTGTGAGTTTGCTCCAGTATCACTGGCCAAAATGTCATTCCTTTCTGTGCACCCCCGCCTGAGCCAGCTGATGGCCTCCAGCCCCCAGATGGCTGCATTTCAGTAGCACAGGGGACCCTTCATGTTTAAACGTGTTAGTACATGTACAAATCATGTCACCTGCTCTTCTTGCATCTCAGGGTTCTGTCTGTTAATGGAGGTGGAGAGGCGGTAGAGGAGGAGGGTGTTACCTGGTTTTACCTGCTAGAAAGCATGGAGATACTAGGAATCCTAACTGAAACAATTCTCAAAATTATTCAACACGAGTAAGACATTTTCTCTCCTAGCTTTATTCGAGAAGTGGGCTAAACTGTTATGCCTGAAGCTTTTTTTAAAAAAAAAAAACCCTATGCAGCTGGAAGTAGACACCCAGCGTGGCAAATTTCAGTCCAAACCATTAAAGTCTGGCAAACTTATAAGCAACTGAAAATCCGGTCTTCTAATTGCAGGTGTCAGACAGCCTTAACTAGTGGTGCTGCCACCTAGAATACCCAATCCATTTATGAATCCCATTCAGACATGCACTTTGCTCCAATAATCATAGAATCATAGAAGATAAAGATTGGAAGAGATCACAAGAGGTCATCTAGTCCAAACCCTGCTCAAAGCAGGACCAATCCCCAACTAAATCATCCCAGACAGGGCTTTGTCAAGCTGGGCTTTGTCAAGATAACCCATTCCAGTACTTCACCACCCTTCTAGTGAAACAGTGTTTCCTAATATCTAACCTAGGCCTCCTCCACTGCACCCTTTGAGACCATTGCTCCTTGTTCTGTCATCTGCCACCACTGAGAACAGCCGAGCTCCATCCTCTTTGGAACCCCCCTTCAGGTAGTTGAAGGCTGCTATCAAATCCTCCCTCATTCTTCTCTTCTGCAGACTAAACAATCCCAGTTCCCTCAGCATCTCCACATAAGTTATTATTCACTAGGAGGGTGGTGAAGCACTGGAGAACATATCCAAAGCTTTGCTAAAGTCAAGGTATATCATGTGCACCACTTTTGCAATATTTACAGACGCAGTTATCTCATCAAAGAAGGCAACCAGGTTGGTAAGGCATCCAAATATTGCATCAGCCCTTTTTGCCAGAGCATCGTGCTGGGATCTCATGATGTCCACAGTGACCCCAAAATCCTTTTCAGGGTCCCTGTGTTCCATAATGCAGTGGGTTGGACCTGCATTCCCTTTTTTAGAGATAACTTTTCATTTGACTGTCTTAAAACATATTGTATGTATGGGCCCAGCTGTACAAACACTTCAGATAAATCGTTAATCCTACAGTGGCCTCCTCCTTGTAACCACTCTGCCAATCTTTGGGTCATCGCAAATTTTATCTGCAATGATTTTCTTTTTTGCTCCCAGGTCATTGATTACAATATTGAATAGCATCTGGCCTAAAACTGATTTATGTAGAACCCCAGTGGATATATCTCCTTTTGCTGACAATGGCCCATTGACAACTGCTTTCTGAGATCTATCAGTTAACAAGTTTTTTGTCCATTTTACATGTACTTTATTGATATTTTACAGTGTTTATTTTTCATCAGACTGTTTTCTGCTACAAAACAAATATCTTCAGAAATCAAAGTCTATTGCATCTCCTTGGTTCCCTTGATCAACCATATGTATACTCATATTAAAGGATGAAATGGGGTTGATTTGACAAGACCGGTTTTCCATAAACGCCATTTTTGGCTAGTATTAATTATATTCCTAGGCTTTTTTTTTCAAATAATCCAGCTTTTCCATTGTTCCTTAATCTTGTCATTTACTTTAACTTTCCCTTTATTATTTTAATACTATACATTTAACTCAGTACTCTCCTGTATTTTTTTTTCTCATTCTGCTGCTGCCTGATTTTGTACTTCTGGTTCAAAATGAGATGTGTTTTTGATCTGTCAGTAAGTATTCTGTCCTGCCTATTCAGGAAGGACAGAGAGGGCAGAAAAGTTGGGGTGTAGCACTGTATGTAAGGGAGCAGTATGACTGCTCAGAGCTCTGGTACGAAACTGCAGAAAAACCTGAGTGTCTCTGGATTAAGTTTAGAAGTGTGAGCAACAAGAGTGATGTAGTGGTGGGAGTCTGCTATAGACCACCGGACCAGGGGGATGAGGTAGATGAGGCTTTCTTCGGGCAGCTCGCAGAAGCTACTAGATTGCACACCCTGGTTCTCATGGGTGACTTTAATTTTCCTGATATCTGCTGGGAGAGCAATACAGCGGTGCATAGACAATCCAGGAAGTTTTTGGAAAGCGTAGGGGACAATTTCCTGGTGCAAGTGCTAGAGGAGCCAACTAGGGGGGGAGCTTTTCTTGACCTGCTGCTCACAAACCGGGAAGAATTAGTAGGGGAAGCAAAAGTGGATGGGAATCTGGGAGGCAGTGACCATGAGTTGGTTGAGTTCAGGATCCTGACACAGGAAAGAAAGGTAAGCAGCAGGATACGGACTCTGCACTTCAGGAAAGCAGACTTCGACTCCCTCAGGGAACGGATGCGTAGGATCCCCTGGGGGACTAACATGAAGGGGAAAGGAGTCCAGGAGAGCTGGCTGTATTTCAAGGAATCCCTGTTGAGGTTACAGGGACAAACCATCCCGATGTGTCGAAAGAATAGTAAATATGGCAGGCGACCAGCTTGGCTTAATGGTGAAATCCTAGCAGATCTTAAACATAAAAAAGAAGCTTACAAGAATTGGAAGGTTGGACATATGACCAGGGAAGAGAATAAAAATATTGCTTGGGCATGTAGGAATGAAATCAGGAGGGCCAAATCGCTCCTGGAGCTGCAGCTAGCGAGAGATGTCAAGAGTAACAAGAAGGGTTTCTTCAGGTATGTTGGCAACAAGAAGAAAGCCAAGGAAAGTGTGGGCCTCTTAATGAATGAGGGAGGCAACCTAGTGACAGAAGATGTGGAAAAAGCTAATGTACTCAATGATTTTTTTGCCTCTGTCTTCACTAACAAGGTCAGCTCCCAGACTGCTGTGCTGGGCATCACAACATGGGGAATAGATGACCAGCCCTCTGTGGAGAAAGAGGTGGTTAGGGACTATTTAGAAAAGCTGGACATGCACAAGTCCATAGGACCGGACGAGTTGCATCCGAGAGTGCTAAAGGAATTGGCGGCTGTGATTGCAGAGCCATTGGCCTTTATCTTTGAAAACTCGTGGCGAACGGGGGAAGTCCCGGATGACTGGAAAAGGGCTAATGTAGTGCCAATCTTTAAAAAAGGGAAGAAGGAGGATCCTGGGAACTACAGGCCAGTCAGCCTCACTTCAGTCCCCAGAAAAATCATGGAGCAGGTCCTCAAAGAATCAATCCTGAAGCACTTACATGAGAGAAAAGTGATCAGGAAGAGCCAGCATGGATTCACCAAGGGAAGGTCATGCCTGACTAATCTAATCGCCTTCTCTGATGAGACTACTGGTTCTGTGGATGAAGGGAAAGCAGTGGATGTATTGTTTCTTGACTTTAGCAAAGCTTTTGACACGGTCTCCCACAGTATTCTTGTCAGCAAGTTAAAGAAGTATGGGCTGGATGAATGCACTATAAGGTGAGTAGAAAGTTGGCTAGATTATCGGGCTCAACGGGTAGTGATCAATGGCTCCATGTCTAGTTGGCAGCCGGTGTCAAGTGGAGTGCCCCAGGGGTCGGTCCTGGGGCCAGTTTTGTTCAATATCTTCATAAATGATCTGGAGGATGGTGTGGATTGCACTCTCAGCAAATTTGCGGATGATACTAAACTGGGAGGAGTGGTAGATACACTGGAGGGCAGGGATAGGGTACAGAGGGACCTAGACAAATTGGAGGATTGGGCCAAAGGAAATCTGATGAGGTTCAATAAGGATAAGTGCAGGGTCCTGCACTTAGGACGGAAGAACCCAATGCACAGCTACAGAGTAGGGACCGAATGGCTAGGCAGCAGTTCTGTGGAAAAGGACCTAGGGGTGACAGTGGACGAGAAGCTGGATATGAGTCAGCAGTGTGCCCTTGTTGCTAAGAAGGCCAATGGCATTTTGGGATGTATAAGTGGGGGCATAGCGAGCAGATCGAGGGACGTGATCGTCCCCCTCTGTTCAACATTGGTGTGGCCTCATCTGGAGTACTGAGTTCGGTTTTGGGCCGCACACTACAAGAAGGATGTGAATAAACTGGAAAGAGTCCAGCGAAGGGCAACAAAAATTATTAGGGGTCTGGAACACATGACTTATGAGGAGAGGCTGAGGGAACTGGGATTGTTTAGTCTGCAGAAGAGAAGAATGAGGGGGGATTTGATAGCTGCTTTCAACTACCTGAGAGGTGGTTCCAGAGAGGATGGTTCTAAACTATTCTCAGTGGTAGTAGAGGACAGGACAAGGAGTAATGGTCTCAAGTTGCAGTGGGGGAGATTTAGGTTGATATTAGGAAAAACTTTTTCACTAGGAGGGTGGTGAAACACTGGAATGCGTTGCCTAGGGAGGTGGTGGAATCTCCTTCCTTAGACGTTTTTAAGGTCAGGCTTGACAAAGCCCTGGCTGGGATGATTTAATTGGGGATTGGTCCTGCTTTTGAGCAGGGGGTTGGACTAGATGACCTCCTGAGGTCCCTTCCAACCCTGATATTCTATGATTCTATGATTTCTGGTGTTCGTAACTATAAGGTTGTACTATAGATACTGTTTAACACCCTCGTTGACTGCTGATTGACAGGAACGAATTTCAGCACTTCAGGTGATGTGAGTACCTCATACTGCTTCTTTCCAGAAAAGAACAAAGCTGTTGGGGGTAGAATTGAGAAAAAGGGAAGGATCCACACAGAGGCTGGACTTTTCAGGCAAGGTACCGCTGTTTATTGAATCAGAATTGCTAGGACCTTGCAAACTGTACTGCCCATTCCCCTGCCTCCCTAACCCTGAGGAGTCAGCCTAGATGTTTAATTGTGTTACCGCTTTATTGTAAGCATTAGCCCTTTCTCTACCCAGGTGGGCAGAACCAATTCGGTCTTGGCCCAATAAATGTTCTTTAATTACGTTGCCAAATTCTTTGTGCCTGTTGATTGTTTATTCCTGTCCTGACCAGTTTGCCTTATGGGGATAGTTCTTGAGCCCTTGGATTTGATCTTGTGCAGGTGTGCATGCATCACAGGACTTTCCGTGCTTGTATCTGCTGGCCCTTACCAGGCAGACTTCAGCATTTAGCCTTTTATCAAGCTGTGATTACAGGGCTTCCTGTTATGCACCTTCTCCTAGCGGCTTGCCAGCCAGGATTTACTCTTGACAGTTTACCAGATAGGGCTCAGACCTGACCAAAGCAGCCCCCCACAAAACCTATTTCTTGAACATATTTACCTTTTCTCCATCATAAACAAGTTGACTTTTCCCTTTAGAAATTGGCATGATCCTTTTATAGAATTTCTTTAGTTCTTTATCTTCTTAATAACCTCATTTTTGTGATCCTTAGCCCTAACAAGCATGGATTTTTCCCTGATGTGTTTAACGTCCCTTATCAATTTTCATAACTTCCAATTTGTATTGGTGGCTATTTACCCTTTCCCTCATGTATTATATATTGCTTTCCTGCTCCCCCTTGCCTCTGATTGCAGCCTTCCCTTTACAAATGAACCCAGGTTTTAGCCAAATTTGTCCACATTCTTGACTGTGGAATCATGGACATTTAGCTATCTACTAAACTCATCTTAAAGAACTCCCAAGTTTCATTCCCTTTTTTCTTTCTAAATGTTTCCTCCCAGTTTTCCTGACAATTTGCTTCAGCATTCAGGAATTAGCCCTTTTTCAGTATTCAGTCTCTATAGATATTACTGGTGGGAAATATTTTCTTTTTGTCCATTTGAATGTAATCAGTTCCATTCTTTTATTTTGTTCTCCTATATCATATGCCTCCTTCTTTGTCTCATCTCTAAACTAAACAGTCCCAGACTTTTTGGTCTGTCCATTAATGACAACCTTCCCCATTCTCACAGCCTGTCTCAGAAATCCCCTTTCTATCTGCTACATCATTTATAGAGACTGAGTGCCCAAAACTAAGCGCATGTCCAGAGCAGGTATTCTGCATCCCATTCCTTAGGCATCTGAACATTGTCTTTCTTTTGGGCACTGCTGTGAATGAGCAGGTGTTTCTGTATAGCTGCTATCAAATGACGGTCAGGTCTTTTCCCTGATGTGTGTTCTAGTTGGGATGTTTCCCCCAGCACATGTCTTGGAAAAAGGTTTTTTTTTTTTCCACTCTCAGTTTTTGAGCAACCAGGTGAATGGGAAACTCCCTACAGCATGGATTCTCTAGCTTTGTTTTCATTGGAACAATGATGAATAAACAGTATCTACATTTGTGTTTTCTGATGGTGACTATTAAGGTTTCCCAGACCACAATATGTAGCAATTATTGATGTATGGAGCAGCATCAGATATGGAATTGGCATTAGTAGGCTCGGTTGTTCATAATTCATTTTTTTGAATGAATGAAAATGTCATTTTTCAATGCATAAAGAGCGACCAATCTGCTTCACCCACGATAACATCCACCAGAAGTGCATGTAGTGTCTCATATTTATATTGTCTCTCCGTCCAGGCATTGTACTTTGGCCATCACCGTAAACCCTGGGCATATAGAAGAAGTCAGGAGAGGAGATACCATTCTACCGCACGTGTAGGAGACACCATTCTCTCTCAGAGTTGGACACCTTCTCCCCTCCTCCATGTCAGATTCCAACACAACCGACTTCACCAACCCCTCCAGCCTCATCCTGATGGGCATTCCTGGCATTGAAATGGTCCATGTCTGGATCTCCATCCCCTTCTGCACCATGTATGCCTTAGCCGTCTTGGGGAACTTCACCATCCTGTTCATTGTGAAGAGGGAGCCGAGCCTCCACGGGCCTATGTACTATTTTCTCTGCATGCTGGCTGTTAGTGACCTGGTCATGTCCACGTCCACCTTACCCAAAACACTGGGCATCTACTGGTTCAATTCCAGGGAGATCGATTTCAGTGCCTGCCTCACCCAGATGTACTTCATTCATTCCTTCTCAGTGATGGAGTCTGGGATCCTTGTGGCCATGGCTTTTGATCGCTACGTGGCCATCTGTGATCCCCTGAGACATTCCACTATCCTGACACTCCCCATGGTGGCCAAGATTGGCCTGGCTTTCCTGCTCCGCGGTGGCTTGCTCATACTGCCATATCCCTTGCTGGCAAGGCAATGGCCATATTGCAGAACCAACATCGTTCCCCATACGTACTGCGAGCACATGGCTGTGGTGAAGCTGGCCTGCGCTGACATCCGCATCAGTAGTTACTACAGCCTCTTTGTGGCACTCTCTGTGACCAGTCTGGATATATTTTTAATTGTTGTGTCATATATTCAGATCCTAAGGGCCATCTTCAGCCTCCCCAAAAAGGATGCCCGGCTCAAGATCTTTGGGACTTGTGGCTCACACCTCTGTATCATCTTAGCCTTTCATATCCCACGTCTCTTCTCCTTTCTCACACACCGATTTGCTCAGAATGTTCCCCTTCATTTCCGCGTTCTCACTGCCAATGTGTACCTCCTGGTGCCCCCCATGCTAAACCCCATCATCTATGGGGTGAGGACCAAACAGATCCGGGGCAGGCTGATTCGGCTTTTTACTCATAAAAGGACTTAAAAGTTTTCTCCTGGTGCTCTGGCTCTCAGATCATGCTCCCTGCACAGCTGGTTGGTAACATGGTGCTGAGCCCTCTTTCCTGAGTCACTTATGAGACAGTCTTACTGTGCTGTGTCAGTGTGACAAACTGGGGAATCAGTCTGTGTACAGCTCCTTAACTCAGAGGGTTACCACCTTTCTAATTGCTGGTAACTGGACCGTGGAGGCCCTTCCTTATCTCCTGACTCTTCCCCAAGGTCCCACCACTGTTGCTTCCTCCTCTCATCCCTCTCTCACTGCCTGGATCATCTCCACCTCTCTCCCCCACACACACCCTAGTGGAGCTCCTTCTACTCCAGCTTTGGACAGGGGCTGCTGCAGCCTTAGCAGGAGCCTGCAGTGTGTGCAGCAAGGATGTGGTGACAGGGCAATCAGGAGCAGAGAGGGAAACCAGGAAGCCATATAGAAGTAGCTGAGGTTTGGGAATAGAGTTATGAAGTAGGCAGGTGAGATTGTGCATCATACAGTTTGTGGACCCTAAAGCTCAGCTACAAAGTCCTGAGGGAAGGGGGAAGCTTGTTTGGCTTATTTCTTTAACTTGCAGTTCCCTTTTGTTCCTCCTGACTGCATCCCCTGTAGCCTGCAATGGGGATGGTCTGGGAGCCCTTTGCCCTGAGCCAGGCCTCAAGGGAAGGGCAAGGGATCAGCTTTGAAGCTAGGAGAACAGCTGAGAGAGGCAGAAGGATAAGCCCCTGCGTTAGCTGGGAAGGCAGGATGCTGGGCAGAGTCCGGGGTGACTTTGGTAGCTCATAGGGAGGGAGATAAACAGCACACCTGCCATTAGCCAGCTATTTACACACGCGTGTGGCATCTTATCTGGAACTACAGGGGCCCCCGTTGCCCAGGGGCCGAAGCTGAACAGTGAAGCTGAGTCAAACATGTGCTTCTCATGTTGCTTTTTATAACTTCATCTCGCAATTCTTTAGCTTGTCTGCTAGCAGCGCTCTCCCCATGTCATGGGTGGACTGAAACACGCAACAATAAATTGATTTACCCAAGGCCACACAATGAGTTGGTGACAGAGCTGAGAATAGGAACCAGGAGTCCTGAAACCCCAGCACCATTGCTATGGCCATGAACTGCCATTGCTCTTTGCTAAAGGGATTTCCATTCACCCCTCTCCTCCCCCCCCCCCCCCCGGTTCTCATCACGCAGACAGAAAGCAGCAGCCTGAAGTGCAGGCAATGCGATGTTTATTGGGGTTAGTTCCAAGCAAACATATCCAGAACTCTACGCGCCAGCAGAGTCTGTTTCCCAGGGTTCTGCTCCCAGCTCTCATGCCTTGGACTGTTTACCACATGCCCTCCTTCTCAGCTCTGATCATGCAAAGCCTGGTCTGTGTCCCTATTGCCCATTCCCTAATCCCATTTCCCATCTCCTCCTCCTCTTCCTCAGCAGACCCCAAATATACAAGCAATGCAGGCCCTCTGTCCAGCCCTGTGCAACTTATTGTCATGTTACCTTTTGGAGGGTTGTGAGTCTAGTGTTGTCATCCCACCTCTTTTGTATCTCATGGGAGGGATGAGGAGTGAGGTTGTGCTGCAGTCAGGGACAGGCATTTCTTTGGCCTTTTATTGTTTTATACCTTCCCTCCCATATTCCCTTGCTCCTCCCAACTGGTTGCTTGACCTTGCCTTGAAAGAAGAGCCAGGCAGCATTCCAGTGTGTGCTCATATATTCCATTCCACCCTACCCTGTAACCCTTTAGTGCCATCTCTTAACTCTTTTGACCCCCTCTGCTTGTGGGCATGTCATAAATATAAAGGGAAGGGTAACCACTTTTCTGTATACAGAACTATAAAATCCCTCCTGGCCAGAGGCAAAACCCTTTCTCCTGTAAAGGGTTAAGAAGCTAAAGGTAACCTCGCTGGCACCTGACCAAAATGACCAATGAGGAGACAAGATACTTTCAAAAGCTGGGTGGAGGGAGAGAAACAAAGGGTCTGTGGGTCTGTCTTTATGCTGCCTTTGCCAGGGATAGACCAGGAATGGAGTCTTAGAACTTTTAGTAAGTAATCTAGCTAGGTACGTGTTAGATTATGATTTCTTTAAATGGCTGAGAAAAGAATTGTGTTGAATAGAATAACTATTTCTGTCTGTGTGTCTTTTTTGTAACTTAAGGTTTTGCCTAGAGGGATTCTCTATGTTTTGAATCTAATTACCCTGTAAGGTATTTACCATCCTGGTTTTACAGAGGTGATTCTTTTACTTTTTCTTCAATTAAAATTGTTCTTTTAAGATCCTGATTTCTTTTTCATTGTTCTTAAGATCCAAGGGTTTGATTTGGTGTTCACCTATGCCAATTGGTGAGGATTTTTATCAAGCCTTTCCCAGAAAAGTGGGTGTAGGGCTTGGGGGTGGAAGACATCTCCAAGTGGGCTCTTTCCCTGTTCTTTGTTTAACAAGCTTGGTGGTGGCAGCATAGGGTTCAAGGACAAGGAAAAGTTTGTACCTTGAGGAAGTTTTTAACCTAAACTGGTAAGAATAAGCTTAGGGAGGTTTTCATGCAGATCTCCACATCTGTACCCTAGAGTTCAGAGTGGGGAAGGAACCTTGACAGGGCAGCTGTAGCACATGGTGTCTTTGTCCTTTGTTTACACATATTAATATAAGATATAAGAGTGTCAACAGGTCACACCCAAAATTCAAACAGATTTATATACTAACACTCCTCTGAGTTGTGTTAGACACAGTGAGTCTATTTGTGTGGCATGATCAGTAGAGTTGCCGTCCTTCTTAAATAGGAAGATTTTATTAAAGAAACAGTTGAAAACGACATCCACAAAAACAGGTTTCCACACAGCTCAGTCTTCAGCCTTGTCTTGCTTGTTTACCAGGGACCACACTCTGGCTGGAATTCTAAATAATGCATAGAGCCCAAGGATGTGTTGCAGGGTATCAAATCAATGCAGTGTGTGATTCTACAGCCCTGATTAGGGCCTTTTGGTAGCAGCACACTAGAAATAATAAATAATACTCTTCATTTAATGCCTGTAGAGGTTGTGGTTCAGAGGGAGGAAGTGACTCTGGTCACCCAGTGAGAAGGTCACCAGTGAATCCATGGCAGAGCTGGGACTCTTCGCTACCAGCTCACTGGTCCCTACTGATTCTTTATCTCCAGTTCAATGACTTGAGCCAAATCCTGAGCTGGTGTAAGTTGGTGCAGCCCCATTGAAATCAGGGGAAATTCCCTCAATAGAGAAATAAAGGGAAGAAAAAGAAATAAGCTGTTTCCACCAGCTATTTGAAAATATATGCCCAGACCTTTTACCTCCTACGATGCAGGATTCCAGTCATGTTCTTAAAAAATGTAAATTTATTAAAAAAAGAGAAAAAAAAAAAACAGGGAAAGGAAATACATCTGGGAAATCAGGCTGTTGCTAGATATTAAAAGAGCCACTGAAAGGATAAAACACCAAGAGTAGCTATCCTGGGGTCCAGCTGGAAGCTGACAAAAACACTTGTGTGTTTAGCACAGAGAAATCCACAAGGTCAAAATAAGGAAATAAACCTGATCGCGTCTAACTAAAAGAGTTGGGGGTACCCCACAGGAAGGAATTCCCAAGTGCACCTTTCTGGGCTCTCAAAGGGATGGTGGCAGCATTTACCAACCCAAGGCCTGGGGGATCTGCAACCTTTGGAGTTTAATACCAGCCTGGAGTGGCCAGTATTAATTTTTAGAACCCTTGGGGCCCTCACCTTCTGCACTTGAGGCGCCAGAGTGGGGAATCAGCCTTGAAACATACATGTAGGATTCATACAAGGTTTATGCGCTTGGCAACATTCAGGGCACACCCGGAGTGTTGTGCTGGACCTGTGCACACGCAGCTCCTTTCAAGGGCATCAACCTTGGAATCTCGCCCAGATGACATGAACCGCGGGAAGCCTCCCAGGACTGGGCTCAAGGCCCGAGAGCAAGGAATGCGGTAGATAGAAACTGGTAAATAAGAATGTTAAACAAAGCCAGTGTATTCCTTTTATTTGTTGGAGAATGTAATGCGCGGGGGGGAGAGAAAGAATAAAGGGGAAGGTGGAAATCTGACAGGCAGAAGCCTGTTAGCAGACCAGCCGCTTGCTTGCTAAAAGCTCTGTGCTGTCTTGTCATTGGACCGCTACACATACACATACCAGGAATTGTCCTTTCCAGCCTGGGACCACCTCCCCAGTCAAAATCTTCTTCTTCTAGCCATGTTTTCAGGTGTTCAGTAGCGGGGGGACGGGAATGAGGCCAACTGGTGATGTCACTTCCCATGGTTACAGCTTCTGCCATGTGGAGGGAACTTCATTGTCCCAGACAAAGCCCCCAGGACATTTAGTGGAAAAAGTACGGGCACAAGATGGAGTCCACTGTGACATGAGTTGGTCACATGCCCTTGATTGCTTCAATGAGTCATTAGCAGGGGCCTTTACACATATTCTGGTTAGAACATCACCAGAAATGTCCATCAGGTGGGGATAAGCATCTTCCATGGCCCATTGTGATAACTTGAATAATCCATTCACAATTTGCTGGCTAAACTGGTTGTAAACACCCATGTGGGAGTTACCACAGGAGAAAACACGTTTGAAATACAGATACATAGTTAGTATTCTCATAACTTCAGATACAAAAATGAGACATGCATACAAATAGGATAATCATATTCAGCAAACCATAACTTTTCCATTGACACCTCACATGACATATTTTGTACAAGATTTGTTGCTATTATATAACAGTGATGAATATGGAGTTCTCAGAGTGTTGCTTTGAGGTACAGAGTTTCGCAGCATTATATCTGTAGAACTAGAGCTCTCTCAGATCTAATTTTGTATTTTTACCAAAGGCATACATCTATGTCCTGAAAAAGACCATAATTCTAGTCTGCACCACAGGAGATAAGCAAGCAGAGGTACTGAGCAAAGGAAAAGGAAAGTGTTTACCTCACTACCTATCACATGTGTAATATGTGACCCCCTGAAAATGTTCCTTGTTCAATGAGTGTCACCCGTCCTTTCTGCTTGTCAGTCCTCAGCCTCACACACTGGATAACTGACCATTTGACACAGTGTCTGGGGGCCATTCATCCCATCACTCGTCAACACACACACACACACACGGACAACCACACACTGACCCACGTGCACACACACACACATAGGGATGGACATGCACACACACACATGGACCCAACTGCATATACTCACTCACAAATGGACACACACACATGTGTGCATATGTACATACACACATTCCCGACCTGCAAGGCCCCATACAGGAGGCATGGTCTGAGAATCCCTAGCTGATCGGGCCTGCTGGGGAGATCATTGGAGAACCCCAACAGAATTGAGGCCTGAGCGAAGACTCTCAGCAGCTCGTTAGCTGTGGAGCAGTGTCAGCCCCCAGGTTGCTTTGTGCAGGCTACTGGCAGAACCTTAGGCACCTACAGGGTCCGGGAGCAGATGAGCCGGTGTTTGAGAAATGCAGTGATGCCTAAATTTAGTATTTACCTGAGTGCCTTTGTGGGTCTAAGCCTGGACACCTTTCTGGCAGATATTTTAGTCAAATACAAGTTAAGGTTGTTCAAAGCCAAGGGGGCTGGCTGGCGATGCTTGGAGGAAACAGCCAAGTTAATTAACGTCCACCTCTCACTATTAAATAACTCTTTCCTCCTTTCTTTGTACAAGGACCAGGGTCCCTGTGGCAAAAGAGGTTTTTATGTGCTCTTCCCATCCTCCAGTGGCTCTCGTGTCCCAGCTGTTTGCCCTGCTCGAACCCGGGCAATGCCCCTTCCTTAGGTGGCTAGCGGCTGTAGCACCATTGTGGGAGGAGAACACGGTGTGATGCTGTATGATTGAAAATGACCATTTTTATCAATGTTGCTACCACTGTTGTACAATTGCTACAAATATTGTAAAAAGTATGTGCTATCAGGTGTCAATGGGAAAGTTATGATTTCTTAACTATGATTATCCTGTTTATATACATGTATCAACTTTGTGTCTGAAGTTATGATTATTGGTGATGTGCTGGTATCTTACACATGCGTTGTGTTCCTGGGTAACACTCCTCAGATGGATAAGGCCAGATAGCTGTGTCAAAGGACCATCAAGAAAACTTAGCTCTCACAATGGACCATAGAAGAAACACATCTCTGTAAGAATAGGATCAGTGGCTTCCCTTGTGAGTCATCAGAGCATGTAAGGACATGTAATATGCTCATGTGACCCTGGACTCCCACTTGGGCCCATAATTTTCCAGACATCTGGGCTGTGGGCTTTGTTTGGGACAGTAAAATTCCATGCACAGGGCAGAAGCTATGAAATGACCCCTGAGATACCCCCACCTTGTCTTCATTTCTCTGATCTGGATTTCTATCAAGGAAGCACTTATAGAATCAAAGAATCATAGAAGATTATGGTTGGAAGAGACCTCAGGAGGACACCAGAGAAACTTTTGCAAACTAGCAGTTTATTCCATCACTGATATGATCTTGATCTATATATACTTAAAATCATATACAAGTGTTTTATTTGTGGATAACACCGCTCAGGTAAAATTTACTCTAACGTCAGACCTCTGTGTGTTGAGGGCACTTCAAGGACACTTAGCTCTCACAATGGGCCATAGAAGAAACACAGTCATCAAAAATACAGGCAATGGCTGCCCCTGTGAGGCATCGAAACATGTGAGCACATGTGGTTTGCTCTTGTGACCCTGGACTCCCTCTTGGGCCAGTAACTTTCCACAAACAGAGACAGTTGTCTTTGTTTGGGGCAGTAAAATTCCATGCACAGAAAAGAGGATATAAGAGGACCACTGAGACATCCCCATTCTGTCTTCATTTCTCTGCACTGGATTTCTAACAAGGAAGGTCTCATAGAATCATGGAAGATCAGGGTTGGAAGAGACCTCAGGAGGTCATCTAGTCTTCTGAGCAAGAACAGATGACCCCCAAACTGTTTGGGTGACTCCAGAGAGACTTTTGAAAGCCAGCAGTTTATTCCATCACTGCTCTGATCCTGATCAATGAACACTGAAAAACCACTTAGATGTATCTGATCTGTTAACCATTTATAACTCTTCTTCTTTTCTTTTATTATTACACCTTGAGTTTTTAGTTACTAACAGGTTGGCAACAGCATGATCCTTGGGCGAGTTCTGAGTTATATATTAACCTGGCTATGTGGCTGAGGTCTTGAGATCAGAAGGAATGAAACTGGTTTTCCCTGACCCTCATAATCAAGTTCAATGTCCGGGTGGCGATCCAGGGGCTGGGATGCCTCAGGAGACTGCAATTTTTTGCTTGCAGTTAACCAGTGTGGTGAGACAGAAGTTTACGTTTGTTACTGGCTTGGTATAATCTAATGATAGAACAACCATCAGCCTGGGGTAAGTCTGCCCCATTTCTTAGCACTATGTCCAGAATTTGGCATCCACAGCTGTGTCCCACTGAAGGACAGTGGCACACTGACAAGTTCTTCACACACTATTGCTCACTACTCCCAGGAGGTATCCCCCTTTTACAGATAGGAAAACTAATGCAGCAGGAAAGGCTTAGTCGCTCTCAGCCCTGGCTCGTATGGCCCATGCAGCAGCACAGAGGCCTGGTGCTTTCTCTGCATTGGTTTCTCTAGTGAGAGGATCTCCCCTGATTTCAGTGGGGCTGCAGTCACTTACACCAACTGAGGATTTCACCCAAGTCATTTAACTAACATCAGCAGAGACCAGCGAGCTGGGAGCAAAGAGTCCCAGCCCGGTCACAGATTAGAAGGATGATAGGGGGCACAGCCTCTCCATGTATTTAATGGAGATGATTATTTATTAATTCTAGTGGGCTGCTACAGAAAGCATCATGCAGAGCGTATGTTAGACGCAGCTCCAATGTTCAGCTTCACGCCCTGGGCAACGGGTGCCCTGTAGTTCCAGCTAAGGTGCTGTGTACACATGTAAATACCTGGCTAATGGCAGGTGTGCTGTTCATCTCCCACCCTGTGAGCTACCGAAGCCTCCCTGGCCTCTGCCCGGCATCCTGTCTTCCCAGCTAATGCAGGGACTTATCCTTTTGCAGACGTGAAGAGGAGGAACAGGGAGTGGGGCCTCAGAAGTTATTGTGAATAGTCCTTGAAAACATCCATTCAGTGTGCAGCGGCAGTCAAAAAAAGTGAACAGAATGTTGGGAATCATTAGGAACGGAATAGATAATAAGACTGAAAATATCATCTTGGCGCTATATACATTATGCACATTTATTGAATTCTGCATGCAGCTGTGGGGGAGGAGGGATAGTTCAGTGGTTTGAGCATTGGCCTGCTAAACCCAAGGTTGTGAGTTCAATCCTTGAGGGGGGCATTTAGGGATCTGGGACAAAAATTGGGGATTGGTCCTGCTTTGAGCAGGGGGTTGGACTAGATAACGTCCTGAGGTCCCTTCCTAACCTGATATCCTATGTGATTACACACCATCACAAAAAAAGTATGATTTGGAAATGCTACAGAGAAAGGAAACAGAAATGATTATGGGCATGGAACACTATACATATGAGGAAGTCTTAAAAAGACTGGAAGTTTCCAGCTTGGAAAAGAGATGTCTTAATGTGTGAGGTGTCTGTAGAATCATGAATGGTGTGGAAAATTGAATATGGAAATGTAATTTACTCCTTCACATAACACAAGAACTAGGGGGGGAACCCAACTAATTTAATAGGCACCAGATTTAAAAGAAACAAAAGGAAGTATTTCTTCACAGTCAACCTGTGGAATCATTTGCTAGGAGATGTTGTGAAGGCCAAAACAATAACATGGTTTCAACAGGAACTAGATAAATTCATGGAGGATACGTCCATCAATGGCTATTAGCCAGGATAGGCAGGGATGGTGTCCCTTCTCTTTGCTAGAAGCTGGGAGTGGGAGACATGTCATGGATCACTTGATGATTGCCCTGTTCGGTTCATTCCCTCTGAAGCACGTGGCATTCTCCAGTGTCAGAAGATAGGATACTGGGCTAGTTGCACCATTGGTCTTACCCAGTAGGGCCATTCTGAGGTTCTTATATAGATCCCAGATGTATCTGCTCCCTGATGTAACTTAGAATTCCCCACTTGCCTGCCAGAACTGAGAAAGAAAACCGCAAGTCTTGACACCATCTCACTCTCCACAGATTTAGTAACAAAGTTTGAATATACATTTAAATTTTAACCTAACCAGGATCCCTTAAGTGACTTGCCGCAAGACATCAGAACATATTAGTATTGGAACTGAGTGGTCTAATATTTATTTTTCTTCTTTTATATATGAATATGAATGACCAGCGAATAGCAGAGCGGCTAACAGAGGGTGTTTGCCTGGGATCTGCCTGAGAGGAGGTACTCTAAGGGCTGTATTAAGGAGGCTGTGTTGGTGAATATCTGAGTGTCTGTTGTGGGGACAGTTTGACCGTGTGCTTGATTGGTGGTTTGAAATGTGTGAATTGGGAGTGCTTTGTTCCAGGTGAGCCTTGGGTGGGCCTGATTGTATAAAAAGCCAGTCAGTTGGGAACCAGCTGAGCAGCAAAGAGCAGAGCAGCTAACAGAGGGAGTTTGCCTGGGATCTGCCTGGGGAGAGCTTGCTGAGGCTTACATATTGCCGGCTTCTCTGAGTAGTTTCTACAACTCCTGAGTGAGCTCGTAGAAGGAATGTAATATGGATGAGGGGTGTTCAGCTGTTGTGACCTGTACTGGATGTGCCATGTTTGTCTTTCTTCCACAGGACAGAAGTGACTTTGTCTGTACAAAGTGCAAGCTGGTCTCCATATTGGAAGAGAAGGTACAAGGTCTGGAGTAACAGGTATCGACCCTGCGTTGCATAAGAGAAACTGAAGATTTCCTGGACAGATGTCAGGATATACTTCTATGGGCACAATGTTCTGAAGATTCAGAGCAGGCTGCACAGCGGGGACAGGAGGACGGTGAAGAAATTTGGCAGCATGTGACCTCCAGAAGGAGAAAGGGGAGCGCCCATGTACCAGCAGCGCAGATACAGGTAAGTAACCGTTTTCATGTTCTCTCCACAGGTACTAATGCGGAGAGTGGACTAGATGTTACGTCTGAGGGAAGGGAACAGAAGGAGACTCCGCCGATTGGAAGGCATGAGATGCACTGTCCTAGGGTTGGGGGTTCCACGACCACCGCTCCCAAAAGAAGGAGGCGAGGGTGGTGGTCGGGGACTCTCTCCTCAGGGGGACTGAGACATCTATCTGCCGCCCCGACTGGGAAAACCGAGAAGTCTGCTGCTCGCCAGGAGCTAGGATTCACGATGTGACGGAGAGACTGCCAAGACTCATCAAGCCCTCAGATCGCTACCCCTTCCTGCTTCTCCACATGGGCACCAATGATACTGCCAAGAATGACCTTGAGCGGATCACTGCAGACTACGTGGCTCTGGGAAGAAGGATAAAGGAGTTTGAGGCGCAAGTGGTGTTCTCGTCCATCCTCCCCGTGGAAGGAAAAGGCCTGGGTAGGGACCGTCGAATCGTGGAAGTCAACGAATGGCTACGCAGGTGGTGTCGGAGAGAAGGCTTTGGATTCTTTGACCATGGGATGGTGTTCCAAGAAGGAGGAGGTCTAGCCAGAGACGGGCTCCACCTAACGAAGAGAGGGAAGAGCATCTTTGCAAGTAGGCTGGCTAACCTAGTGAGGAGGGCTTTAAACTAGGTTCACCGGGGGAAGGAGACCAAAGCCCTGAGATAACTGGGAAAGTGGGATACCGGGATGAAGCACGAGCAGGAGGGCACGAGAGGGCAGGGCTCATGCCTCATACTGAGAAAGAGGGACAATCAGCGAGTTATCTCAAGTGCCTATATACAAATGCAAGAAGCCTTGGAAACAAGCAGGGAGAACTGGATGTCCTGGCACAGTCAAGGAATTAGGATGCAATTGGAATAACAGAGACTTGGTGGGATAACTGACATGACTGGAGTACTGTCATGGAGGGATATAAACTGTTCAGGAAGGACAGGCAGGGCAGAAAAGGTGGGGGAGTTGCACTGTATGTAAGGGAGCAGTATGACTCCTCAGAGCTCAAGTATGAAACTGCGGAAAAACCTGAGAGTCTCTGGATTAAGTTTAGAAGTGTGAGCAACAAGGGTGATTGTAGTGGTGGGAGTCGGCTATAGACCACCAGATCAGGGGGATGAGGTGGACAAGGCTTTCTTCCGGCAACTCATGGAAGTTACTAGATCGCAGGCTCTGGTTCTCATGGGAGACTTCAATCACCCTGATATCTGCTGGGAGAGCAATACAGAGGTGCACAGACAATTCAGGAAGTTTTTTGAAAATGTAAGGGACAATTTCCTGGTGCAAGTGCTGGAAGAATGAACTAGGGGCAGAGCTCTTCTTGACCTGCTGCTCACAAACTGGAAGAATTAGTAGGGGAAGCTAAAGTGGATGGGAACCTGGGAGGCAGTGACAATGAGATGGTCGAGTTCAGGATCCTGACACAAGGAAGAAAGGAGAGCAGCAGAATACAGACCCTGGACTTCATAAAAGCAGGCTTTTACTCCCTCAGGGAACTGATGAGCAGGATCCCCTGGTAGACTAGTATCTTGTCCCCTTATTGGTCCTTTTGGTCAGGTGCCAGCCAGGTTACCTGAGCATCTTAACCTTTACAGGTAAAATGATTTTGTGCCTCTGGCCAGGAGGGATTTTATAGTACTGAACACAGGAAGGTTGTTACCCTTCCCTTTATATTTATGACATGGTTTTCCAAGGTATTCTTGCCAGCAAGTTAAAGAAGTATGGGCTGGATGAATGGACTATAAGGTGGATAGAAAGCTGGCTAGATCGTCGGGCTCAACAGGTAGTGATCAATGGATCCAGGTCTAGTTGGCAGCCAATATCAAGCAGAGCACCCCAAGGGTTGGTCTTGGTGCTGGTTTTGTTCAATATCTTCATTAATGATCTGAAGGATGGCGTGGATTGCACCCTCCATAAGTTTTCAGATGACACTAAACTGGGAGGAGAGGTAGATACATTGGAGGGTAGGGATAGGATACAGAGGAACCTAGACAAATTAGAGGATTGGGCCAAAAGAAATCTGATGAGATTCAAAAAGGACAAGCGCAGAGTCCTGCATTTAGGACGGAAATATCCCATACACTGCTACAGACTAGGGACCGAATGATTCAGCAGCAGTTCTGCAGAAAAGGACATAGGGGTGACAGTGGATGAGAAGCTGGATATGAGTCAACAATGTGACCTTGTTGCCAAGATGGCCAATGGCATTTTGGGATGTATAAGTAGGGGCATTACCAGCAGATTGAGGGACGCAATCATTCTCCTCTGTTCGACATTGGTGAGGCCTCATCTGGAGTACTGTGTCCAGTTTTGGGTCCCACACTACAAGGAGGATGTGGAAAAATTGGAAAGCATCCAGCGGAGGGCAACAAAAATGGTTAGGGGACTGGAACACATGACTTATGAGGAGAGGCTGAGGGAACTGGGTTTGTTTAGTCTGCGGAAGAGAAGAATGAGTTGGGATTTGATAGCTGCTTTCAACTACCTGAGAGGTGGTTCCAGAGAGGATGGTTCTAGACTATTCTCAGTGGTAGAAGAGGACAGGACAAGGAGTAATGGTCTCAAGTTGCAGTGGGGGAGGTTTAGGTTGAATATTAGGAAAAACTTTTTCATTAGGAGGGTGGTGAAGCACTGGAATGTTACCTAGGGAGGTGGTAGAATCTCCTTCCTTAGAGGTTTTTGAAGGTCAGGCTTGACACAGCCCTAGCTGGGATGATGTAGTTTGGGATTGGCCCTGCTTTGAGCAGGGGGTTGGACTAGATGACCTCCTGAGGTCTCTTCCAACTCTTGTATTCTATGATTCTATGAACGGGGGTGATTCAAAAGAGGAATTCTGCATACAATAGCCTGATTTGGCCCATACTAAAAGCTTCAGGAGATTGGAGATTCACAGTGCATTTTAGACAAATTCATAAAGCTACCCCCGCCCTGGCACCAATAGCAGCAGATTTGACTCATGTGATGGCAAGAATACAGGGGGTCCCTAAACGATTCTCTGTCATAGATTTGGTAAATTATTGTTTTGCTATCCCATTGCATCCAGATTCTTGGGCCAGCTTTGCATTTACCTTTAAGGGACAACAGTAGAATCAGAATCATAGAACTGGAAGGGAACTCGAGGTGTCATCTAGACCAGTGCCCTGCATTCAAGGCAGGAGTAAGTATTATAGACCATCTCTGAAAAGTGTGTGTCCAACCTGCTCTTAAAAATCCCCAATGAAGGAGATTCCACAACCTCCCTAGGGGTATGTCTACATTACGGAATAAGGTCGAATTTATAGAAGTCGGTTTTTTTAGAAATCGGTTTTATATAGTCGAGTGTGTGTGTCCCCACAGAAAATGCTCTAAGTGCATTAACTCGGCGGAGCGCTTCCACAGGACCGAGGCTAGAGTCGACTTCCGGAGCGTTGCACTGTGGGTAGCTATCCCACAGTTCCCGCAGTCTCCGCTGCCCATTGGAATTCTGGGTTGAGATCCCAATGCCTGATGGGGCTAAAACATTGTCACGGGTGGTTCTGGGTACATATCGTCAGGCCCCCGTTCCCTCCCTCCCTCCGTGAAAGCAAGGGCAGACAATCGTTTCGCGCCTTTTTTCCTGAGTTATCTGTGCAGACGCCATACAACGGCAAAAATGGAGCCCGCTCAGGTAACCGTCACCGTATGTCACCTGGGTGCTGGCAGACGTGGTACGGCATTGCTACACAGTAGCAGCAACCCATTGCCTTGTGGCAGCAGACGGTGCAGTACGACTGGTAGCCGTCATCGTCATGTCCGAGGTGCTCCTGGCCACTTCGGCTGGGAGCGCCTGGGCAGACATGGGCGCAGGGACTAAATTTGGAGTGACTTGACCAGGTCATTCTCTTTAGTCCTGCAGTCAGTCCTATTGAACCGTCTTATGGTGAGCAGGCAGGCGATACGGATTGCTAGCAGTCCTATTGCATCATCTTCTGCCGGGCAGGCAAGAGATGAGGATGGCTAGCAGTCCTACTGCACCATCTTCTGCCGAGCAGCCATGAGATGTGGATGGCATGCAGTCCTTCTGCACCGTCTGCTGCCAGCCAAAGATGTAAAAGATAGATGGAGTGGATCAAAACAAGAAATAGACCAGATTTGTTTTGTACTCATTTGCCTCCTCCCCCATCTAGGGGACTCATTCCTCTAGGTCACACTGCAGTCACTCACAGAGAAGGTGCAGCGAGGTAAATCTAGCCATGTATCAATCAGAGGCCAGACTAACCTTCTTGTTCCAATAAGAACAATAACTTAGGTGCACCATTTCTTATTGGAACCCTCCGTGAAGTCCTGCCTGATATACTCCTTGATGTAAAGCCACCCCCTTTGTTGATTTTAGCTCCCTAAAGCCAACCCTGTAAGCCATGTCGTCAGTCGCCCCTTCCTCCGTCAGAGCAATGGCAGACGATCGTTCCGCACCTTTTTTCTGTGCGGACGCCATATCAAGACAAGCATGGAGGCAGCTCAGCTCACTTTGGCAATTAGGAGCACATTAAACACCACACGCATTATCCAGCAGTATGTGCAGCACCAGAACCTGGCAAAGTGATACCGGACGAGGAGGCGACATCAGCGCGGTCATGTGAGTGATCAGGACATGGACACAGATTTCTCTGAAAGCATGGGCCCTGCCAATGCATGCATCATGGTGCTAATGGGGCAGGTTCATGCTGTGGAACGCCGATTCTGGGCTCAGGAAACAAGCACAGACTGGTGGGACTGCATAGTGTTGCAGGTCTGGGACGATTCCCAGTGGCTGCGAAACTTTCGCATGCGTAGGGGCACTTTCATGGAACTTTGTGACTTGCTTTCCCCTGCTCTGAAGAGCATGAATACCAAGATGAGAGCAGCCCTCACAGTTGAGAAGCGAGTGGCGATAGCCCTGTGGAAGCTCGCAACGCCAGACAGCTACCGGTCAGTTGGGAATCATTTTGGAGTGGGCAAATCTACTGTTGGGGCTGCTGTGATGCAATTAGCCCATGCAATCAAAGATCTGCTGATATCAAGGGTAGTGACCCTGGGAAATGTGCAGGTCATAGTGGATGGCTTTGCTGCAATGGGATTCCCTAACTGTGGTGGGGCCATAGATGGAAGCCATATCCCTATCTTGGCACCGGAGCACCAAGCCGCCGAGTACATAAACCGCAAGGGGTACTTTTCAATAGTGCTGCAAGCTCTGGTGGATCACAAGGGACATTTCAGCAACATCAATGTGGGATGGCCAGGAAAGGTACATGACGCTCGCATCTTCAGGAACTCTGGTCTGTTTCAAAAGCTGCAGGAAGGGACTTTATTCCCAGACCAGAAAATAACTGTTGGGGATGTTGAAATGCCTATATGTATCCTTGGGGACCCAGCCTACCCCTTAATGCCATGGCTCATGAAGCCGTACACAGGCAGCCTGGACAGTAGTCAGGAGCTGTTCAACTACAGGCTGAGCAAGTGCAGAATGGTAGTAGAATGTGCATTTGGACGTTTAAAGGCGCCCCGCGCAGTTTACTGACTCGCTTATACCTCAGCGAAACCAATATTCCCACTGTTATTACTGCTTGCTGTGTGCTCCACAATATCTGTGAGAGTAAGAGGGAGATGTTTATGGTGGGGTGGGAGGTTGAGGCAAATCACCTGGCTGCTGGTTACGTGCAGCCAGACACTAGGGCAGTTAGAAGAGCACAGGAGGGCGCAGTATGCATCAGAGAAGCTTTGAAAACCAGTTTCATGACTGGCCAGCCTACGGTGTGAAAGTTCTGTTTGTTTCTCCCTGATGAAACCCCCCGCCCCTTGGTTCACTCTACTTCCCTGTAAGCTAACCACCCTTCCCTCCTCCCTTCAATCACCGCTTGCAGAGGCAATAAAGTCATTGTTGCTTCACATTCATGCATTCTTTATTCATTCATCACACAAATAGAGGGATGACTATCAAGGTAGCCCAGGAGGGGTGGTGGAGGAGGGAAGGAAAATGCCACACAGCACTTTAAAAGTTTACAACTTTAAAATTTATTGAATGCCAGCCTTCTTTTTTTTTTGGGTAATCCTCTGGGGTGGAGTGGCTGGTTGGCCGGAGGCCCCCGCACCGTGTTCTTGGGCGTCTGGGTGTGGAGGCTATGGAACTTGGGGAGGAGGGTGGTTGGTTACACAGGGGCTGTAGTGGCAGTCTGTGCTCCAGCTGCCTTTGCTGCAGCTCAACCATACACTGGAGCATACTGGTTTGGTCCTGCAGCAGCCTCAGCATTGAATCCTGCCTCCTCTCATCACGCTGCCGCCACATTTGAGCTTCAGCCCTGTCTTCAGCCCGCCACTTACTCTCTTCTGCCCGCCATCTCTCCTCCCGGTCATTTTGTGCTTTCCTGCACTCTGACATTATTTGCCTCCACGCATTCATCTGTGCTCTGTCAGTGTGGGAGGACAGCATGAGCTCAGAGAACATTTCATCTCGAGTGCGTTTTTTTTTTCTTTCTAAGCTTCACTAGCCTCTGGGAAGGAGAAGATCCTGTGATCATTGAAACACATGCAGCTGGTGGAGAAAAAAAAGGGACAGCGGTATTTAAAAAGACATATTTTATAGAACAATGGGTACACTCTTTCAGGGTAAACCTTGCTGTTAACATTACATACATAGCACATGTGCTTTTGTTACAAGGTTGCATTTTGCCTCCCTCCACCGCGTGGCTACCCCCTCAACCCTCCCCCCTCCCCGTGGCTAACAGTAGGGAACATTTCTGTTTAGCCACAGGCAAACAGCCCAGCAGGAACGGGCTCCTCTGAGTGTCCCCTGAAGAAAAGCACCCTATTTCAACCAGATGACCATGAATGATATCTCACTCTCCTGAGGATAACACAGAGAGATAAAGAACGGATGTTGTTTGAACGCCAGCAAACATACACTGCAATGCTTTGTTGTACAATGATTCCCGAGTACGTGTTACTGGCCTGGTGTGGTAAAGTGTCCTACCATGGAGGATGCAATAAGGCTGCCCTCTCCAGAAACCTTTTGCAAAGGCTTTGGGAGTATATCCAGGATAGCCTCGAATGCCAGGGCAAAGTAATCCTTTCATATGCTTGCTTTTAAACCATGTATAGTATTTTAAAAGGTGCACTCACCAAAGGAAATCCTCAAGGGCTTCTTTTCCATGGGTTCTTTTCATGTTGGTGTAGAGGGCTTCTTTTCCATAGCCCTCTACACCAACATTCCACACAAAGATGGACTACAAGCCGTCAAGAACACTATCCCCGATAATGTCACGGCTAACCTGGTGGCTGAACTTTGTGACTTTGTCCTTACCCATAACTATTTTACATTTGGGGACAATGTATACCTTCAGATCAGCGGCACTGCTATGGGTACCCGCATGGCCCCACAGTATGCCAACATTTTTATGGCTGACTTAGAACAACGCTTCCTCAGCTCTCGTCCCCTAAAGCCCCTACTCTGCTTGCGCTATATTGATGACATCTTCATCATCTGGACCCATGGAAAAGAAGCCCTTGAGGAATTCCACCATGATTTCAACAATTTCCATCCCACCATCAACCTCAGCCTGGTCCAGTCCACACAAGAGATCCACTTCCTGGACACTACAGTGCTAATAAACAATGGTCACATAAACACCACCCTATACCGGAAACCTACTGACCGCTATTCCTACCTACATGGCTCCAGCTTTCATCCTGACCACACCACACAATCCATCGTCTACAGCCAAGCTCTGCGATACAACCGCATTTGCTCCAACCCCTCAGACAGAGACAAACACCTACAAGATCTCTATCAAGCATTCTTACAACTACAATACCCACCTGCGGAAGTGAAGAAACAGATTGATAGAGACAGAAGAGTTCCCAGAAGTCACCTACTACAGGACAAGCCTAACAAAGAAAATAACAGAACGCCACTAGCCGTCACCTTCAGCCCCCAACTAAAACCCCTCCAATGCATTATTAAGGATCTACAACCTATCCTGAAGGATGACCCAACATCTCACAGATCTTGGGAGACAGGCCAGTCCTTGCCTACAGACAGCCCCCCAACCTGAAGCAAATACTCACCAACAACCACATACCACACAACAGAACCACTAACCCAGGAACCTATCCTTGCAACAAAGCCCGTTGCCAACTGTGCCCACATATCTATTCAGGGGACACCATCAAAGGGCCTAATAAAATCAGCCACACTATCAGAGGCTCGTTCACCTGCACATCCACCAATGTGATATATGCCATCATGTACCAGCAATGCCCCTCTGCCATGGACATTGGTCAAACTGGACAGTCTCTACGTAAAAGAATAAATGGACACAAATCAGATGTCAAGAATTATAACATTCATAAACCAGTCGGAGAACACTTGAATCTCTCTGGTCACGCAATCACAGACATGAAGGTCGCTATCTTACAGCAAAAAAAACCTTCAAATCCAGACTCCAGTGAGAAACTGCTGAATTGGAATTCATTTGCAAATTGGATACTATTAATTTAGGCTTAAATAGAGACTGGGAGTGGCTAAGTCATTATGCAAGGTAGCCTATTTCCCCTTGTTTTTTTCTACCCCCTCCCCCCCCGACATTCTGGTTAAACTTGGATTTATGCTGGAAATGGCCCACCTTGATTATCATGCACATTGTAAGGAGAGTGGTCAGTTTGGATGAGCTATTGCCAGCAGGAGAGTGAGTTTGTGTGTGGGGGGGGGGGTGAGAAAACCTGGATTTGTGCTGGAAATGGCCCACCTTGATTATCATGCACATTGTAGGGAGAGTGGTCACTTTGGATAAGCTATTACCAGCAGGAGAGTGAGTTTGTGTGTGTATGGGGGTGGGGGGGGTGAGAAAACCTGGATTTGTGCTGGAAATGGCGCACCTTGATTATCATACACATTGTGAGGAGAGTGGTCACTTTGGATAAGCTATTACCAGCAGGAGAGTGAGTTTTTGTGTGTGTGTTTTTTTTTAAAAAAGGGGGTGGGGGGTTGAGAAAACCTGTATTTGTGCTGGAAATGGCCCACCTTGATTTTCATACACATTGTGAGGAGAGTGGTCACTTTGGATAAGCTATTACCAGCAGGAGAGTGAGTTTGTGTGTGTGGGTTTTGGAGGGGGGTGCGGGGGTGAGAAAACCTGGATTTGTGCTGGAAATGGCCCAACTTGATGATCACTTTAGATAAGCTATTACCAGCAGGAGAGTGAGGTGGGAGGAGGTATTGTTTCATGGTCTCTGTGTATATAATGTCTTCTGCAGTTTCCACAGTATGCATCTGATGAAGTGAGCTGTAGCTCACGAAAGCTCATGCTCAGATAAATTGGTTAGTCTCTAAGGTGCCACAAGTACTCCTTTTCTTTTTACTGATAGATATGCACGGCTGTTTGCCTCCCCCACCTCCCAGGTATTAATGTATACTCTGGGTTAATTAATAAGTAAAAAGTGATTTTATTAAATAAAAAAAAATAGGATATAAGTGGTTCCAAGTAATAACAGACAGAACAAAGTGAATTACCAAGCAAAATAAAACACATAAGTTAAGCTGACTGGTCTGTTGTTGCCTGGGTTGCCTTTGTTTCCATTTTTATAGAGAGGCACGATATGTGCTCTTTTCCAGTCTGCCAGAATCTCCCTTATCTTCCATTTTCAAAGATAACAGGGAATGGCTCAGCTATCTCCTCATTCAGTTCGTTGATTTTTCTAGGACGCATTTCATCAGGCCCTGGTGACTTGAAGACATCTAACTTGTTAAAGTAGCTTTTAACTTGTTCTTTCCCTATTTTAGCATCTGAACTTATCCCATTTTCATTGCATTCTTTATGACAACCTTCTTGGTGAAAACAAAAACAAAAAAGTCATTAAGCACTTCTGCCATTTCCACATTTTCTGTTATTGTTTTCCCCTCTTCACTTAGTAACGGGCCTACCCTGTCCATGGTCTTCTTCTTGCTTCTAATGTATTTGTAGAATGTTTTCTTGTTACCCTTTTTGTCTCTAGCTAGTTTGATCTCATTTTGTACCTTGGCCTTTCTAATTTTGCCCCTATATACGTGTATTATTTGTTTATACTTCTCCTTGGTAATTTGACCTTGTTTCCACTTTTTGTAGGACTCTTTTTTTTTATTTTTAGATCATTCGAGATCTCCTGGTGAAGCCTGGGTGGTCTCTTGCCAGACTTCTGCCTTCTTGAAATCCTTTGTCTTTATTTCAATGTTTTCAGAGTAACAGCCGTGTTAGTCTGTATTCGCAAAAAGAAAAGGAGTACTTGTGGCACCTTAGAGACTAACCAATTTATTTGAGCATGAGCTTTCGTGAGCTACATGCATCCGCTGAAGTGAGCTGTAGCTCACGAAAGTTTATGCTCAAATAAATTGGTTAGTCTCTAAGGTGCCACAAGTACTCCTTTTATTTCGATGTTTTCGCTCCTGCCATTCCTTAGAATCATGAACTCTATCATTTCATGATCACTTTCCCCCAAGCTGCCTTCCACTTTTAAATCCTCAACCAGTACCTTCTTGTTTGTGAAAATCAAGTCTAGAACTAGTGGGAGAATGTCACCTAATATAGTGATTGGGATTGAACCTGGGACCTTTGAGTCTCTACTGCATGAACTAAACACCAGCTGGCTCTTAACTCAGGCCATAGAGTAGCCAGACTTCACTCTCCATCTAGTGGTCTCAGTGCCTCAGAGTTACATGTAGATGACATGTTAGTTGGGGGAGACTTTGAGGAGGAGGTAAGTGAGAGGACTAAAAGGGTGCTTAGACTTATCCAGGAAACGGGTTTTAACAGTAACAGAGAGAAAGACCAATTAGTGCAACAGAGGGTGAATTACTTGTGGGTGACCCTAGGGGAACAAGAAGTTCGGGTAGATCAACAAAAAATGAAATAATTGCTGACTTTACCCAGACCAGAGGGCTCCCATGCATTGAGGGTAATGTTAGCAGGGTTTAACTATTTAAGGTAACACATCTGGAATTTCACCATTATAACTAAACCCTTGTGGCATTTATTCAAAAAGAAATTAGAAAAGGCATGGTGACCTGAACAGGAAAAAGCTTTCTGTGATTTAAAACAGGCTTTTGTACAAGTCCCAACACTGAAATTCCCTGAGATAAACAAGCCTAAATCAAGTTTGTGATTAAGTTATTGGTGGCCCAACATTCCCCCTTTTCCCTCTTCCTTGTGTTGTTAAAATGATCAATACATGCTGGTTCATCATCAGAGACTGCCATTAACACAAAATATATGACAGAATGCAGGCAAAACTATGGAGCAGGAGACATACAATTCTCCCGCAATGAGATGAGTCACAAATTTAAATAACAGTATTTTTTTTAACGAGCATCATCAGTACGGAAGCATGTCCTCGGGAATTGTGGCAGAAGCATGAATGGTTAGCATATCTGGCGTGTAAATACCTTGCAATGGCAGCTACAAAAGCCCTCACTTTCAGACGACATTGGAAATAAGAAGAAGGCAACATTATCCCCCCAAAATGTAAACAAACTTGTTTGTCTTAGTGATTGGTTGAACAAGAAATAGGACTGAGTAGACTTGGATGCTCCAAAGTTTTAAATTGTTCTGTTTTTGACTGCAGTTATGTAACAAAAACATATATATGTAAGTTGTACTTTCATACTTTTAATAGAGAGATTACATTATAATACTTGCATGAGTTGAGTTGAAAAATACTGTTTCTTTTGTTTATCATTTTTACAGTGCAAGTATTTTAAATCAAAAATTAAGAATATAAAGTGTGCACTGTACACTTTGTATTCAGTGTTGCAAATGTAGAAAAACATTCAGAAACATTGAATAAATTCTATTGTTTAACAATGCGATTAAAAATCCGATTAATAATGGTTAATTTGTTTGCTTAATCACGTGAGATAACTGCAATTAATCAACAACCCTAATCTGTACACTCTTCATTATAATCACCTAATATCTATCTTTCCATACTTAGTTAATCTATTTTCTTTTCTTTTTTTTTACCTATAACAGTGTGTTCTTTGAAATGGAAAAGGGAACTATGCTCATGATCAGGAGCTGGTGCGTACTCCTCTGCACATGGAGGAAGGAATGGACTGAGTAATAATCTAACTCCAGTCAGGCTTCTGACCAGAGCAAGACCATACAGCTCTGAGGTCCTAGGCTGGGAAGCTGTTGGGGAAGTCCTGGAGCCTCTGTATTGTTGGTCCATCAGTGGCTACTGAAAGCATTCATGTAACTGCAGTTGGGTGTCTCACTCTTTGTGTATGGCTGTGTAAGCGTGTGACCTGGAGAAGATTTCAGCTTCCCACAGACTTAAAGTGTGAGACGGGGTCCATATTGGTATGCCAGAGGAATCAATGGTACCCAAGTTCCAGGTTGTGCACTTGGGAAAATCCATTACACCCACCCAAGGAACAGGCCCTACTAGACTGTGAGTCCATTTCCTTCTTGTCATGCGCTAAGTTACTGACAGAGAGACGGTGGTTACAGCAGGAAAGTCTGTCTGCTGGAGTCTGTCTGCTTTCTCTGCACTACCTTGCCTAAATCACATATCCCTGTGACTCAGTTCACCTATCTGTATTATGAGGATATGTTCATAGTGACTTTCCTTCGCTGGGTGTTTTGAAACTCCTTTAGTGAAAGCTGCTGCAAAGTAAGGTGACAGTTACTGATGAGAATTACTGATTTCTGATCCCTTAGCAAAAGCCCCAGGTGCCTGCAGAAAGTGCTTATGTCTCCCCTCAGTCATCTCTCTCCAGAAGTGTCTGACTACTATCTACCCAACCCTCCTGAGCATTTACAGGGTATCAGGCCCTGTGGAGATTTAGGCATTATCCCTAATTTTCTTCCTAATCTACTATAATGTTTTAAATATACACAAATACAGAGAACAGCCAGTTTCTCTCTGACTCAGCACAGAGCCCAAGAGTTCTCATCTCCCTTTGGGAAGGTCCCTTAATTACTATTTACTCCTAAAGCTGCATAAATAGAACAGAAGCACAGACACGCTTGTTTCCAGCCTGTTTGCATCCAGATGCTCGCTTATCCACTATAGGCTGAAGAAACCTCTGCTGCTGCACAGAACTGTATGGTACACACCACTGTGTTGGCTCTCAGCATGGGAAGATGCTGAAGATGCTGGGCTGAGAGAGGTTTGGGACACGGCTATCTGAGGGGATTACCAGGGAAGGCACTTCTATCCCACAATTCACAGGTACCCATCTCTTGCTGAGGAGCTCACCTGCTTGATAAACACAGTGTACCGTGGATGTGCTGGGACAGAAAGTAAGTCTGTTGTCCTTTCCTCTCTGCCCAGCCTTTAAACATCTTAGGGCCCTTGCCACAGGGGATGAGCTTGTTCCGGTATGATTAGCCAAAGTATTCCTCTTTTCTGTGTATCCCCACCCATCCTAGCTGATGGCCTCCAGCCTCAAGGGAGCTGCATTTCAATGGCACAGTGGCTGCTTCAGTGTGAGAGGTGTTAGTAGATGTACAGTACAAGGCCACATTCTGAGGCCATGGCCCATACTTTCCTCAGGCTCCACTGAGTTCAAACTCCCCTTGGAGTAAGAACTGAGTAAAGAACTCAGGAGCCAGCTGTGTGCTAATGCACAGAGACTGTCACCTCCTCCTCTTGCAATTCAGAGCTCTAGCTATTAACACGGGGGTGGGAGGGCTGTTACCCGACCTTTATCTGATGGAACGCAGGGACGTACTAGGGCTTCTTACTGGAATCATAAAAAATATAAAAACTATAAGAATCTTTCATCATGGGCAAGACATCTTATCTCCCAGCTTCATTCAAGAAGTCAGCTGAACTGTTATGATGGAAAACAGTTCAGCCCATAGCAGACACCCAGCAAGGGAATTTACAGTCCAAACTCTTAAAGTTTGGCAAAGTTATTACAAGCATTTGAATATGAGGTCTTCTAACTGACATTTTCAGACAGCCTTAACTAAAGGTGGTGCCATCAGCACCACATATAATGGCCAGTCTATTTGTGAATCCCATTCAGCTAAGATTTTCCATTAATGGCCATGGCAAGGAGTTCCACAGACCAAATATGGTTTATGTAAACAATTTTCTTTTATCAGTATTAAATGTAATTGAAGATTCCCTTGTTCATGTGTTGTGAGAGACAATAAATATAATTGTCTGATCTACTTTCTTTCTCAATGGATTCATAGAGTTTAAGGCCAGAAGGGACCATTAGATCATCCAGTCTGACCTTGTGTATAACACAGGCCATTAAATTTCACACACTTACCCCTGTATTGAGCTCCTCAACTTGTGTTTGACAAAGGCTTGGTTTACACTCAGATTTCTCATTATAGAAAGGTAGAGCCAGAGGTTGAGAAGGGACAACAATGGGCAGGTATTCTACAACCTATAAGATGCAGGATTTGTTGCACCTAAACCATTCAAACTGATGAATATCCAGCCTCCTTTGAAAAACCTCCAGTGAAGGATCGAGGCATCTGTTCCACTGTCCTCCTGTTCTTACAGTTTGGCAATTCCTGAAACCCTGAGATTTCATCTAACTCAGTTCTGCTGGAGTTTGAACCCATTGCCTCTTGTCCTGCACTATGTGGCAGGAGAGAACAACTTTTCTCCATAGGTTTTATGGCAGCCCTTCAAGTATTTCAAGACTGATCTCATGTCCCCGCTCAATCTCCTTGTTTCCAAATTGTACATACCCAGTTCCTTCAGCCGCTGCTTGTATGGCTTTTATTCCATCCCATGGATCCTTTCCAGGTTCTCTACAGACTTCCTATACGCTGGTGACCCAAACTGGACACAGTACTGCAGCTGAAGTCTAATCAGCTCCCAGTAGAGGAACAATATCACCTCCCGTGAGTTGCATGCTCTGCTGCTGTTAATGCAACCTAAAATTGCATTTTCTTTTTGTGCCAGAGCAAAAAACCAACACCCCTGTGAGATATAGCTATATCAACTTAACCCTGGTGTAGACAGAATGAGGCTGAGAGAAGAATTCTTCCATCAACCTACCTACCACTTCTCAGGGAGGTGGATTACCTACGCTGATGGGAGAGCCCCCGCCATTGGTGTAAGTGGTGTCTATGCTGAAGCACTACGGCAGCTCTGCTGTAGTGTTTTATGTGCAGACAAGCCCTCAAGCAGCTCTTCCAGAAAAGCATCGAGTCTGAATCTGCAGCCATGAGGAGATGGAGAACCACTTCCCTTCGCAGTTTGTTCCAATGGATAACAACCCCTAGTGCTAAACATTTGGCCCTTATTTCCATCTGGAATTTCTCTGGCTTCAGCTTCCAGCCATTCTGTCTTGCTCGTCCTTTCTCCACTAGATTACAGAGTCAATTATCAGTCTTTTCCCAATGAAAGTTTCCCCTTTACCATCTTTTTTGATAAATGAAATTTTTGAAGTCTCTTTCGTCAGTCTCAAATAATTTTTATGGCTCCTTTCTCCACTCTCTCCAATTTTTCAAAATCCTTTCTGAAGTGTGGGCCCCAGAACTGGATGCAGTTGGTTACACCCGTGCCACTCTCCTGTTTATGCATCCAAGGTCACATCAGCCCCTTTGGCCACAGCTTCAAACTGGGAGCTAACGATGAGTTGGTTGTCCACAGTAACCCGTAAATCCTTTTAAGGGTCCCTGCATTCCATAATGCAGTGATCTAGTCTGTGAGTCGGACCTGTATTCCCTGTTCCTAGATGATAAATTTGCATTTTAATATATTTAAACATTTTGTTTGGCTGGGCCCAGATCACCAAATTCTCCAAATCAATTGGTATACCTGCCCTGGCCTCCTTATTGTAACCACTGTGCCAATCTTTGGGTCGGTCATAAATTTTATCTGAAGTAATTTTCTATTTGCTTCCAGATCATTTATTAAAATATTGAATAGCATCTGGCCTAGTACTCATCTCTGCAGAACCCCACTAGGAACAGCCCCACTTGCTCACAATGGCCCATTGAAAGCTGCTTTCTGAGATCTGTCAGTTAGCCAATTTTTAGTCCGTTTTTATGTGTGCTCTACTGATATTGTACCGTGTTTATTTTTTATTTGAATATTTCCCCCTACTAAATTGAATGTCTCTGAGAAATCGAAATCTATTGCATCTGCTCAGTTCCCAGGTCAGCCAAACATACTCTCATTAAACACTGAAATTGGTTTTATTTGAAAATACCTGGTTTCCATAAACCCTATTGTTGACTGGCATTAGTTATATTCATAGACTTTTTTAAACTAATCCCATACCAGCTTTTCCATTGTTTCTTATCCATATCAAATCTTTTTTTAAACTTTCCCTTGATTTTTTAATCTTTTACATTTAACAGACTCATGTCCTGTATTTGACTTTTCCAGTTTTCATTTTGTTTTGTTTTAGTGTTTGTTTTGGGTCTGCTGCCACCTGATTGCATATTGCTGGCTCCGAATGACAGGTGTGGTTGATCGGTGAGTTCCTAACCCTGGTGTTTGTAACTCTAAGGTTCTATTGAAGATGCTGTTTAACATCCTCCTTGACAGCTAATGGACTGGACGATATTTCAACCTAATCAGAGATGAGTACATCATACTGCTTCTTTCTAAATGCAGAACAAAACTATCTCTTGAACACTGTGATGTTGGACTCTATATGACGTGGCATGATTGTGATGTTGCACTCTATGCTTGAAACCACTTACAGCCTCAGAGGTAGTCTCAGCACGAAAGGTGACAGTCCCAAGGGTCCCTCTGTGGCCGAACCCGTCACAAACATATCTTCTTTTCCTGCAGCATTAAAAAGTTTCCTTTCTCCCTCTTGGAATTGGCCCAAACCTTTTCTAGGATTTCTTTTGTTCTTAATACACTTACTAACCTCCTTTTTGTTATCCTTAGGCCTGCGAAACATGGATTTTCCCCAGATGTCTTCAACTTTCCTTTTCAGTTTTCATATCTTCTGATTTATATTACTTGTTATATGTTTCTCCTTTTTTCCTCTTTCTTATATATGCTTTTCCCCATCTAATGGCTGCCTTCTGTTGGCCACACAATTGGGTTTTTAGCAAAAATGATCCACTTTCTTGACTCTGGAATTGTGGTTTTTAGCTATTATACAAACTCTGCTTAAATAACTACTAATTTTTCTTCCCAATCATTTTGCTGATAATTTGCCTCAGCTTTGGGGAATTAGCCCCTTTGAAGCAATAAGTGCCTATAGATATTACTGGTTGGGAACTGGTCTCTGTTTCTCCATTTGAATGTAATCAGTTCCATTCTGTTATTTTGTTCTCCTCTATCATATACCCACTTCATTGTCTCTTCTCTACACTAAATAGGCCCAGACTCTTCAGTCTATGTGCATATGGCAGCTTCCCCCATTCTCCCAGACTGTCTCAAAAACCCCCTCTCTGTCTGCTATATCCTTTATAGAGACTGGTTAGCCAAACTTAGCGCATATCCAGAGTAGGTTATTCTCCATCCCATTACTTAAGCAACCAAACATTGCCTTTGCTTTGACCACTTCTGTGAATGAGCAGGTGTTTCCATGTAGCTGCTATCAATTATGCCCAGCTCTTTTCCCTAAGGTGTGTTCTATTTGGGATGTTTCCCCCTGGCACATGTCCTGGCAAATCTTTCATTATTTCCTACTGTCAGATTTTGAGCAACTGGGAGAATGGAGAACTCGCGAGAGCATGGACTCTCTGGTCTGGGTTTGATTTTATTAAGGAATAATAAGGGATAACCAGTATCCACACATGTGTTTCCTGCTGGTGCCTTCAAAGGTTTTCCACACCATGATGTGTAGGAACTATTGATGCATGAAGCACCATCAAATGTGGAATTGGCATTAGTAGTGTCAGTTGTTCATGATTTGTTTATCTGAATAATGAAAATTTCACTTTTCAGTGTACGAAGAGCAAGCAATTGGCTTCACCCATGGGAACAGCTTCTAGTAGCTCATGCAGTGTCTCATACTAACATTGTCTCTCCATCCAGGCATTAATAATGCGACCAGCACACTAGAATCTGTGCACATACAGGATCTCAGGGAAACATGTTGTGCATTCATAAGACAACTTTCTGCCTCAGAGTTGGACAATTCTCCTATACTCCATGTCAGATTCAAACAATACAAGCGACTTCACCAACCCCTCCACCTTCATCCTGCTGGGCATACCTGGCTTGGAGGCAGCCCATGTCTGGATCTCCATCCCCTTCTGTGCCATGTATGCCATAGCCATCTTGGGGAACTTCACCATCCTGTACATTGTGAAGATGGAGCCAAGCCTCCATGGGTCCATGTACTATTTCCTCTGCATGTTGGCTGTCACCGACCTGGTCCTGTCCACATCCACCCTGCCTAAAATGCTGAGCATCTTCTGGTTCAATTCCAGGGAGATAAATTTCAGTGCCTGTCTCACCCAGATGTACTTCATTCACTGCTTCACAGTGGTGGAGTCTGGGATCTTTGTGGCCATGGCATTTGATCGCTACGTGGCCATCTGTGATCCCCTGAGACATTCCTCCACCCTGACAAACTGTATCATGGCCAAGATCAGCATAGCTGTGGTGCTGCGTGGGGGAATACTAATAATCCCCAAACCCTTCCTGGCGAGGCAGTGGCCATATTGCAGAACCAACATCATCGCCCACTCGTACTGCGAGCACATGGCTGTGGTGAAACTGGCCTGTGCTGACATCCACATCAGTAGTTACTACGGCCTCTTTGTGGCATTCAATGTGGCTAGTCTGGATTTGTTTTTTATCACTGTGTCCTATATTCAGATTCTCAGGGCCATCTTCAGCCTCCCCACAAAGGACGCCCGGCTCAAGACTTTTCGGACATGCAGCTCCCACCTTTGTGTCATTTCAGCCTCTTACATCCCATCTCTCTTCTCCTTCCTCACCCACCGGTTTGGCCAGAATGTGTCCCTGCATTTCCATGTTCTCATGGGCAATGTGTATCTCCTGGTGCCTCCCATGCTGAACCCCATCATCTATGGGGTGAGGACCAAACAGATCCGGGACAGTCTGCTCCGGCTCTTTACTCATCAATGGGCCTAAAGTTTTCTCCTGGTGCTCTGGCTTTCAGACTGAGCTCTGTGCAAAGCTGGCTGGTGACTTGGTATTGAGCCCTCTTTCCTGAATCACTTATTGCATAGTCTGAGAGACACTGAAACCTTTCCTGACCTTACTTTGCAGTATAAACATGAGAAACTGGGGAATCAGTCTGTGTGAAACTCACTGGGTTGCCACTTTTCTAATTACTTATAACTGGATCCCCAAAACCCAACCCCTTGACCCGCCTCTTCTACCAAGGCTCTATCCCTGCTCTCCCTCTTCCACCAAATGCCCTGCTCCTGTTGCTTGCTCCTATCTTCCCCTCTCCTGTAACAGTCTTGATAATTTCCCCAGCAGCAAGGGAAGCATTTCAAATTTTGATAGGGATTGCAACATTAAGAGTGATTCCAGTGGCTATCGGGGCTCTTGAAAAACTCTAGGTTTTTTTTGGCTAACAACTTTGCAATTAGGTGAAGGGGCACTATATATAATTTATATATTAACAAAAAAAAATATTAGACTCACTCAATTCCAATACTAATATGTCTGACGCCTTGTGGCAAGTCACTTAAGGGATCCTGGTTAGGTTAAAATTTAAATGTATATTCAAACTTTCTTACTAAATCTGTGGAGACTGAGATGGTGTCAAGACTTACATTTTTTTTTTTTCTCATCTCTGGCAGGCAAGTGGGGTATACTAGGTTACATCAGGGAGCAGATACATCTGGGATCTATATAAGAACGTCAGAATGGCCCTACTGGGTAATGGTGCAACTAGCCCAGTATCCTATCTTCTGACACTGGAGAATACCACAAGCTTCAGAGGGAATGAACAGAATGGGGCAATCATCAAGTCATCCAAACTCCCAGCTTCTAGCAAAGAGAAGGGACACCATCCCTGCCCATCCTGGCTAATAGCCATTGATGGACCTGTTAGGATATAGATATTCAGGCCTGTCTGTAAAGGCCTGTACTTTAAGAATTTAGGGGTATTCTTATCACTTGGCTAGTTATAGAGGTATAAAAGAAAGAATCAAAATCACTGTCTGCCGGTGTAAGGCCTTCTCCTACTGTGACAGTCTGAGGCCCTGTTCTTAGGCTAAGGCCTTTGGCTAAGCAGCAGAGGCAGCCATAAGCTAGGAAGCGACCAGTCACCTCCTCACATTCCAAACTAGTCACATTGAAATAAGGTGCTATTGGGCTGTTAGGCACTATCAGGACAGGATTGTATCCTATCACCTCCAGAGAAAGGGAAGTGCCTAGAAAATGTAAAAGGAAACTTAGTTTGATAGCATCCTGTCTGGCAAGAACTCACTTATCAATAGCTGGGATGTGAAATCCTCACTTCTGTATTGTTTTGTCATTATAGTTCCCACTTTGCTATTGTTTGTCTGTATAATCTCTGTCTGGTTTTGTGATTGTTTCTGTCTGCTGTATAATTAATTTTGCTGGGTGTAATCTAATTATTGTGGTAGGATATAATTGGTTAGCTAATCATGTTACAATATGTTAGGATTGGTTAGTTAAATTTCAGTAGAATGATTGGTTAAGTTATAGCTAAGAATATTACTATATAAATTAGGGGCAAACAGGAAGTAAGTTGGGATTCGAAAATAAGGAAAAAGGAACTTGTATTTAAGCTTGCTGGAAGTTCACCCCAATAAACATCGAATTGTTTGCACCTTCGGACTTCGGGTATTGTTGCTCTCTGTTCATGCAAGAAGGACCAGGGAAGTGGGAGAGTGAAGGAATAAGCTCTCTAACAGGACCTATTTCTCCATGATTTTTTTCTAGTTCCTACTTGAACCTTGTTATTGTTTTGGCCTTCACAACATCTCCTGGCAAATAGTTCCACAGGTTGACTGTGAAGAAATACTTCCTCTTGTTTCTTTTAAATCTGCTGCCTATTAAATTAGTTGGGTGACCCCTAGTTCTTCTGTTATGTGAAGGAGTAAATAACATTTCCATATTCAATTTTTCTACACCATTCATGATTCTATAGACAGCTCACACATCCCCCTTCTTTTCCAAGCTGAAAAGTCCCAGTCTTTTTAATCTTTCCTCCTATGGACTGTGTTCCATGCTCATAATCATTTCTGTTTCCCTTCTCTGTACATATTCCAAATCCAAAGTATATTTTTTGTGATGGTGCAACCACATCTGCATGCAGTATTCAATATACAGGCATACCATGGATTTATATAGCTCCAAGATGATATTTTCTGTCTTATCTGTTCTGTTCCTAATGATTCCCAACATTCTGTTCACTTTTTTTGACTGCCACTGCACATTGAATTGATATTTTCAGAAAACTATACACAATGTCAACTGAGGCCCATCTCCCTGCTCTACCTCTTCCACGAAGGTGGAAGGACAAGCCCCGGTGTTAGCTGGGAAGGCTGGATGCTGGGCCGAATCTGGGGTGGCTTAGGTAGCTCACAGGGAGGGAGATTAACAGAAGGTGTGCTGTTTGTCTGCTATTTACACACATACAGGGCACCTTATCTGGAACTACAGGGCACCTATTGCCCAGGGGCTGAGGCTGAACAGTGACGCTGAGTCTAACATACACTCTGCATGATGCTTTTTGTCACTACATCTAGAAGCTCTTTAGCTAGGCTGCTAGGCAGCATTATCCCCATGTCATGGAGGGACTGAGAGAAGCAGCAGTAAAGTGATTTACCTAGGGCAATGCAATGAGTCAACAGCAGAGGTGGGAATGGGTACTGGAGGTCTTGGCCCCCCCAGCACCGTTGCTATAGCTATGAACTCCCATTGCTTCTTTCGGTTGTATTAGGTGCAGTGAGGTTATTTGTGTGTTGTAATCAGTGGCGTTGCAGTCCTCCTTGAACAGGAGGAATTTATTAAAGAAACAGTTACAAAGTACGGCCACAGAGCTCTGTATTCAGACTTGTCTTTCTTGTTTTCCAGGGACCAAACCCTGCCTAGAAGTGTACACAGTGATAGAGGCCCAAGAATGTTCTTCGAGGAATGAAATCAGTGCAAGGTGTGACTTGTAGGCCCTGTTTAAGGCCTTTTAGGAGCAGCACATTGAACACAATAAAAAATAATCTGCATTTAATGCATGGAGGGGCTGTGCCCAAGGTCACCCTACGAATCCATGGCAGAGCTGGGACTCGTCACTCCCAGTTTACTGGTCTCTGATGACACTATATCTCTAGTTAAAAGTCTTGGGCCAAATCCTCAGCTGGTATAAGTGGGTGCAGTCCCAATGAGATCAGGGGAAGTCCTCTGAAATAGAGAAACCAATGGAGCAACAGCACCAGGTCTCTTTGCTCCTGCATGGACTGTACAAGCCAGGTCTGAGAGAGACTAAACCCTTCCTGCTGCCTCAGTTTCCTGATCTTTTAAAGGGGGAGATCTGTTGGGAGTAGTGAGCAATAGTTCATGAAGAACTTGTCAGTGGTATCCAGGTGTCATCGTGCTTTAGTGGAACACAGCTGAGGATGACAAATTCATGACAAATTGCTGAGAAATAGAGCAGACTCACCCCCGTTAGATTGTACCAAGCCAGTAACAAACTTCAACTTCTGTGTCACCACACGGCTTAACTGGAAGCAAAAAAAGTGCAATCTCATTAGGCATCACAGCCCCAGATCACCATCCACACACTGGACTCCAGGATGAGTGGTCAGTGAAGACAAATTTTGCCACGTATAGGATCCTTCTTATCTCAAGCGCTCAGCCACATAACCAGGCCAATATATAACTCAGATCTTACCCAAAGATCACGCTGCTGCCAATCCATTAGTAACTAAAAACTAAAGGTTTAATAAGAAAAGAAAAGAAGAAGAGATTTAAATGGCAAACGAAGTGTAAAAATACAATTAGGAAGGCCAAAAAAGAATATGAGGAACAGCTAGCCAAAGACTCAAAAACTAATTGTAATTTTTTTTTAAGTACATCAGAAGCAGGAAGCCTGCTAAACAACCAGTGGGGCCACTGGACAATCGAGTTGCTAAAAGAGTGCTCAAAGATAAGGCCATTGCGGAGAAACTAAATTAATTCTTTGCATCAGTCTTCACAGCTGAGGATATGAGGAAGATTCCCAAACCTGAGCCATTCTTTTTAGGTGACAGATCTGAAGAACTGTCCCAGATTGAGGTATCATTAGAGGAAGTTTTGGAACAAATTTATAAATTAAACAGCAATAAGTCACCAGGACCAGATGGGATTCACCGAAGAGTTCTGAAGGAACTCAAATGTGAAATTGCAGAACTACTAACTATAGTCTGTATCCTATCATTTAAGTCAGCTTCTGTACCAAATGATTGGAGAATAGCTAATGTGATGTCAATTTTTAAAAAGGTCTGCATAGGTGATCCGGGCTATTACAGGCCTGTAAGCCTGACTTCAGTACCGGGCAAACTGGTTGAAACTATAATAAAGAATAATATTGTCAGATATATAGATGAACATAATTTGTTGAAGAAGAGTCAACATGGTTTTAGTAGAGGGAAATCGTGCCTCACCAATCTACTAAAGTTCTTTGAGGGGGTCAACAAGCATTTGGACAAAGGTGATCCAGTGGTTATAGTGTACTTAGATTTTCAGAAAGCCTTTGACAAGGTTCCTCACCAAAGGCTCTTAAGCAAAGTAAGCAGTCATGGGATAAGAGGAAGGTGCTCTCATGGATTGGTAACTGGTTAAAAGATAAGAAACAAAGGATAGGTATAAATGGTAAGTTTTCAGAATGGAGAGAGGTAAACAGTGGTGTCCAGAGGCCTGGGACCAGTCCTATTCAATATATTCATAAATTATCTGGAAAAAGCTGTAAACAGTGAGGTAGCAAAATTTGCAGATGATACAAAATGATTGAAGATAGTTAAGAGCCAAGCATACTGCGAAGAGTAATTAAGAAAGTGATAGATAATAGCACAGAAAATATCATACTGCCTCTGTATAAATCTATGGTACGACCACATCTTGAATACTGTGTGCAGATGTGGTCACCCCACCTCAGAAAAGATATATTGGAATTGGAAGAGGTTCAGAAAAGGGAAACAAAAATAATTAGGGGTGTGGAATGGCTTCCATATGAGGAGAGATTAATAAAATTGTGACTTTTCAGCTTGGAAAAGAGACTGCTAAGGGGAGATATGACTGAAGTCTATACGAACATGACTGGTGTAGAGAAAGTAGAAAGGGAAGTGTTGTTTACTACTTCTCATAACACAAGAACTAGGGGTCACCTAATGAAATTAATAGGAAGCAGGTTTAAAACAACAAAAAGGAGGTATTTCTTCACAAAATGCAGTCAACCTGTGGAACTCCTTGCCAGAGGATGTTGTGAAGATCAAGCCCATAACAGGGTTCAAAAAAGTACTAGAGCAATTCATGGAGGATAGATCCATCAATGGCTATCAGCCAGGCTGGGCAGGGATGGTGTCCTTAGCCTCTGTTTGTCAGAAGCTTGGAATGGGCAACAGGGGATGGATCACTTGATGATTACCTGTTGTGTTCATTCCCTCTGGGGCACCTGGCACTGGCCATTGTCAGAAGACAGGATACTGGGCTATATGGACCTTTGATCTGACCCAATATGGCCTTTGTTATGTTTTTATAGTTAATATATGAGATACATCCAAGTGACTTTTCAGTGTTTATAGATCAGGATCATAGCAGTGATGGAATAAACTTTTAGCTTGCAAAAGTTTCTCGGGAGTCATCCAAACAGCTTGAGGATCATCAGTCCTCCTGAGGTCTCTTCTATGAGAGCTTCCTTGATAAAAATCCGGACTAGATAAATTAAGCAGGAAATTAAGACAAGGTGGGGATGTCTCAAGGGTCATTTCATATCCTCTGCTCTGTGCATGGAATGTTACTGTCCCAAACAAAGCCCACAGCCCAGGTGCCTGGTAAGTTACTGGCCCAAGACAGAGTCCAGGGTTACATGAGCACATCATATGTCCTTACATGCTTTCTTACAGAGGTATCTTTCTTCAATGGCCCATCGTGAGAACTAAGTTTTCTTGATGGGCAACCAACACAGCTATCCGGCCTTATCCATTTGAGTAGTGTTATCCAGGAACACAACACATGTTTAAGATGCCACTACATTGCCAATAACCCTAACTGCAGACACACACAAAAAATGGAATATTATCATTATATCCCAACCATGATATTCCAACGGTGTGGTACCACATATATATTTTTTCAAAGGGTACACATTTTAATTTTGTTGGAATAAAATAAAAATAATAATAAAAAGTAGTCATGTGTCACACAACATACAACACACATGACATACAGGACAGCTTACAATTAAAAACAAAGGGTGCCATAATTCTATTTATGACTGTACAAAATACAGCAAACAAAAATAAAAAATAAAAAGGGGTCAACATTTAAACGCATTATTACTTTATTTAAAACTTAATAAAACTGATAAAAATCATATTAATATTTGCCAAATTTGTTCTATAAATTTAGTAACGAGGAGTTCTGCATTACTTTATATTCAACTTTATTTTAAAACTCTGCTACATGGAAATAAGAAAAGCCCATGTTCCAAATATTAGTTTGTGGTTAGGATTAGAAGTAGGGTGTGCATTTCTGTTGCTTGGCAACCATATCTTCAAGAAAGTTAGGAATAATTCCAGCTGTTGCATTCCTGAAGGGTTAAAATAATTAATTTACTGGATTTATTTAAAGTAAAGGTTTTACCTTGTTTTCTCTTTGTTTCTTGCTTTGTTCTGTTTTGAATTGCTTTATCTTTTGGACATGTCTGTAAAATCTGTAACTTGTAACAGAGAGGGAGTCGAAGTGAGGACAGGCAGGGAAAAGGCTGGGAGGGAAGGGAAGGGGGAGGTGAAGAGCAACCTAGGAAGGTAGTGTGACCTGAGCCAAGGGAGATTAACTCTTAAGGTACAGACAGCAACAGCAAGTTGAGCAAACTGAGAAAGGATCTAAAGGAAAACCTACCTCTATGTAAAAATATTTGAGAAAAAAGGTTATATTTTTAGCTGAACGTGGAGTGCGGTTCCATGGGTCAAAGCAGTTGGGAAGCCACATCCCCAGTTTTTATCCTGGCTTTGAAAGGAGAGTGGGGGTTGTTACCTGCTCTTGTAAAACCTGAATTTGTTCCACCAGTACCTGTTGCTGTTGTGTGCATGTCAAATGGATGGCGGGAGTGCCCTTTTTTCTGTACTTAACTATTTTTGGGCAACTCCATGTGTTAATGCATCCGTTCTATGGGATAAGCTAGATTTTTCACTTTGAAATTATTTTTTATTCACTCCCCTGCCATTGAGTTGCAGGCCCTATCTTCTAGTGTGCTCTGTGAACTGTTCCATTGTTTCCTTCATTGGGTTTCCCAATCCACTGAAAGTATTATTTGCTATTTTTTCTTTCTCTGCTCTTACTTGTTCTGTTCTGACAGGCACCAGTCTAGGTCCCAGTTTAGGTTTTAGCAGAACCTGGCTTTTATCATATGATGGTGGTTGCACTGCAGTGGACCTCGTTCCATCTTTTAGTTTTACTAGGGCCACCTTTTTCCACTTCTGTCCCCACTCTTCAGGCACAGGGTAGCTACCCGAAGCCTGCTCTTGATCACAAATATTTATAAGAGGGGATGTCACATGTATTTTTTATAGGTTCCTTTCAGCTGTTTCCAGTGTTTTATTCTATTCCTGTGCTGGTTGTCTCTGGACTGCTTGCCGCCCTGCAAGAGGAGTGGAAGCATTCCAGGACTTTGTAACATCTTCTGATTTTAACTCTTTTTTTGTTTCTGTTACTGAAATTTTACTAACCAATCCCAATGTTGCCGGCACCCAGTGCCGAGAGGCTGAACAACAGCTTGAGTTGGTTCGTTACCCGGTGTGCTACACCCAATTATCACAACGGGGTCGAGAAGCAGAAAAGTTTATTTGAAGCTTCAAATAGGTACAGGGAGATTTGAATCTCAAATCCTGTACCCAGAGCAGGAAGTCACACAGGCTTTTATACATCCTTTTTCCCAGCATACTTATCCACTAGCAAGCTGCCCCAAGTATCCATATAGCCAGCCAATCCAGTTCCCAGCTAGTTCCCTGGTTCTCTGTATCATTTATTAAACTATACATAAAGCTGCTTTATTCAGCATTGTTCTTCCATATCTGCCCTGTGTGGCCTTGCTTAGTTTCAGGCAGTCTGACTCCGCAGCATATTGTTGCAGATCCTCAGCATAACTGCTGTGTGTGCCTCCAGGCGGGGGGGGCAAGGACACTTGGGCCTAGTACGCAGAGCTGCTGCGAGTGCCTCCAGGCAGGAGGGGGGGGCCAAGGACACCTGGGCCTAGTGCGAGGGGGCTTCATCTACACTTGTGGTCTTCCATCCCCTCGAGTTACCTAGTGGCCATGCCCCAGTGTCCCCAACACCAACATATTATAACATAATCTCTAACAATTATATCTCACCACCTTAATTGATTTACACCTGGCAAAATTAATTATAAAATGCAATGCAGGGAGCTGTAGCTCACGAAAGCTTATGCTCAAATAAATTTGTGAGTCTCTAAGGTGCCACAAGTCCTCCTGTTCTTTTTGTGGATACAGACTAACACGGCTGCTACTCTGAAACCTGTCATTATTCAGAAACAATTAAAGATCCAGACAGAGACCATACAGATTAACAATAGAAAAGTGGGGACCATAAAGATAAAACAATAAAGAAATGAGGGTTTCCTGAGCACATCGATTGATAAGTGAGATCTTGCCAGACAGAAAGCGATCAAACTAAGTTTTATTTAAGCATTCTGGGATCTTTTCTTTTCCTTAAGGTGTTAGATTGCATTGCCTTCTTAACAGCCTGGTATTACCTAGTTTTAATGTAACTTGTTTGGAAAGTGTGGATGTGCCTACACGTTTCCCATCTTATGGCTGCCCCTGCTGCTTAGCCAAAGAACAAGGCCTCAGATTATTATAGTGAGAGAAGGTCTGTAGCGAGGCAAGGACTCACCGGCACAGCGCCTCCTGCTGGTCATCCTGGGAATTAGCTCTTTTCCAGAGTACAGAGCGCCATCTGCAGGCCAGTGTCTTGCCTGCTGCTGTCCCCATGCCCCTCCCAGATCCCAGTGCCCTTTATGCTGGGGTTCTGCCCCAGCAGTACCCCCAAACTCTGGGTCTCCCCTCCCAGGGGAACCCCCAATCCTCTAAACCCACCTTGACCCAGTGACTACTGCCAGTCATCATCTAATCCCTGCTTACTGGGGAAGACTACAGTCTGTAATGGCCACTCATCATTGACAAGGGGTTAGGACCAGCTGCTGCTTCCGCCTATTCCCAGGCTGCCCCTCTGCAGCCCCAGTGCCTTTCTGGGCCTTTATCAAGGCCTGCAGCCTGGGGGTTTACCAGGCTGGGGCTCCCCAGCTCCCTTGCCCTATTCCCCAGCACTGCTCCAGCTCCAATACCTCACTCCCGGACAGCCAGCCCTTCCCACTCTAGGGCTAGAGTGAGACTCCTCCAGCTCCTGGCCCCTCTTATAAGGGCCAGCTGGGCCCTGATTGAGCTGGCTACAGGTGTGGTCAGCTACTCAGGTGCTTTCACTCCTTTTTTTTTTTTTTTTTGAAGCAGAAAAGAATTTTATTTGTGTAACACTTACAAAGAATCACCAAAGAGAATAAAGCAAAACTATGCAACAAAACAAAAGCAAACAGAAGGTATAACACAGCAGCTTTCAGGAGGGAGAAGTGTTCAGGCTAGCCTGGGCCCAGAGAGGGGGGGCTTTTTTTTTTTTTTAAACAGAAAGAAAGTTTATTGGTAACGCTTACAGAATTACCAAAGGAAACAAAACAACTATGCAACAAAACAACGCAAACAGAAGGTATAACACAGCAGCTTTCAGGAGGGAGAAGTGTTCAGGCTAGCCTGGGCCCAGAGAGGGGGGGCTTCCTCGACACTCGTGGTCTTCCACCCTCCTGAGTTACCTCGTGGCCTAGAGTGGGGGGGGCTTCCTCCACACTCGTGGTCTTCTACCCCCTCGAGTTACCTAGTGCCATGCCCAGGGTCACCGATTATTCCTCTCCTGAGAGTGCCCGACAAGATGGGAACGGCTGCGGAGTGGGCGGTTTGGGGTGGGGGGGGTTACACCCACGTGTTATAGGAGCCCTCCTAGGTGACAATGATGATGGTATCCACAGCGGCAATGGCTGGGACTGGGGTCTCTCGCTCTTCCCCTCAATCAAAGGGTCAGACGGAGGGAACCGGATGGGATCACCGAGCAGAGAACCTCGGACAGCGCCCACCGCTCCTCAAAGGTGTCAAGGGAGTCGGTGGACGCCGCCCAGAGGAACTCCACCCGGATACGTGAATGTACTGAGGATCGGAAAATGGCCCTACAATTGCAGGACGCTTCATAAGCCAACCTCCCCTCTCTGGTTTTATAAATGGCTGTTTTAGCTAGGGCTAGGAGGAGGTTAGCCATGAGATCCCGCGACTTTGTGGGGCCACGGATGGGGAGTGTGTAGATAAAAAGGTGAGGGGAAAAGTGGAGCCAAAAGCATAATAAAATATTCATGAGGAGCCGGAAAAGGGGCTGCAATCTGGCACACTCTAAATATACGTGCGCCAGGGTTTCCCTCACGTTGCAAAAAGGGCAGGTATCCGGGATGGGGGTGAACAGTGTCAAAAACACACCCGTGCTCACAGTTCCGTGAAGGAGCCGCCAACTAATGTCCCTGACGGGCCTCGGGACCACGGTGGAATACAGGCTGGCCCACCAAGGTTGCTCACCCTCCAAAGGTGGCAGGAGGTCCCGCCACTTTGTATCGGGGCGGGACACCAGGGTGTGGGCGTGAAGGGTGTGAAGCGTGAGTGTGTATAAATATTTCCGTGTCGTGATTTGGAAGCTGACCACCTGCAGTTCATGCAGCTGGCTTGCAGTGAAAGGGTGAGGGGTTTGTTGGGATCTACGGGGTAGGGGCCCAATTGAAAGGTCCGGTGGTCCTGGCGTAGAGGGTGGGCGGGGTGCGCCCTCGCGCAGGGCTCAATTGAGATAAGCCCGAGCAGCAGGCGTCAAGACGGCCTTCACCTCCTGAAGTACGCGCCGGGGGGTACGAGGTCTGGAGAGCCCCATGCGCCGGGCGAGCATCAGGGGATCCAGCCAGTCTCCCCGGTCGTAGTCCAGGAGGTCTCCGACTCTCGTGACTTCCACCAGGACCAAACTCTGGTGCACCGAGCGGGACTCCGCCACCTGAACACGGAGCTGGGGGTTGTGTAGCAGGGGCTCCATGAGGAGATCTGCTCCCACGGTGGCCGCCATGGACCTGGTCATTGAGAACAGTTTCCAGGTCCGGAGGAGGTCCTGATAGATTCACTTTTCCCAGCCACAGCCCTCTCCAGGCCTGCTATTACTATTGGCTCCCAGGGCTGTTTTAACCTAAATATCTATATTCTAACACAGAAATCTTGATTATGGAATGCAGGGACTCTGGAAAGGATTTAGGGGTCACTGTGGACAACCATGCGGTTCCAGTGTGATGCTATGGCCAAAAGGGCTGATGTGATCCTTGGCTGCATAAACAGGGGAGTGGTAGCCATAAAAATTATTCCAGGCTGGACAAAATTTCAGATAGCGAAAACGTTTTAAAGAGCTTCATGTATTTATCTGATCAAATAGATGGTAAGTGGAGATTTTCATGGGGAGAAAAGTGTGACAACAGTGCCCGTGGGAGCCAGCTGAGGCCACTCAATTAGGGTGAACTGCAAACAGAACGGGGTGGACAAACCCCAAACGCTGGTGGATAAACCAATACTTAGATTTACCCAGCCAGCACAAAACAGCTTTTGTATTACCTCACTGGTTACTTAGAAGTCCAAACAACACAGTTCCCTTAAAATGATCCAGCCTCAGGCCTCCATCCAGACACACATGTCAAACATATGATGATAAATTTTGATAGCAGCCTTCAACTACCTGAAAGGGGGGTTCCAAAGAGGATGGAGCTCAGCTGTTCTCAGTGGTGGCAGATGACAGAAGAAAGAGCAATGGTCTCAAGTTGCAGTAGGGGAGGTCTAGGTTGGATCTTAGGAAACACTATTTCAGTAGAAGGGTGGTGAAGCACTGGAATGGGTTACCTAGGGAGGTGGTGGAATCTCCACCCTTAGAGGTTTTTAAGGCCCGGCTTGACAAAGCCTTGGCTGGGATGATTTATTTGGTGTTGGTTATAGTCCAATGTCCATTTTCAGGGTGACTCCAGCCAAAGACTGGAGGTCTCAAATCTTATGGCTTAAAGGTTTACCCCTCTTGAAACCCTAAGCAGATCTGAGATGAATAAGGATCATATCTCAGGGTCTCTATACATTTCCAGCAGCCTCTTGGCCTGAGAGAACAATAGGCTTAACTTTGTCTCCCAAACATCATGACAGTTATCATAGGGTAATTTATCCATTAAACAGTTCATATACAGGTTACCAAAACCTTCAAAGAAACATATAGACAACAATACTATTTCACTCAAGTTTTATCACAGATGTTAATATTCCTTTGTTGATCTTTGAATCAAAGCTATAGTAACAGACAAGAATTGTTCACTTGCATCACAAGACCTGAGCAAACATCTACTCTTCTACCTCTAACAATTCAGGCTTGCATTTCAGAGTTCTATTCTAACCTAATGCAATCACCCAACTACGGGGAGAACGGACGAGAACACCACTTGCACCTCAAACTCCTTTATCCTTCTTCCCAGAGCCACGTAGTCCGCAGTGATCTGCTCAAGGTCATTCTTGGCAGTATCATTGGTGCCCATGTGGAGAAGCAGGAAGGGGTAGCGATCCGAGGGCTTGATGAGTCTCGGCAGTCTCTCCATCGTGAATCCTAGCTCCTAGCAAGCAGCAGATGTCTTGGTTTTCCTGGTCGGGGCGGCAGATAGATGACTCAGTCCCCCTGAGGAGAGAGTCCTCGAGCACCTCCACTCGCCTCCTTCTCTTGGGAGCAGTGGTCATGGACCCCCCATCCCTAGGACAGTGCATCTCATGCCTTCCAATCGGCAGAGTCTCCTTCTGTTCCCTTCCCTCAGATGTATCATCTGGTCCACTCTCCGCATTAGTACCTGTGGAGAGAACATGAAAATGGTTACTTACCTGTATCTGCGTTGCTGGTACATGGACGCTCCCCTTTCTTCTTCTGGAGGTCACATGCTGCCAAATTTCTTCACCATCCTCCTGTCCCCGCAGTGCAGCCTGCTCTGAATCTTCAGAACATTGTGCCCGTAGACGCAAATCCTGACATCTGTCCAGGAAATCTTCAGTTTCTCTTATTGAACACAGGGTTGATACTTGTTTCTCCAGATCTTGAACCTTCTCTTCCAATGTGGAGACCAGCTTGCACTTTGAACAGACAAAGTCGCTTCTGTCCTGTGGAAGAAAGACAAACATGGCACATCCAGTGCAGGTCACAACAGCTGAACGCTCCACATCCATATTACCTTCCTTCTACGAGCTTCCTCAGAAGTTGTAGTAACTACTCAGAGAAGCCGGCAAGATGGAAGCCTCAGTTGGCTGTCCCAAGGCAAACTCCCTCTGTTAGCCTCTATACTGTGTGCCGCTCAGCTGGTTCGCAGCTGACTGGCTTTTTATAACAGTCAGGCCCACTCAAGGCTCACCTGAAACAAAGCACTCCCAATTCACACTTTTCAAACAACCAATCAAGCATATGGTCAAACTGTCCCCACAACAGACACTCAGATACTCACCAACACAGCCTCCCTAATGCAGCCCTTAGCGTACCTCCTCCAGACAGATCCCAGGCAAACTCCCTCTGTAGCCTCTCTGCTGTTTGCCACTCAGCGGGTTTGCAGCTGACTAAATTCCCTCCTCAATGTCACCCTCCTCTGTCATAAATATAAAGGGAAGGGTAAACACCTTTAAATCCCTCCTGGCCAGAGGCAAAACCCTTTCACCTGTAAATGGTTAAGAAGCTAAGATAACCTCGCTGGCACCTGACCAAAATGACCAATGGGGGGACAAGATACTTTCAAAGCTGGAGGGACAGGGGGAACAAGGGGTCTGTCTGTCTGTGTGATGCTTTTGCTGGGAACAGATCAGGAATGCTCTTCAGAACTCCTGTAAAAAGTTAGGTTTCAGAGTAACAGCCGTGTTAGTCTGTATTCGCAAAAAGAAAAGGAGTACTTGTGGCACCTTAGAGACTAACCAATTTATTTGAGCATAAGCTTTGAGCATAAGCTCACAAAAGCTTACGCTCAGATAAATTGGTTAGTCTCTAAGGTGCCACAAGTACTCCTTTTCTTTTTGTAAAAAGTTAGTATGTAATCTAACTAGAAATGTGTTAGATTTCCTTTTGTTTAAATGGCTGATAAAATAATTTGTGCTGAATGGAATGTATATTCCTGATTTTTGTGTCTTTTTGTAACTTAAGGTTTTTCCTAGAGGGATTCTCTATGTTTGAATCTCATTACCCTGTAAGGTATTTACCATCCTGATTTTACAGAGGTGATCCTTTTACTTTTTCTTTAATTAAAATTCTTCTTTTAAGAACCTGATTTCTTTTTTCATTGTTCTTAAGATCCAAGGTTTTGGGTCTGTGTTCACCTCTGCAAATTGGTGAGGATTTTTATCAAGCCTTCCCCAGGAAATGGGATGTAGGGCTTGGAGGGATATTTTGGAGGGGAGATGTTTCCAAGTGGGAACTTCCCCTGTTCTTTGGATAACACTTTGGTGGTGGTAGCTTTTAACCTAAGCTGGTAAGAATAAGCTTAGGGGGTCTTTCATGCAGGTCCCCACATCTGTACCCTAGAGTTCAGAGTAGGGAAGGAACCTTGACAGACACAATTTCATTTGCACAGATCCATGAACAGCAAAACCATCTTGTCATAAATATAAAGGGAAGGGTAAACCCCTTTAAAATCCCTCCTGGCCAGAGGAAAAATCCTCTCACCTGTAAAGGGTTAAGAAGCTAAAGGTAACCTCGCTGGCACCTGACCAAAATGACCAATGAGGAGACAAGATACTTTCAAAAGCTGGTAGGAGGGAGAGAAACAAAGGGTCTGGAGCTGTCTGTATGCTGCTTTTGCCAGGGATAGAATAGGAATGGAGTCTTAGAACTTTAGTAAGTAATCTAGCTAGGTATGTGTTAGATTATGATTTCTTTAAATAGCTGAGAAAAGAACTGTGCTGAATAGAATGACTATTCCTGTCTGTGTGTCTTTTTTGTAACTTAAGGTTTTGCCTAGAGGAATTCTCTATGTTTTGAATCTAATTACCCTGTAAGGTATCTACCATCCTGATTTTCCAGAGGGGATTTCTTTACTTCTATTAAAAGTCTTCTTGTAAGAAAACTGAATGTTTTTTCATTGTTCTAAGATCCAAGGGTTTGGGTCTGTGGTCACCTATGCAAATTGGTGAGGATTTTTACCAAACCATCCCCAGGAAGTGGGGTGCAAGGGTTGGGAGGATTTTGGGGGGAAAGACGTGTCCAAACTACGTTTCCCAGTAAACCCAGTTAAAGTTTGGTGTTGGCAGTGGAAATTCCAAGGGCAAACGATAAAACTAATTTGTACCTTGGGGAAGTTTTAACCTAAGCTGGTGAAAGTAAGTTTAGGAGGTTTTCATGCGGGTCCCCACATCTGTACCCTAGAGTTCAGAGTGGGGAAGGAACCTTGACTCCTCCCTTTGTCTCTTGTCTGCGCCAGGGTATTCAACTCCAGTGAACCCTTCTCTCCTGCAATGGCAATGGTCAGACAGAGGGGACGTGGCCACCTGCCTCCCTGACAGGGAGATATTACCTACGCTCTTTCTTTATGCTGCTGTTGTTAGTCCATAAAACACCAAGGATGGAATGCAAGGCTGAGTTCATGCACCAACCCCATGGAAAGTTTCCATGCCCCAGAGAAATCCTGATACCTGCTATTGGAACAATGTGCTGGAGATTTGAATAGGAAAGGGACTGTCTGACTGTTACTGACTATGAGAATTACTGATCTCTGATCCCTTAGTGACAGACCTGTGTGCCTGCAGAAAATGCTGATGTCTCCCTTCAGTCACCTTTCTCCAGGTCTGTCTGTCTACTGTCGAGCCAGCCATCCTGGGCATTTACAGGGCATAGCGATCTACTCATTATCCCGAGTTTTCTTCCTAATCAATGATAATTTTAAAATATAAACAAATAAACATAGCAGCCAATTCCTCTCTCACTCAACACAGAGCCTGAATGTTCTCATCTCCCTTTGGGAAGGTCCCTTAATTACTGTTTACTCCTAAACGTGGATAAAGAGCACAGAAGCATAGAAATGGAAACAGAGACATTGGCTAGAGTGTCTCCAGTCTCCAGCCTGTTTACATCCAGATGACACTTCTCCCCTAGAGGCTGAGTTCAGCCCAGTGGGATTGCAAAGGGCTATATTATAAACAGTTCTTACCACAGTGTTGGCTCTCGGCATGGGATGCTGCTGCAGATGCTGGTGTGAGAGAGGTGTGGGACACGGCTACCTTAAAGTGATACCAGGGATGATGCTTCTGTCTCAGAAATCACAGGTACCCATCCCTTGCTGAGGAGCTCAGCTACTGAACAAACCTAGTGCAACAAGGGTGTGATGGGATAGAGAGTAAGTCTATTGTCTCTTTCACACTGTACAGCCATTAAATATCCCAGGGCCCTGGCCAGTGTGGTGGATCCAAATGTTATTCTTTTTTGTGCACCCCCACTTCCCCCAGCTGATTGCTCCCAGCCCTGAGGTGGCTGCATTTCAATGGCACAGGGGATCTTTCAGGATGAAAGGTGTTAGAAGATGTACAATACAAGGCCAAATTCTTAGGCCATGGCCCATACTTTGCTCAGGTTCTGCTTAGGCAAAACTCCCCTTGGAGTAAGTTACATAAAGACCTCAAGAGCCAGGTGTGTGTTAATGCACAGAGACTGTAATTTCCTCCTCTGTCATTTCAGGGCTCTGGTTGTTTACATAAGAACATAAGAATGGCCATACTGGGTCAAACGACAGGCCCATATCGCCCAGTATCCTGTCTTCTTTCAGTGGCCAGGGCGAGGTGCCCCAGAGGGAATGAACAGAACAGGGAATCACCAAGTGATCCATTCCCTGTCTCTTGTTCCCAGCTTCTGGCAAACAGATGCTAGGGGCACCATCTCTGCCCATCCTGGCTAATAGCCATTGATGGACCTATCCTCCGTGTATTTATCTAGTTCTTTTTGGAACTCTGTTATAGTCTTGGCCTTCACAACATCCTCTGGGAAGGAGTTCCCCACGTTGACTGTGCATTGTTTGAAGAAATACTTCCTTTTATTTGTTTTAAACCTGCTGCCTATTCATTTCATTTGGTGACCCCTAGTTCTTGTGTTATGAGAAGGAGTAAACAACACTTCCTTATCTACTTTCTTTACACCAGTCATGATTTTATAGACCTCAATTATATCTCCCCTTACTCATCTCTTTTCCAATCTGAAAATCCCAGTTTTATTAATCTTTTGCTCATACAGAAGCCGTTCCATACCCCTAATCATTTTTATTGCCCTTTTCTGAACCTTTTCCAATTCCAATATATCTCTGCACACAGCATTCAAGGGGTGGGTGTACCATGGATTTATATAAAGGCAAAATGATATTTTCTGTCTTATTATCTATCCCTTTCTTAATTAATCCCAGCATTCTGTTCACTTTTTTGGCTGCCGCTGCACATTGAGTGGATCTTTTCAGAGAACTATCCACAATGACTCCAATATCTCTTTCCTGAGTGGTAACAGCTAATTTAGACACCATCATTTTAATTGTATAGTTGGGAATATGCTTTCCAATGTGCATTATATTGCATTTATCAACATTAAATTTCATCTGCCATTTGGTTGCCCAGTCACTCAGTTTTGAGAGACTGGCTCCTTACCCCTCCCACATACCCCATTTCCCTCCCAGCACAACCCAGGTGTCCTCATTCCCTGTCCGTCCCATAGACCCCATTTCCCTCCCAGCAGAACCCAGGCATCCTAGCATGCTCTCACAGTGGGTAAAATCCTTCCACTGCTCCAACTCACCAACTCTCTGTTTATGCATCTATGATAAATGAAGGGGGGTAGTTTCCTTTTATGAACACTGAGCCAGCCAATTAGCTATAAAGTCCCTCTTGGTGGCTGTTCTCTGCTTGCTTTACATGTAAAGGGTTAACAAAGTTCCCCTGGTAAAGGAAAAGGAGCTGGCACCTGACCAAAAGAGAGAATAGGAGGGCTAGAACTTTTTTTAAATGGGGGGGTGTTAGAGCGCTTATTCCTTCACCCACTCACTTCCCTGGGCCTTCTCGCATGAACAGAGAGCAACAATACCCGAAGTCCAAAGATGCAAACATTTCAATATTTATTGGGGAGAACTTCCAGCAAGTATGATTCCAGTTCCCTTCCTTAGTGTCCCTCTTCCCAGCTCTGACACCACAGAGCCTTGCCTGTGGCCCTGTTCCCATTCCTCTCCTTAGCAAAACGTGATTCCAATTTCCCCACCCCCATTCCCTGTTCCCATCCCCCCCCCCACTTCCTGATTGACTGCAGACTATACAGTAAAACTTGAGTTCTGCTTAGCTATACCATAACCTATCATTTGACTGAAATTTCACTAACCAATCCTGACATATTGTAACATGATTAGCTAAGCAATTATATCCCACCACCTTAATTAGTTTACACCCAGCAAAATTAATTTTACAGCAGACAGAAACAATCACAGAACCAGACAGAGACCATGCAAATAAACAATAGCAAAGTGGGAACTCTAATGACAAAACAATACAGAAGTGAGGATTTCACAACTACATCTATAAAGACATAAGGGTTTTCCAGCTGTGTCTACTGATAAGTGAGTTCTTAACTAACAGAAAACTATCAAACTAAACTTCCTTTTACATCCTCTAGGCTCTTCCCTTTCTCTGGAGGTGATAGATCAGATCACCTTTCTAACAGCCCAAGATTGCCTTATTTCAGTATGACTAATTTGCAATGTGAAGAGGTGACCATATACTTCCCAGTTTATGGCTGCCTCTGCTGCTTAGCCAAAGGCCTTAGCCTAAGAACAGGGCCTCAGACTGTCATAGTAAGAGAAGGCCCTTACACCAGCAGAGAGTGATTTTGATTCTTTCTTTCTTTTGATTCTTTTCTTTCTATAACTAGCTAAGTGATAAGCATACACCTAAATTCTTAAAGTCTAGGCCTTTGCAGACAGGCCTGAATATCTATATCCTAATGGGGGGAACTTCCCGTTTTTTGTGTGTTGTTTTTCTCTGGGAAAAAGGGGAACAGATGCCAGCAGGAATGCTGTGTAAGGCTTGAACCAGGTATAAAAATTTACCTTCCATACCTATAAGAAATTATTGGACAGGGCATGTTTAAATAGCTGTGATTAGGTTTATTTATTTATTTATTTATTTTTAGCTTGTGGATCACCTCTGTGCTAACCCCAGATGCTTTTCTTTGCTTGAAACCTTTAAGCTGAACCCCCAAGAAAGCTATTTTGGGTGCTTAATTTTTGTAATAGTTTCTTTTAAAATCTAGCAAAACCCGAAGTTCCAGATGCATTTTTTTCCTTTTTGGTTTTTAATAAAATTTATGTTTTTTAAGAACAGGATTGGATATTTGGTGTCCTGAGAGGTTTGTGCATGTTGTTTGATTAAACAGCCCCATTCACTGACAATGGCCCATTGACATCTGCTTTGTGAGATCTGTCAGTTAGCCAGCTTTTAGTCCATTTAACGTGAGCTCCACTGGTATTGTAGACTGTTTTCCCCTACAAAATCAAATGCCTCGGTGAAATCAAAGTCTATTTCATCTGCATGTCTCCCTTGATCAGCCAAATATGACTGCTCATTAAGGGATGAAATCAGATTTATTTGTCAAGACCAGTTTTCCATACACTATGTTGTTGATTGGCATTAATTATATTCCAACCTTTTTTTGAACTAATCGGATTATCAGATTTTCCATTATTTCCTTACCTTATCAAAGCTTTTTTTTCAACATAACTTTTTTTTATTATTATTTACATTTAACAGAGGACTCTTTCTTTCTTTCTTTCTTTTTGCTGCCTTTGCTGCCTGACTGCAGAGTTCTGGTTCAGAATGAGATATGTGATTGATAGGTCAGTTCATAAATCTGGTGTTCGACAGTTGATGCTAATGGACTGGAAAGTATTTCATCTCCTATTGTGAGGTTCTTTCCAAATGCAGAACAAATCTATTTCTTCAACACATCTCCCTTTTCTCCAACATAAACAAGTTTCCTTCCTCTTTCTCGGAATTGGCCTAAACTTTTTCTAGGATTAATATTCTCCTGCAGGAATATTTCTAAACATTTTCTGGGATTTCTTTCATTCATAATATAGTTAATAACCTCCTTTTTCTTATCCTTAGCTCCACCAATCATTGATATTTCCGTGATATTTTTAACATCCCTGATTAATTTACATAACCTCCAATTAGTATTATTTCTTCTCTATTTTCCCTTTTCCCACTTGTTATATATTAATCCCCCCAGCCCAATTTCTGCTGTCTATGTAATAAACTCTTCTTAAAGAACTCCCAATTTTCATTCATATTTTCCTGTCTAAACTTGTCCTCCCAATCAATTCTGTTGATAATTTGCCTTGGCTTCCTGGAATTAGCCCTTTTGAAGCACAAAGTGTCGATAGATAGTACCAGAATGGAACTTTCTCTCTTTGTCCATTTCAGTGTAATAATTTCAATTCTTTATTATCCTCTCCTCTATCATATCTCCCTTCTTTGGCTCTTCTCTAAAGTAAACAGTTCTCGACTTTTCAGTCTGTCCACAAAGGACCCCTTTTATATCAGCTATATCCTTTATGGACACTGACTGACAAAAACTGAGGGCGTGTCCAGAGCAGGTTATTCTCCATCCCATTCCTTATGTATCCCAAGGTTGTCTTTGTTTTGGCCACTGTTGCAAATGAGGAGGTGTGTCCATGGAATGGCTCTAACTGACACTGTGGTCTTTTCCCTGAGGTCTATTCTAGTTGGGAAGCATCCCCGGGGACATGCCTTAACAAAGGTTTGCTTTTTGTCTACACTCAGGTTTTGAGCCACCGGGTGAATGTGGAACTCCCTACAGCATGCACTTTCTAGCCTGGCTTTCATTGCATTAAGGAACAATAATGGATAACCGATAGCCACACTCATTTCCTTCCTGCTGGTGCCTATTAACGTTTCCCACATCACAACACATTATTGACTCATGGAGCAACATAAAATATGGAATTGGCATAAGTAGGGTCATTTGTTCATAATTCATATCTCTAAATAATGAAAATGTCATTTTTCAGTGTGGGAAGAGCAACCAATCTGCTTCCACCATGAGAACAGCCTCCAGTAGGGCAAGTAGTATCTCATATTATCATTGTCTCTCCATCCAGGCATTTGTACTGTGACCATCACTCTAGATCCTGGGCACATACAGGAATTCATTGAAATATATGGTACATGCAGGAGACACCGTTGTGCCTCAGTGTTCGACACTTCCTCCCTACTTCATGTCAGATTCCAACACAACCGACTTCACCAACCCCTCCACCTTCATCCTGATGGGCATCCCTGGCCTGGAGGCAGCCCACGTCTGGATCTCCATACCCTTCTGTGCCATGTATGTAATAGCCATCTTGGGGAACTTCACCATCCTGTTCATTGTGAAGACGGAGCCGAGCCTCCATGGGCCCATGTACTATTTCCTCTGCATGCTAACCGTCAGTGACCTGGTCCTGTCCACATCCATCCTGCCCAAAATGCTGTCAAACTTCTGGTTCAATTCCAGGGAGATCAGTTTCAGTGCCTGCCTCATTCAGCTGTACTTCCTTCACTGCTTCTCAGTGATGGAGTCTGGGATCTTTGTGGCCATGGCTCTGGATCGTTACGTGGCCATCTGTCATCCCCTGAGACATTCCACCATCCTGACAAACCCCGTGGTGACCAAGATTGCCCTGATCGTCGTGCTGCGCAGTGCCATATTCATACTGCCCTATCCCTTCCTGTTGAGGCAGTGGCCATATTGCAGAACCAACATCATCCCCCAGCCGTACTGCGCCCACATGGCCGTGGCGAAGCTGGCCTGCGCCAACACCCACATCAGTAGTTACTACGGCCTCTTTGTGCAATTCTGTGTGATGGGTCTGGATGTGATTTTTATTGTCATATCCTATACCCTGGTCCTCAGAGCCATCTTCAGCCTGCCCACAAAGGATGCCCGTCTCAAGACTTTTGGGACCTGCATCTCCCACCTCTGTGCCACCTTAGTCTTTTACATCCCAGGTCTCTTCTTCTCTCTCACTTACCGGTTTTACCAGCATGTGCCCCTGCATTTCCATGTTCTCATTGCCAACGTGTACCTCTTGATGCCCCCCGTGCTAAACCCCATCATATATGGGGTGAGGACCACACAGATCCGGGACAGGCTTTTCCGGCTCTTTACTTATAACAGGACCAGTCAGGGTTCCCTCCACACTCTGAACTCTAGGGTACAGATGTGGGGACATGCATGAAAGACCCCCTAAGCTTATTTCTACCAGCTTAGGTTATAAACTCCCCAAGGCACAAATTCTCCCTTGTGCCTTGGAATTGGTAACACTGCCACCACCAAGTGATTAGACAAAACTCAGGGAAAGGACCACTTGGAGTCCCTACTCCTCCCGAATATCCCCCCAAGCCCTACACCCCCTTTCCTGGGGAGGCTTGAGAATAAACAAGATGAGCACAGACCAACCTTGGGTTTTTTAGGACACTAAAAAAACCCAATCAGATTCTTAAAGAAAACAGAACTTTATTAAAAAGAAAAGTAAAAGAAACACCTATGTAAAATTAGAATGCAGGATAGTGTAACAGGGCAATCAGATTTAAAAAAACAGAGGATTTTCCTCTCAGCCAAACTTTAAAGTTACAAAAAGAAAAAACAGGAATACACCTTCCTCTCAGAAAAGAGAAAATCACAAACCAAAACAAAGATAAGCTAACGCATTCCCTTGCTAGTACTTACTAATTCTAATGGAGTTGGATTGCTTGCTTTCTTGATCTGCCTCCGGCAAGCACACAGAACAGACAGACAAAGCCATTCTAGCATGTCCTGTTCTATAGCAGTTTGGGCTTGAGGAGACACCCGGTAAGGCTGGGCTCTATTTGGGTGAGCATTACCTGTGTCAATGGAGAGGTATTCCCGTTCAGTCTGTCCTCGGATGGCTGAGAACATTGGCGAGAAGCTGGCACACAGATCCTTGGTCTGTTATCGCTGTATACATAGAAGGGTCATGGAGAGGTTCACCTTTTCCACGCCACCGACACTTTTCCCTTCATAGTAGACACCTTCAGGCCACTCAGTGTCATATCGTCCCTGGGCTGTAAACTGACAAACCTTTAATTCTCTGGAATAAACGGGCTTTAGAGAATTAATATGGTACACCTTAGGCTTTAAGTTTGAGGTGGGGGATGATATGAGATAGTTAACAGCTCCAGGCGCTCTTGGACCATGAATGCCAGCAAATAAGCTTTTGTGAGCTACAGCTCACTTCATCGGATGCATTCAGTGGAAAATACAGTGGGGAGGATTATATATGCAGAGAACATGAAACAATGGGTGTTACCATACACACTGTAACCAGAGTGATCAGGTAAGGTGCGCTATTACCAGCAGGACAGCGGGTGTGTGTGGGGGAACGTTTTGCAGTGATAATCAAGATGGGCCATTTCCAGCAGTTGACAAGAACATCTGAGGTACAGTGGGGGGTGGAGGGGGGGAATAAATATGCGGAAATAGTTTTACTTTGTGTAATGACCCATCCACTCCCAGTCTCTATTCAAGCCTAAGTTAATTGTATCCAGTCTGCAAATTAATTCCAATTCAGCAGTCTCTCATTGGAGTCTGTTTTTGAAGTCTTTTTGTTGTAATATTGTGACTTTTAGGTCTGTAATCGCGTGACCAGAGAGATTGAAGTGTTCTCCGACTGGTTTATGAAGGTTATAATTCTTGACATCTGAGTTGTGTCCATTTATTCTTTTACGTAGAGACTGTCCATTTTGACCAATGTACATGGCAGAGGGGCATTGCTGGCACATGATGGCATATATCACATTGGTGGATGTGCAGGTGAACGAGCCTCTGATAGTGTGGCTGATGTGTCCCCTGAATTGATATGTGGACACAGTTGGCAATGGGCTTTGTTGCAAGGATAGGTTCCTGGGTTAGTGGTTCTGTTGTATGGTGTGTGGTTGCTGGTGAGTATTTACTTCAGGTTGGGGGGCTGTCTGTAAGCAAGGACTGGCCTGTCTCCCAAGATTTGTGAGAGTGATGGGTCGTCCTTCAGGATAGGTTGTAGATCCTTCATGATGTGTTGGAGAGGTTTTAGTTGGGGGCTTAAGGTGACGGCTAGTGGTGTTCTGTTATTTTCTTTGTTGGACCTGTCCTGTAGTAGGTGACTTCTGGGTACTCTTCTGGCTCTGTCAATATGTTTCTTCACTTCATCAGGTGAGTATTGTAGTTGTAAGAATGCTTGATAGAGATCTTGTAGGTGTTTGTCTCTGTCTGAGGGGTTGGAGCAAATATGGTTGTATCGTAGAGCTTGGCTGTAGACGATGTATCGTGTGGTGTGGTCTGGGTGAAAGCTGGAGGCTTGTAGGAAGGCATAGCGGTCAGTAGGTTTCTGGTATAGGGTGGTGTTTATGTGACCATCGCTTATTAGCACTGTAGTGTCCAGGAAATGGATTTCTTGTGTGTACTGGTCCAGGCTGAGGTTGATGTTGGGATGGAAATTGTTGAAATCATGGTGGAATTCCTCAAGGGTTTCTTCTCCATAGGTCCAGAGGATGAAGATGCCATCAATGTAGTATAAGTAGATTAGGGGCAATAGGGGACGAGAGCTGAGGAAGTGTTGTTCTAAGTCAGCCTTAAAAACGTTGGCATACTGTTGGGCCATGTGGGTACCCATAGCAGTGCTGCTGATTTGAAGGTCTACATTGTCCCCAAATGTGAAATAGTTATGGGTGAGGACAAAGTCACAAAGTTCAGCCACCAGGTTAGCCGTGACATTATCGGAGATACTGTTCCTGACGGCTTGTAGTCCATCTTTGTGTGGAATGTTGGTGTAGAGGGCTTCTACATCCATAGTGGCCAGGATAGTGTTATCAGGAAGATCACCGATGGATTGTAGTTTCCTCAGGAAGTCAGTGGTGTCTCGAAGATAGCTGGGAGTGCTGGTAGCGTAGGGCCTGAGAAGGGAGTCTACATAGCCAGACAATCCTGCTGTCAGGGTGCCGATGCCTAAGATGATGGGGCATCCAGGATTTCCAAGTTTATGGATCTTGGGTAGGAGATAGAATACCCCTGGAACCCTGACCTGGGGTATTCTATGTCTGTGCGGATTTGTTCTTATGCTTTTTCAGGGAGTTTCTTGAGCAAATGCTGTTGTTTCTTTTGATAAACCTCAGTGGGATCAGAGGGTAAAGGCTTGTAGAAAGTGGTGTTGGAGAGCTGCCTAGCAGCTTCTTGTTCATATTCTGACCTATTCATGATGATGACAACACCTCCTTTATCAGCCTTTTTTATTATGATGTCAGAGTTGTTTCTGAAGCTGTGGATGGCATTGTGTTCTGCACGGCTGAGGTTATGGGGCAAGTGGATGCTGCTTTTTCACAATTTCAGCCCGTGCATGTCGGCGAAAGCACTCTATGTAGAAGTCCAGTCTGTTGTTTCGACCTTCAGGAGGAGTCCACCCAGAATCCTTCTTTTTATAGTCTTGGTAGGAAGGTCTCTGTGGGTTAGTTCAGAGGTGTGTTGGAAATATTCCTTGAGTCGGAGTCGTCGAGAATAGGATTCTAGGTCACCACAGAACTGTATCATGTCCGTGGGGGTGGAGGGGCAGAAAGAGAGGCCCTGAGATAGGACAGATTCTTCTGCTGGGCTAAGAGTATAGTTGGATAGCTTAACAGAAAAGGTAATCATCAAGTTATCCATCCCTGTCACTCGTTCCCAGCTTTTGGGAAACAAAGGCTGGGGGCACCATCCCTGTACGTCCTGCCTAATAGCCATTGATGAACCTATCCTCCATGGATTTATCTAGTTCTTTTTGGAACCCTGTTAAGGTCTTGGCCTTCACAACATCCTCTGGGAAGGAGTTCCACACGTTGACTGTGCATGGTGTGAAGAAATACTTCCTTTTATTTGTTTTAAACCTGCTGCCTATTCATTTCATTTCATGACCCCTAGTTCTTGTGTTATGAGATGCAGTAATCACTACTTCCATATCTATTTTCTCTATACCAGTCATGATTTTATAGACCTCTATGATATCTCCCCTTACTCGTCTCTTTTCCAAGCTGAAAAGTCCCAGTCTTATTAATCTCTCCTCCTACGGAAACCGTTGCATAACCCTAATAATTTTTATTGCCCTTTTCTGAACCTTTTTCCAATTCCAATATATCTTGAAATGGGGCGAGCACATCTGCATGCAGTATTCAAAGGGTGGGCATACCATGGATTTATATTGAGTCAAAATGACCCTATTCTGATAGCCTGTCTCAGAAGCCCCTTTTATGTCAGCTGTATCCTTTATGGACACTGGGTGACCAAAACTGAAGGCATGTCCAGAGCAGGTTATTCTCCATCCCATTCCTTATATATCCCAAGATTGTCTTTGTTTTGGCCACTGTTGCAAATGAGGAGGTGTTTCCATGGAACTATATGACACTGTGGTCTTTTCCCTGTGGTCTAGTCTCATTGGGATGTGTCCCTGGGCACATTCTTGGCAAAGGTTTGTTGTTTGTCTAGACTCGGATTTTGAGCCACCGGGAGAATGTGGAACTCCCTACAGCATGCACTTTCTAGCCTGGCTTTCATTGCATTAAGGAATAATAATTGATAACCAATAGCCACACTATTTTTTTTTCTGCTGGTGCCTATTAATGTTTCCCACATCACAACACATTATTGACTCTTGGAGCAACATAAAATATGGAATTGGCGTTAGTAGGGTCATTTGTTCATAGTTCATATCTCTGAATAATGAAAATGTCATTTTTCAGTGTGGGAAGAACAACCAATCTGCTTCCCCCATGAGAACAGCTTCTAGTAGGGCTCATAGTATCTCATATTATCATTGTCTCTCCATCCAGGCATTTGTACTGAGACCATCTCCCTTGACTCTGGGCAAATACAGGAATTCAATGAAACATACGGTACATGCAGGACACACTGTTGTGCCTCAGTGTTCGACACTTCCTCTCTACTCCATGTCAGATTCCAACACAACCGACTTCACCAACCCCTCCACCTTCATCCTGATGGGCATCCCTGGCCTGGAGGCGGCCCATGTCTGGATCTCCATCCCCTTCTGCACCATGTACGCCATAGCCATCCTGGGGAACTTTACCGTCCTGTTCATTGTGAAGATGGAACCGAGCATCCATCAGCCCATGTACTATTTCCTCTGCATGCTGGCTGTCACCGACCTGGTCCTGTCCACATCCATCCTGCCCAGAATGCTGAGCATCTTCTGGTTCAATTCCCGGGAGATCTATTTCAGTGCCTGCCTCACTCAGCTGTACTTTCTTCACTGCTTCTCAGTGATGGAGTCTGGGATCTTTGTGGCCATGGCATTTGATCGCTACTTGGCCATCTGCCATCCCCTGAGACATTCCACCATCCTGACACACCCCATGGTCGCCAAAATTGGCCTGACCGTAGTGCTGTGCAGTGCCATATTCATATTGCCCTATCCCTTCCTGTTGAGGCAGTGGCCATATTGCAGAACCAACATCATCCCCCAGCCGTACTGCGTGCATATAGCAGTGGCGAATCCTGCCTGTGCTGACATCCGTGTCAGTAGCTACTATGGTCTCTTTGTGCAATTCTGTGTCATTGGTCTGGATGTGATTTTTATTTTCATATCCTATACCCTGGTCCTCAGGGCCATTTTCTGCCTCCCCACAAAGGACACCTGGCTCAAGACTTTTGGGACCTGCGGCTCCCACCTCTGTGCCACCTTAGCCTTTTACACTCCAGGTCTCCTCTTCTCTCTCACTTACCGGTTTCATCAGAATGTGCCCCTGCATTTCCATGTTCTCATTACCAACATGTATCTCTTGATGACCCCCATGCTAAACCCCATCATCTATGGGGTGAGGACAAAACAGATCCGGGGCAGGCTGCTCCGGCTCTTTACTCATAAAGGGACCTAAAGTTTTCTCCTGATCCTCTGACTCTTTGACTGAGTCCATGAAGAGATGGCTGGTGACATGGTGCTGGTGCTCTTTGCTGAATCACTGACTGGACAGTCAGAGAGACATTAAACCCTTCCCTGACCTGACTATGCAATGTCAGCGGGGGAATTGGTCCTGGTACAACTCATTAACTCATAGAGTTTTCCACCTTCCTATTTTCTGATAACTGGATCCCTGAGGGTCCTGCTCCCTCTCTTACTATTCCCTCAAGGTGCTGTCCCCTACCCCTGCTGCACCTATTTCCCCAAGTTTCTGCTCACTTCTTGTTTCCCTTCCTCCATCAGTCACTGGATCAGCTCTGCCTCCATCCCCCCAACTGGGCTCCCTTTGCTCTGGGCTGGGACAGGATCTGCTACAGCCTGACAAGGAGCTTGCAGTGAGTACAGTGAGGATGCAGGTCTGGGGCCCACAGGCCACTCAGGAGCAGAGAGGGCAGCCAGAAAGCCACACAAAAATAGCTGAAGGTTGGGAGCAGAGTTGTGTGTCAGGCAGGTAAGGCTGTGAATCATACAGCTTGGATTTGCATCAACCTTGGGTTTGAATAGAGACTGGGAGTGGCTGGGTCATTACACATATTGAATCTATTTCCCCATGTTAAGTATCCTCACACCTTCTTGTCAACTGTCTAAAGGGGCCGTCTTGATTATTACTACAAAAGTTTTTTTTTCTCCAGTTTTTTTTTTTCCTGCCTATAACAGCTCATCTTAATTAATTAGCCTCTTACTCCACCTTTTCATGTTCTCTGTATGTGTGTGTGTGTATATATCTATATATAATATCTTCTTACTATATGTTCCATTCTATGCATCCAACAAAGTGAGCTGTAGCTCACGAAAGCTTATGCTCAGATAAATTTGTTAGTCTCTAAGGTGCCTCAAGTGCTCCTGTTCTTTTTGCAGATACAGACTAACACGGCTGATACTCTGAAACCTGTCATAGTTTGTGAGCCCTAAACCTCAACTACAAATTCCTGAGGGCAGAGACCTTTGTCTGGCTAATTTCTTTTGTTTTCAACTCCCCAACATTCCTCCCTTTTGGGGCCCTGTAACAAGCAGGGTGCCTACAATGGTTTTGGGCTTGGAGCTCTTTGCTGTCCGAACTTTGGTGCACAAATGAGTCTGTAAAAATGTTTCCTCTAAATAATCAAATGAGTTCATACTGCCTGATTCCATACCAAGTAGTTAAGTTGGTTTTGACAATAGCCAATTTCTCGGTGGACATTCCATAAACTTATAATATAAAGAAATTTAACTTGACTAAGGCCATGCCGTAAGCCACCTGGATAAACTGGGACCTTTTAACACAGTTGCTACGGAAGCTCTAGGTCAACCAACGCCAAAGGCAGGTTTTAAAAGCCCAAGCCCTCCAAGGCATGAACGCATTCTAACCAGCAACTAAGCTGCCTGCCGATTGTACCTGGACTGATGTAGCCTGTGCCCTTCAAACAGGCCTAATGAACACTCACTGACTTCTCAGTCAAATTACCTATACTGCAGGGATATTATTTCTATTAGTTGTATTCATGGAATGTTTATAGTTATGTGCCACCCTAGCCTCTCCCCGTAAACCATACTTGTAAATTCTGCAGCATACCCATTCCAATGGCCCAACTTTCCTGTCTCAACGTAGCATGACCGGTGGACCAATATATCAAGCTAACTGGAGCCAGAGCCTCTAACATGAGTGCCCTGCTGGCCACTGTAAGGGAAAGAGGGGTGCCTGGGCCCTTCTTTGAAGAGAGTCGGGGAGTGTTGGGCTATGTAAGGGTTAAGTAAAGACCTGGGTAACCGTTAATATAGTAATAGGAGAGTATGGCACAGGCAAGCACTATCCCTTGCTTGATAGATGAAGTTTGCTACCTGTCCCCACCCCCTTTTTGCTTGTTAAGGATAGATAAGTGTTGCAGCTGCATAATAAATGTAGTTTTCTAAAGAACACCTTTTGTGTGAAGTAGTTTTATCCCTCCTCTCCCTTCTTTTTCCCAAGTGCATAATGTGTGTATGTACATATTAACTTAGATAAAAGAGATTATTGTGATTAACCTGGTGCTCACTCGACGATTGTGTGGAGGAGAATAAGTACTGCAATAAAGGAGTCCGTTTACTCCACCTTTGGGTCTTCCTGTTCCTTCTTTCCATCTCGAACATGATCATTGTATGTGAAGTTATAAAGTTTTGCTATATATGTGTTACTGAAAGATGTTGTGAAGTTGAAAACACCCACAGCTAGCCTTCTGGGCACAACAGTGAAGAGGCTAGATCATGCTAGTGGCCCATCAGCAGAGACAATGGACACAATGTTTCAGCCAGTGTATGAGTTATGGCTGTGATGACTCACTATGGCATGCAAGGTCATGTGACCAAACCACATGACACTGAACACCATTTCAGAACCTGTATTTTTCCACAAACTGGGCTGGGAACTTAGCTGGGAAGAAAGATTTCCCACCATACGAAAGACTATAAAAGATGGGGAGTACCATCACCACTTGTCTTCACTCCCCACTCAAGAGAGCACCTGGAAATGAAGGGGGAACAAAGATTAAACTGGAGGAAGTGCTGGTTCCAGGCTAAAGACATTTCTAGGCTGTTTATGAAAGCTTGGTGATCTGCTTGTATCATCAGTCAGGTTGAGAGATGGGATTTGAATTACCAATATATCTAGTAAATGAGGTTTAGTTAGCTTTTTTGGTTATTTCCTAAGTAATATGCTTTGATATGTTTGCTGTCACTTATAATCACTTAAAATCAATCTTTCTGTCATTAATAAATTTGTTTTATGATTTATCCTAACCTGATTTTTGAGTGAAGTGTCTGGGAAAATCTCAGCTTGGTAAACAAAGGCTGTTTCATATCTTCCCCACATCACGGGGGAGGGGGGGAAGAAAACTACATTGACAAAGCCCTGGCTGGGATGATTTAGATGGGGATTGGTCCTGCTCTGAGCAGGGGGTGGGACTAGATGACCTCCTGAGGTCCCTTCCAACCCTGATATTCTATGATTCTATGATTAATGAACTTGCCCAGTACTGATCTCTGTGCAGTTCAAGATAGTCTAATTCTGGGGTTCTACTGCAGCAGGGGTGCAAGGCTGGAGAGCTGGGAAATTGGCTGGTGCTCCACTGTAAATCGACGAGTGGCTTAGGTAAAGCTTTCCGCTAACTCGCTTGGGGGCATGGTGTCACCTGCTGTTATGTAGGGTGTTAACAGGCCCCGGAGAGGCTGGCTGTGCATCATCAGCAGAGTAACATGAGAAAGGCCAACCCAGCTGGAGCGTTAGGGGGCACTGCTATTCCAATGGCTCCCAGACTTAACCCTTGGTGACAAGCTGTCACAACCATCTCCATCTAATAAAGGCATATACTAAGCTCAAGATTTCCTTTCTTTCCAATATACTTAAAAATCTTATTTTCCTTAACCTGATAGCCATGGATTTGTCTCTGGTGTCTTTTGTGACCTTCATCCATTTTTGATACTTCATAACTTCTCATTTCTATCAATTGCTATCCTCTTCCACTGCTTTAGAGGTACCGAGGGAGCATCTTCTCCTGTCAGTGTATGGAGGGCAGACTTCCATACTCAGCCTTATGGATCTCTTCATTATTTGAGCCTATTGCCAATGAGATATTGCTTTCTCACTTAGGAGGCAGCAGGAGTCCAGAGGGTTGCACTAAACTGGTCTGAATCCTTCTTGGAAGGATGTACCAAGTAGCAGTGATGGGAAACTGCACCTCCAACAGTAAGCCCCTCCCTGGTGGGGTTCCAGGTTCAATTCTCTCTCTGGGACTTTTCAACATCTCCTCTGGGAATTCCAGGTGCACCATGACATACCCTTGGTAGGGGTATTCATCCATGCGGAGGCCACACAGACCAAGGCCAGTCAGTGGCTGTATAGGCAGGTGCCTAAGCATGTGTTGGTAGAATGATTGAAATATAATAGTCACTTGAGATCCAGTGTGGAGGACTGCTTTACACTCCGCCCATTTGAACCGTTTGGGCCATAGTGGGATGAGAAATGTGAGAGGCAATTTCAAGAAATCATTACTTGCCTTACTCATGCTCCAGTCCTAGTCTTTGCTGACCCCAGCAAACCATTTATCCTGCATACTGATGCCAGTTTGGAGGGCCTGGGAGCAGTCCTGTATCAGGAAGTGGAAGGAAAACGTAAATCTGTAGTCTTTGCCAGCCGAGGACTGTCTGATAGTGAAGCTCGCTATCCCACCCACAAGCTGGAGTTCTTGGCCTTAAAATGGGCCATCACTGAGAAATTTTGAGACTACTTGTATGGTGCTCAGTTCCAGGTGTGGACAGACAACAACCCACTGACTTATGTGTTAACAAATGCTAAGCTCTACAGGGCAGAGATGGGTGGCCTCCTTGGCTAGCTATGAGTTCAGCATCCAATACCAATCAGGGAGAAGCAATGTAGATGCAGATCCATTGTCCAGGAGTCTGCAGGCACCAGAAGTTGCTGTTATATCTATGGATGGAGTGAGAGCTATTTGCAGTGTGAGTCGCCGAGAGCCAGAGGCCTGTGAGAGCCTTCATGGATGAAAGCATGGTGATCTTGCAGAATCTCTGAGCCTGTCCCCTGAAAGCATGCCTTCTGTTTCAGTGAACTATATTGTATTGGACCAATCTCCCTTGCCCATGCTCAATGCAGCTGATTGGCAAGAAGCCCAGCTGCAAGATATTGACATTCGTGATACACTACTTGCCAAAAGGGAGGGGCGAAGCCCAACTGTGCTTGTCCCACCTAATCCGGAAGGTAGACTACTATTGAGAGAATGAACCAAACTAAAACTGATTCAGGGAGTGCTACACTGAATGACCACTGACCCTTTACAAAAGCAATGAGCACAGCTAGCGTTTCCAAAAGAGTACAGAGCCCTGGCCATGAGGGCCCTGCATGATGACTTTGGACATCTAGGGATGAAGAGGACCCTGGAACTTATTCATAGTTGGTTCTATTGGCCCCAGATAGCTGAAGATGTTCGCAGAAAATGTGAGACTTGCGTTCAATGTGTTCAAAGGAACACTCTGCCCGTGAGGGCTGCCTATCTCAAGAACATCACCAGCAACAAATCTTTGGAGCTGGTATACATTGGTTTCTTGTCTTTAGAAGTAGACAAGAGGAATGTTGGGAACATTCTAGCAGTGACTGACCATTTTACGTGGTATGCACAGGCATATCCCACACGTGATCCCACACTGTGGCTCGAGTACTGTGGGAAAAATATTTCTCACTTTATGGATTCCCAGTCCAGATACATTCAGATCAGAGGTGGGACTTTGAGAGTCATCTTCTGAAGGAGGTGCTGAGGATAGCGGGAATTAAAAAGTCTATGACAACGCCCTATCACCCACAAGGTGACCCTCATCCAGAGAGGTTCAGTAGAACCCTGTTAGATATGTTGGGGACTTTGCAACCAGAGCAGAAAGTAACCTGGAGCCAGCTTGTTGCATTTCTGGTGCATGCCTACAACGCCACAAAGAATGATGCTAGGGGAGTCACTCCATAGCTCTTGATGATTGGGCGAGAACCAAGATTACCCATAGACTTGTGCTTTGTTGTATCAGAGGATGGAGATAGCTATGAAACTCATCAGCAATATGTATCCCTACTAAGGGAACAGCTGCGGGATGCTTATCACTTAGCTACATTTGCGGCTTGGAAGAACGCAGACAGCAACAAACATTGATATGATGCTTGGGTACATTTGCAGGTACCATATCTCGGGGAATTGGATTACCAGTGCTGATGAGAGAACTCCTGCCATCAGTGTAACTAGTGTCTATACTGCAGCATAGCTGTGGCATTTTATGTGTACACAAGTCCTCAAACAGATCTTCCAGAAAATCATCCAGTCTGGATGTGCAGACATGGGGAGTTGGAGAATCCATTACTGCAGTTTGTTCCACTAGTTAATCACCCTAACTACTAAATATTTGGCCCTTATTTTCAACTGGAATTTTAGGGATTCAGATTCCATACAATGGGCCTTGCTCTGACTTTCTCTGCTAGATTACAGAGTCTATTACCCATAGTTTTCTCCCCATGAAAGTCTGGCTTGATCATCTTTTTGATAAGATAAATAGATGAAGCTCTTTAAATTTCCCTTATTGTCTGATATTTTCTCCAGCGTCCAATATTTTTCTGGCTATTTCCTACACCTCTCTAAGTTTTAAACATCCTTTTTTTGAAATGTGGACCCTGGGACAGCATGCAGTTGGTTTCACCAATGACATGTGCACAGGTAAAATAGTTCACCTACTCCAATTTACCACTCCCCTGTTTATGCATCCAAGGACCCCATCAGCCTTTTGGCCACAGCATTGAACTGGGAGCATTACACAGTGACCACTCAATCATGGCTTGCAAGTTAGAGTAGAGGCAATACCTATAGTGTTTAGTGCTGAGTTTAGGTAGTATTACACTTCCCTGGTGGATTTTTTTTATGGGGGTTGGTGACCACTTGCTATGAACAGCAGAGAGACAGAATGAAAGGTGGGAGGCATGGTTATTCCAGCAGTTCGGACTAGGGGCCGAATGGCTAGGCAGCAGTTCTGTGGAAAAGGACCTAGGGGTGACAGTGGATGAGAAGCTGGATATGAGTCAGCAGTGTGCCCTTGTTGCCAAGAAGGCCAATGGCATTTTGGGATATATAAGTAGGGGCATAGCGAGCAGATCGAGGGACGTGATCGTTCCCCTCTATTCGACATTGGTGAGGCCTCATCTGGAGTACTGTGTCCAGTTTTGGGCCCCACACTACAAGAAGGATGTGGATAAATTGGAGAGAGTCCAGCGAAGGGCAACAAAAATGATTAGGGGTCTGGAACACATGACTTATGAGGAGAGGCTGAGGGAGCTGGGATTGTTTAGTCTGCAGAAGAGAAGAATGAGGGGGGATTTGATAGCTGCTTTCAACTACCTGAAAGGGAGTTCCAAAGAGGATGGCTCTAGACTGTTCTCAATGCTAGCAGATGACAGAACGAGGAGTAATGGTCTCAAGTTGCAGTGGGGGAGGTTTAGGTTAGTTATTAGGAAAAAAGTTATTCACTAGGAGGGTGGTGAAACACTGGAATGCGTTACCTAGGGAGGTGGTAGAATCTCCTTCCTTAGAGGTTTTTAAGGTCAGGCTTGACAAAGCCCTGACTGGGATGATTTAACTGGGAATTGGTCCTGCTTCGAGCAGGGGGTTGGACTAGATGACCTTCTGGGGTCCCTTCCAACCCTGATATTCTATGATTCTATGATTCTATAGAATCATAGGACTGAAAGGGACCTCGAGAGGTTATCAAATCCAGTCCCCTGCACTCATGGCAGGGCCAAGCACCAGGTAAACCATCCCTGACAGGTGTTTGTCTAACATGCTCTTAAAAATCTCCAATGATTGAGATTCAACCTAAACCTCTCATGCTGCAATTTAAGCCCATTGCTTCTTGTTCTATCCTCAGTTTAAGGAAAATATTTTTTCTACCTCTTCCTTGTAAATGCCTTTTAGGTATTTGAAAACTTTAATCATGTCCCCTCTCAGTCTTCTCTTTTCCTGACAAACAAACCTAATTCTTTCAATCTTCCCTCATAGGTCACGTTTTCTAGACCTTTAATCGTTTTTGTTACTCTTCTCTCGATTTTTTTCAATTTGTCCACATCTTTCCTGAAATGTGGTTTCCAGAACTGGACACAATACTCCAGTTGAAGCCTAATCACCACCGAATAGAGTGGAAGTATTACTTCTCAGGTATTGCTTAAACCACTTCTGCTAATACATCTCAGAATTATGTTTACTTTATTTGCAACAGTGTTACATTATTGACTCATATTTAGCTTGTGGTCCACTATGACCCCTAGATCTCTTTCCAGCGCACTCCTTCCTAGGCAGTCATTTACCATTGTGTATGTGTGTAACTGATTGTTCCTTCCTAAGTGGAATACTTTAAATTTGTTCTTATTGATTTTCATCCTATTTACGTCAGACCGTTTCTGTGTTCCATAATACAGTGCCCTAGTCTGTGGGTTGGGCCTGCATTCCCTGTTCCAAGAGGATCACTTTACATGTGACTGTACTAAAACATTTTGTTGGCATGGGCCCAGCTCACCAAATCCTCCAGATCAATCTATATGCCTCCCTGGCCTCCTCCTTATAACCACTCTGCCAGTCTTTGGACATCCACATATTTTATCTGCAGTGATTTTTTTCTATTTGCTTCCAGATCATTCATGAAAATATGCACTAGCATCAGGCCTACAACTGATCCCAGCAGAACCCCACTAGAAACACCTATATTGATGACCATAGTAAATTGACCACAGCTTCCTGAAATCTGTCAGTTAACTAGTTCTTCATCCATTTAATGTGTGTTCTACTGATATTGTAGAGTGTTCATTTTTCAGTGTGAATGTTTCCCCCTACTAAATCAAATGCTTCAGAGCGGTCAAAGATAATTGCATCTGTGTGGTTCCCTTGATTAGCTAAACATGTACTGCCATAAAAGAATGCAATTGGGATAATTTCACAAGACCAGTTTTCCATAAACCATGTTGTTGACTGGCATTTATTATATTCCTAGACTGACTTTTTTCTTCTTCTTCTTTTTTTTTTTGGACTATCCCATAGCAAGTGTTTGGTTGTTTCCTAGCCTTGTCAAAACTTTTTTTTTCTGTTTATTTTTAATAGTTTATGTTTAACACAGTATTTCCCTTTTTATTCTTTTTTTAAATTTTTTTTTGCTCTGCTTCTTCCTAATTGAATATTTCTTGTTCTGAATGAGATGTGTGGTCATGTGTCAGTTTGTAATTCTGGTTCGTAAATCTGAGCTTCTACTGTGGATGCTGTTTAACACCCTTCTTGACTGCTAATGGACTGCAAAGTATTTCATCACCTCATGTGATATTTTCATTTTTGCCAGAAGCTGGGAATAAATGACAGAGGATGGATCACTTGGTGATGACCTGTTCTGTTCATTCCCTCTGAAACACCTGGCATTGGCCACTGTTGGCAGACAGGATACTGGGCTAGATGGACCTTTGGTCCGACCCAGGATCACCATTCTTATGTTCATACTGCTGCTTTCTGAATACAGAAGAAAACTTTTACAAGTTTCCTTTCTTGGTGTAGAAATTGGCCTAAACCTTTTCTAGGATTTCTTTTGTTTTTAATTACTTGATAAACTCCTTTTTTTACCCTTAGCCTTGCCAACCATGGATTTTTGTTCTTGATGTCTTTAACATCCCTCATCAATTTTCATATCTTCCAGTTCAGAAAGCCTTTGACAAGATCCCTCAACAAAGGCTCTTACGCAAAGTGAGCTGCCACAGGATAGGAGGGAAGGTGCTCTCATGGATTGGTAATTGGTTAAAAGATAGGAAACAAAGGGAAGGTATAAATGGTCAGTTTTCAAAATGGAGAGAGGTAAATAGTGGTGTCCCCCTGAAGTATGTTCTGGGACCAGTTCCATTCAATATATTCATAAATGATCTGAAAAAAGGGGTAAACAGTAAGCTGGCAAAATTTGGAGATAGTCAAGACCCAGGCTGACTGTGAAGAGCTACAAAAGGATCTCTCAAAACTGGGTGACTGGGCAACAAAATGGCAGATGAAATTTAACGTTGATAAATGCAAAGAAACGCACATTGGAAACCATAATCCCAACTATACATATAAAATGATGGGGTCTTGTCATAAATGTAAAGGGAAGGGTAAACCCCTTCAAAATCCCTCCTGGCCAAAGGAAAAATCCTCTCACCTGTAAAGGGTTAAGAAGCTAAAGGTAACCTCACTGGCACCTGACTAAAATGACCAATGACGAGACAAGATACTTTCAAAAGCTGGGAGGAGGGAGAGAAACAAAGGGTCTCTGTCTGTCAGTATGCTGCTTTTGCCGGGGATAGAACAGGAATGGAGTCTTAGAACTTTTAGTAAGTAATCTAGCTAGGTATGTGTTAGATTATGATTTCTTTAAATGGCTGAGAAAAGAACTGTGCTGAATAGAATGACTATTCCTGTCTGTGTGTCTTTTTTGTAACTTAAGGTTTTGCCTAGAGGGATTCTCTATGTTTTGAATCTGATTACCCTTTAAGGTATCTACCATCCTGATTTTACAGAGGTGAATTCTTTACTTCTATTAAAAGTCTTCTTGTAAGAAAACTGAATGCTTTTTCATTGTTCTCAGATCCAAGGGTTTGGGTCTGTGGTCACCTATGCAAATTGTTGAGGATTTTTACCAAACCTTCCCCAGGAAGTGGGGTGCAAGGGTTGGGAGGATTTTGGGGGGAAAGATGTGTTCAAACTACATTTCCCAGTAAACCCAGTTAGAATTTGGTGGTGGCAGTGGAGATCCAGGGACAAAGGGTAAAATTAATTTGTACCTTGGGGAAGTTTTAACCTAAGCTGGTGAAAGTAAGCTTAGGAGGTTTTCATGCAGGTCCCCACATCTGTACCCTAGAGTTCAGAGTGGGGGAGGAACCTTGACAGTCTAAATTAGCTGTTACCACTCAAGAAAAAGATCTTGGAATCATTGTTGATCATCCTCTGAAAACACCCACCCAATGTGCAGCAGCAGTCAGAAAAGTGAACAGAATGCTGGGAATAATTAAGAAAGGGATAGATAATAAGAAAAAAAAATATCATATTGCCTCTATATAAATCCATGGTACGCCCACATCTTGAATACTGTGTGCAGATGTGGTCTCCCCCTCTCAAAAAAGATATATTGGAATTGGAAAAGCTTCAGAAAATGGCAACAAAAAATATTAGGGGTATAGAATGGGTTTCGTATGAGGAGAGATTAATAACACGGGGACATTTTATCTTGGAAAAGAGATGGCTAAGGGGAGATATAATTGAGGTCTATACAGTCATGAGTGGTATAGTGAAAGTAGATATAGAAGTGCTGTTTACTACTTCTCATAACACAAGATCTAGGGGTTACAAAATGAAATTAATTGGCAGCAGGTTTAAAACCAATAAAAGGAAGTATTTCTTCACACAATGTACAGTCAACCTGTGGAACACCTTGCCAGAGGATGTTGTGAAAGCCAAGACCATAACAGGGTTAAAAAAGAACTAGATGAATTCATGGAGGATAGGTCCATCAATGGGTAATCTCATCAATTGTTCACCCTCTATAACATGAATAGAGAGATATGCACAGCTGTTTGCCTCCCCGCCCCAGGTGAATTAATAAGTAAAAAATTATAGTAATAGTAAAAAGTAATAAGCTGGGTGAATTAATAAGTAAAAAGTGATTTTATTAAATACAAAAAGTAGGATTTAAGTGGTTCCAAGTAGTAACAGACAGAACAAAGTGAATTGCCAAGCAAAATAAAATAAAACACACAAGTCTAAACCTAACACAAGTAAGAAGCTGAATACAGACAAAATCTCACCCTCAGAGATGTTCCAATAAGCCTCTTTTACAGACTAGCCCTCTTCTAGTCTGGGTCCAGCAATCACTCACACCCCCCGTGGTTACTGCCCTTTGTTCCAGTTTATTTCAGATATCCTTTGGGGGTGGGGGCTATCTCTTGAGTCAGCTAAGGACAAAATGGAGGAGTCTCCCAGGGGGTTAAATAGACTTTCTCTTGTGGGTGGAGACCCTCTCCTATGCAAAGTCCAGCTCCAAGATGGAGTTCTGGAGTCACATAGGCAAGTCACATGTCCATGCATGACGAATTTTTTCAGGCAGCAGAATAGCCCACACGCTATCTTGAATGTCTCCAGGAAGACTTCTTATGTGGATTAGAGTCTTCCAAGATCCATTGTTAGAATCCTAGAATATCAGGGTTGGAAGGGACTTCAGGAGGTCATCTAGTTTGTTTCTTGATTGGCCACTTAATTTGCACATTCCTTTCTTAAGAAGCTGACCAAATGCTTTACCAAGGCTACTTAAAATCAAGCAAGTAAACAGCCAATATTCAGAACTTTGAGTACAAAAACACACATGCATACAAATAGGATGAATATATTCAGTAGATCATAACCTTTACAGAGATATGTTACATGGCATATGCAGCATAGAACATATTCCAGTTATGCTATATATACATTCATAAGCATATTCCCATCAAAGATTATGTGCAATGTCACAGTGAGACAGAAGTTTATGTTTGTTACTGGCATGGTATAGTCTAATGATAGAACAACATAGAATCATAGAATATCGGGTTGGAAGGGACCTCAGGAGGTCATCTAGTCCAACCCGCTGCTCAAAGCAGGACCAATCCCCAACTAAATCATCCCAGCCAGGGCTTTGTCAAGCCTGACCTTAAACATATCTAAGGAAGGAGATTCCACCACTTCCCTAGGTAACACATTCCAGTTTTTCACCACCCTCCTAGTGAAAAACTTTTTTCCTAATATCTAACCTAAACCTCCCCCACTGCAACTTGAGACCATTACTCCTTGTCCTGTCATCAGCTAGCACTGAGAATAGTCTAGATCCATCCTCTTTGGAACCCCCTTTCAGGCAGTTGAAAGCAGCTATCAAATCCCCCCTCATTCTTCTCTTCCGCAGACTAAACTATCCCAGTTCCCTCATCCTCTCCTCATAACTCATGCAGTCCAGTCCCCTAATAATTTTTGTTGCCCTCCACTGGACGTTTTCCAATTTTTCCACATCCTTATTGTAGTGTGGGGCCCAAAACTGGACACAGTACTCCAGATGAGGCCTCACCAATGTTGAATAGAGGGGAATGATCACATCCCTCGATCTGCTGGAAATGCCCCTACATATACATCCCAAAATGCCATTGGCCTTCTTGGCAACAAGGGCACACTGTTGACTCATATTCAGCTTCTCGTCCACAACCATCACCCTGGGGTGAGTCTGCCCGATTTCTCAGCACTTTGTCCTGAATTTGGCATCCTCGGCTGTGTTGAATCACTGAGACCTCAACACCGATAAGTGCTTCACGCACTATTGCTCATGAGTCCCAGTTGGTATCCCCCTTTTACAGATGGGGAAACTGATGCAGCAGAAAGGGCTTAGTTTCTCTCAGACCTGGATCGTATGGTCCATGCAGCAGCACAGAGGCCTGGTGCTCTCTCTCTCTCTCCATTGGTTTCTCTAATGAGGAGATCTCTTCTGATTTCAGTGGGACTGCACCCACTTACACCAGCTGAGGATTTGGCCATGGTCATTTAATTAGAGCTATACCATCAGCAAAGACCTGTGAGCTGGGAGTGGAGAGTCCCAGCTCTGCAACGGGTTTGCTGGGTTACCATGGGCACATCCGCTCCATGCATTAAAAGACAATTAGGAATAAATTACTAAAAGCTGAAAGCTACAGAAATAAGCTACACAATGGTCACACTTTAGGGACCACAAGCTGTATGATGCAGATCTCCCCTGCCTGTCACACACAACCCTGCTCTCAACCCTCAGCCGATTTTATACTGTTTCTTGGCTTCCTTCTCTGTTCCTGACTGGCCATTCAGTCCCAGTGCTGCATCCTCACTACACTTACAGTAGGCTCCTTGTTAGGCTGCAGAAGATCTCGTCCCAGACCAGACCAGAGGGGACTGATGCGGGAGGAGAGGAGGGACCAATAGGGGCTGGCCCAGGGCAATAGGCAGGGGAAGGGATGGGGCATGGAGGCAAGAAGCTTTAGGTGCAACTTTAGTTGCCTTTATGAGTAAAGGTCTGGAGCAGCCTCCCCCAAATCTGTTTGGTGCTAACCCTGTAGATGATGGGGTTTAGCATTGGAGGTACACTTTGGCAATGAGAATATGGAAATGCAGGGACACCGTGTGGCCAGACTGGTACATGAGGGAGGAAAGGAGAGCTGGGATGTAAAAGGCTAAGATGGCACAGAGGTGGGAGCTGCAGGTCCCAAAAGTCTTGAGCTGGGTGTCCTTTGTGGAAAGGCTGAAGATGGCCCTGAGGATCTGGATATAGGACACCAATCATGGACAATAGTACAAAGAGACCATAATAACGACTGATGTGGATGTCGGTGCAGGCCAGATTCATCACAGCCATGTACTCAAAGTACGTGTGGGGGATTATGTTGGTTCTGCAATATGGCCACTGACTCGCCAGCAAAGGATATGGCAGTACAAATATGCTTCTGCGCAGAACCACAGCCAGGCTGATCTTGATCACCACAGGGTTAGTCAGGATGGTGGAATGTCTCAGGGGATGGCAGATGGCCATGTAGTGATCCACAGCCATGGCCACGAAGATCCCTGACTCCATCTCTAAGAAGCAGTGAATGAAGTACATCTGGATGAGGCAGGCACTGAAATCTATCTCCCTTGAACTGAACCAGAAGATTGACAGCTTTTTGGGCGGGATGGATGCGGACAGGCCCAGGTCGGTGACAGCCAGCATGCAGAGGAATTAGAACATGGGCACATGGAGGCTCGTCTCCATCTTCACAATGAACAGGATGCTGAAGTTTCCCAACACGGCTATGGTGTACATCATGCAGAAGGGGATGGAGATCATAGAATATCATGGTTGGAAGGGACCTCAGGAGGTCATCTAGTCCAACCTCCTGCTCAAAGCAGGACCAATCCCCATCTAAATCATCCCAGCCAGGGTTCTGTCAAGCCTGACCTTAAAAACCTCTAAGGAAGGAGATTCCACCACTTCCCTAGGTAACCCATTCCATTACTTATAGGTTATCTTCATATGCAATGTAACATAAGCATACTTAAAAATACACCAGCCACTATAATAATTTACAGCAACACCGAGTGTTCTGACCACTGCAGTATGGTCCAACATTCGAATCACTACTAAAAAACTGCCTCTTCTCCTTTGACATGGTTAAGACTTCAACGTGTCCAGTTGCAACAAGCTGCCCCTGCAGGTTTTGCATCCTTTTTTTAATATTATAAGTTTATTGAATGTTTACAGAGAATTGGTTATTATTCAAAACAACTTAACCACTTGGTATGGAATCAGGCCGTATGCTCGGGTTTGATTCTTTACAGCAATAAGATTTATGGCTTGGGCCTGTATTCAGGCCTGTATTCAGGGCCAGCAGCAAACGGTCTTTCATTAGTGCCAAGTCTTTACTCAGTGTGGGTCAGTGTAGTGGGGCGGCTGCCCCACCCTGGAGAGGAGAGGGTTAAAATTGGCCAGAGAGGCTGTGCGGACTCGCAGCCAAATAGAAGGGGCCTGTGGGCAGTGAAACAGGGCCGAGTTGTGCCCGATAAAAGTGCTGCTGACCAGAGGAGAGATCAGTCTCTCCCTGACCAACAAGGGAGGGGGACCGGTTCCTAGCAGAGGGACTAACAGCACCCTAGACAGAGCAGTGCTGGGCAGGGTAGCAGGGCCGCTGGCTGACCACTGCCAGACTGCTGACCCTGACACAACGGCTGAGTGTGTGCAAGGGCTCCGGGGAAGTGGACCAGGGAAGGCAGGCGGTAGAGCGGAGTGGAAGAAGTCAGCAACTGGCTGCCACTCAAGGGTCGCTTAGCTGGGGCCCAGAGAAGTGGGTGGGCCTGGGTTCCCCCCCTTTTCCCCACTGGATGCTGGAGGGAGTGGCCAGATAAAGGACTGCAGCTTATCCCTGCAGCACGGGGCTTAAGTGTGGGGAGAAGCAAGAGCTAAAGAGCTTCTAGAGGTAGTGATCAAAATCCTCATGCAGAGCGTATGTTAGACTCAGCTTCACTGTTCAGGTTCAGCCCCGGGCAATGGGGGACCTTTATTTCCAGATAAGGTGCCACGTATGTGTGTGACTAGTGGGTTAATGGCAGGTGTGTTGTTTATTTCCCTCCCTGTGAGCTCCCACAGCCACCTCAGCCTCTGCCCAGCATGCTGCCATCCCAGCTAATGCAGGGATTTCTCCTTCTGCCTCTCTCAGCTGTTGTCCTCCTAGTTTCAAAGCTGATCCCTGTCCTGCCTCCAGGGCCAGTCTCAGGGCAAAGGGCTATAGGTTCCCAGGGGGAAGAACAAAAAGGAGCTGAAAGTTAAGGAAATAAGCCACACAACAGTCTCATCCTTCAGGACTTTGTAACTGAGTTTTAGGGTACACAGGATGTATGATGCATTGCCTCACTTGTCTGCCTCAGAGCCCTGCTCCCAAACCTTAGCTGCTTTTATATGGCTTCCTGGCCTTGATGGAAGATGTGGAGCAGCGGTGAGGATTTTTGGGGGAAAGGTGGGGCACGGGATAGGTGCCCAGGTGTATCAGGTGTCCAGTTGCAATTAGAATTTCAATTGGAAAGGTGGGAACCCTATGTGATAGTATGTTGTACATATGCTAATTCCATAGTATGTCGTGCAGAGAAAGCACAGTCAGGCCAGGAAAGGATTTAATGTCTTTTTGACTGTCGAGTCAGGGAAGAGGGCCCAGCACCATGTCACCAGCCTGGCCTTTATGGAGCTTGGTCTCAGGTCTAGAGCACCAGGAGAAAACTTTAAGTCCCTTTATGAGTAAAGAGCAGGAGAAGCCTGTCCCGGATCTGTTTGGTCCTCACCCCATAGATGATGGGGTTTAGCACTGGGGGCATGAGGAGGTACATGTTGGCAATAAAAAACAGGAAGTGAAGGGGCAAATCATGCCCAAATCGCGATGTGAGGGAAGAGAAGAGAGTTGGGATGTAAAAGGCTAAGATGACACAGAGGTGAGAGCCACAGGTCCCAAAAGTCTTGAGCCAGGCGTCCTTTGTTGGGAGGCTGAAGATGGCCCTAAGGATCTGGGTATACGACATGACAATAAAAAACACATCCAGACAAATCACACAAAATACCACAAATAGGCCATAGTAACTACTGATACGGATGTCGGCACAGGCTAGCTTCACCACATACATGTGCTCACAGTGCGTATGGGGGATGATGCTGGTTCTGCAATATGGCCACCGCCTTGCCAGGAAGGGATAGGGCAGTGCGAGCATGCTGCCACGCAGCACCATGGCCAGGCCAATCTTGGCCACCACGCGGTTTGTCAGGAAGGTGGAATGTCTCAGGGGATGGCAGATGGCCACATACCGGTCCACAGCCATGGCCACGAAGATTCCAGACTCAGTTGCTGAGAAGCAGTGAACAAAGTACAGCTGGGTGAGGCAGGCACTGAAAACTATCTTGTTGGAATTGAACCAGAAGATTGCCAGCATTTTGGGCATCGTGGATGTGGACAAGACCAGGTCGGTAATGGCCAGCATGCAGAGGAAATAATACATGGGTTCATGGAGGCTCTGCTCCCCCTTCAAGATGAAGAGGATGGTGAAGTTCCCCAAGATGACTATGATGTACATGGCACAAAAGGGGATGGAGATCCAGACATGGGCCAACTCAAGGCCAGGAATGCCCAGCAGGATGAAGATGGAGGGGTTGGTGAATTTGGTTGTGTTGGAATCTGACATAGAGCAGGGCAGAAGCTGTCCAGCTCTGAGGTAGAACAGTGTCTCCTGTTTGTACCGTATCTTCCCCTAACTTTCTGTATAGGCCCAGGATCTATGGTAGGAGTGCAACTGCCTGGATGGAGAGAAAATGTGAATATCAGACAGTTCACGCACTACTGGGGGCTGTTCTCATGGGTGAAGCAGATTGGTCACTCTTCACACACTGAAAAATGACATTTTCATTATTCAGAAAAATGAATTATATACAACTGACTCTACTAATGCAAATGGGGCTCCTTGTGTCAATAATTTGTAAACATCGTGGTGTGGGAAACCTTAATGGGCACTAGCACGAGATACACCTCAGGGAAAAGACCTTCTTGTCACTGACAGCAGCTCTATGGAAACACCAGCTCATTCGCAGAAGTGGTCAAAACAAAGACAATGTTCAGATGCATAAGGAAAGGGTTGGAGAATAACCTGCTGTAAAGTTTTCGTCACTTTATTCTGTAAAGGATAGAGCAGATAAAAAGTGGAATTCCGAGATAGGCTTTGAGAATGGGGAAGGCTGCCATATGCCGAGTGACTGAAAAGTCTGGGGCTGTTTAGACAAGAGACAAACAAGGGGGCATATGACTGAGGAAAAGAAAATCAAGAATGGAACTGATTACATTACCTTTAAATTGAGAAACAGAGAAGAGTCCCCAAACAGTGATATCTTAAGACACTAAGTGCATCAATAGGGCTAATTCCCCAAAGCTGAAGCAAATTATCAGAAAAACTGATTGGGAGGAAAAGTTGGAGAGAAAAATGGGAATGAAAATTGGGAGTTTTTGAACAAGGGTTTTTGATAGCTTAAAAAGTCACGATTCCACAGTCAAGAAAGTGAACAACTTTGCCTAAAACCCCACTTCAGTGGCAAAGTTAAGGCAGCAGTTAGGCAGGGGAAAGCAACATATAACACATGGGAGAAAAGCAAAATAGATACCAAGCAATACAAATTGGAAGTTTTGAAAACTGATCAGGGAAGTTGAAGGTTATTAAGTATATTAAGCACATAAGAAATCCTAGAAAATATTTAAGTGAGTTCCTAGAAGGGGAGAGAAAACTTTTAATGTTGCAGAAAAGGCAGATGTGTTCAAGAAATAGTTTTGTTCTGCATTTGGAAAGAAGCAGTGTGATGTACTCATATCACCTCAAGTGATGAAACAATTTCTGGACCATTAGTAGTCAAGTAGGGTGTTAAAAAGCATCTACAGTAGAACCTTAGAGTTACAAACACCAGAGTTACGGAGCGACTGATAAACCACAAATCTCATTCGGAACCAGTACACAATAGGCAAAAGCAGAGCCCCCTCCCACCTCAAAAAGGAGGTGAATGCAGGGCAGGTCCCTGTTAAACACAAACTATTAAAAAAATAAGGGAAATTTAAAAATAAAAGATTTCACAAGGTTAGAAAACAATGGAAAAGCTGGTATGGGATTATTGTAAAAAAAAAAAAAACGTCTAGGAATATAATTAATGCCAGTCAACAACATAGTTTATGAAAAACAGGTTTTTGCAAATAATCCCAATTTATTTATGTGATGAGAGTAAATGTTTGGTTGATCAAGGGAATTGTGCAGATGCACTGAACCTTAATTTCTTTGAGACAGATTTAGTAGGTGAAAATATTCAGATAAACAAATAAACACTCTACAATATCAGCAGAGCACATGTAAAATGGACTAATCACTAACTAACTGTCAGATCTCAGAAGCCAGTTGCGAATTGACCATTGTCAGGGAATGGGGGAGTATCTAGTAGGTTTCTGCAGGAATCAGTTCTAGGCTGGATGCTATTCAATATTTCCATCAATGATCGATCTGGAAGCAAATAGAAAATCACTGCAGATAAAATTTGTACACCACTCAAACACTGGCAGAGTGGTTACAATAAGGAGGCCAGGGTACGCATACTAATTGATCTGGAACATTTGTTGAGCTGGGTCCACGCAAAATAAAATGTTTTAATACACTCAAATGTTATCATCTTGGATGGGGGAATACCGGCTTGATCCTCAGACTAGGGCTCTGTATTATGGAATGCAGGGACCTGAAATGGATTTAGGGGTCACTGTGGACACCCAACTCATCATGAGCTCCCACTGTGATGCTGTGACCAAAAGGGCTGATGCGATCCTTGGATGCATAAACAGGGGAGCGGTGAGTTGAAGCAGGAGAAGGATTTCATCTCTGCAAATGGCACTGGTATTACCAACTGTGTCCAGTTCTGGGGTCCTCATTTCAAAAGGGAAGTTGAAAAATTGGAGAGGGTGCAGAAAAGACCCACAAAAATGATTTGAGGTGGGAGAAAATGCCAGACAGAGAGAAAGGCAGAGGAAGGCCCAATGGCTGGGAGCTGAAGTGAGACAAATTCCAATTGGAAATAAAGGCCAAATGTTTAGCCCTGAGGGAGATTAACCACTGGAGAACCCTGCAAAGAGAAATGGTGGATTCTCCAACTCCAACTTCCCATGTCTGCAGCCCAAAGTGGATGGTTTTCTGGAAGATCTGCTTGAGGGCTCATCTACACTTAAAATGTTACAAAGGCAGGTGATAGCTAGTCCCGTGGAAGAATTCCTCTCTCAACCTCATGCTGTCTATATCAGGGTTAGGTTGATCGAGCTTAATCTCTTCGGGGTGTGGAGTTGTTGTTGTTTTGTTTGGTTTTTTTTGCTGTTTCAAAGAGGAGCAATGTTAAGTTATATTAGCAGAGGCAGAGCATGCAAGTAACAGGAGGTGATAACACTGCTCTACTTGATGCTGGTTAGAACTCAGTTGGAGCACTGTGTCCAGTTTTGATCATGACCGTATGGAAGGGTGTAGGGAAACGGGAAATGATCCAGAGTGAAGGCACAAAGATGTTGCACGGGATGGAATGCAAGCTGTATAAATAAGCTGAAGGAACCGGGTGTGTTTAGTATGGAAAAGAGGAGATTGAAGGGGGAGATGACAGCAGTCTTCATATATTTGAAAGGCTACTATAAAAAAGGTGGAGGAAAGTTGTTCTCTCTTGCCACAGAGCGCAGGACAAGAGGCAATAGGTTCACACTACAGCAGAGAAGATTTAGATTAAAATTCAGGTAAAGCCTCCTTACTGTAAAAACAGGTGGACAATGGAACAGACGAGTTGGCAGGTTACGGAAGCTCCTTTGCTGGATGTATTCAAAAGGTGGAGGGACAGCCATCTGCCTGGGATGGTTCAGACTGAATACCTCCTGCATCTTGGCAGGGGGGTCAGACTAGCTGACCCCCCTTGTGGTACCTTCGAACGCTGTGTTTCTATGATTCTACAATGTAAAATCCTGGTGAGAACCAGGCCTTGGTGTCACACAAGTTGAGGGGCTCAATACAGGGGTAACTGGATGAAATTTACTGGCCTGGCTTCTCAGGTCTTTACTCAGTTCTTATCCAGGGAGAGTTTTGCCATAGTGGTGCCTGAGCGAACTATGGGCCTTGGCCTCAGAATTTGGCCTTGTATTCTACCTCTGCCACCTATCACCTTGAATGATCCCCAGTGCCACTGAAATACAGCCACCTCCGCGCTGAAAGGCATCAGCCGGGATGGGCAGGGATGCAAAGAAAAGAAGGACATTTTGGCCACTGATATTGGAGCAAACTTATCCCTGTGGCAAGGGCCCTGGGCTGTTTAATTGCTGTGCAGAGCAGAAGGGACCCCAGACTTACACTGTATCCCATGATGCCCATGCTGCACTGAGTTTGTAGAGCAGGCGAGTGCTTCAGAAGAGACGGTACCTGTGAACTCTGAGACGGAAGTGTTTTCCCTGGGAATCCCTCTCAGGTAGGTGTGTCCCACACCGCTCTCACCCCAGCATCTGCAGCAGTGTCCCACGCAGAGACCCGACACAGGGGTGTGCACCGTTTATAATATAGCTCTGTGCAATCCCAATGGGAATCACTCAGCCTCTAGCAGAGAAGCGGCACCTTAATATAAGGAGGCTGGAGAAAAGCCAGTCTGCACTTCTGTGTCATTTATCCAGCTTTCGGAGTAAACAGTAATTAAGGGACCTTCTCAAAGGGAGATGAGAACTCTTGGGCTCTGTGCTCAGTCACAGAGGAATTGGCTGCTCTGTGTAGTTGTGTATATTTTAAAAGAATTCATGGTTAGGAAGAAAATTAGGGATAACACCTACATCCCCATAGGGTATGATGCCCTGTAGATTGCCAGGAGGGAGGGGTAGACAGTAGACAAACAGATCTGGAGACAGATGACTGAGGGGAGACACGAACACTTTCTGCCAAAACACAGGACTCTTGCTAAGAGATCAGAGATCAGTAATTCTTATCAGTAACGATCATCATCCTGTGCAACAAATTTCTTTGAAGGATTAATAAAAACACCTAACAAAGGAAAGTCTCTATCAATGTATCCCCATTATTCAGATAGGTAAACTGAGGCAGAGTGAGACATAAATTGGCCAAGGCCATACAGAGATTGATGGCAGGATGACACACAGAACTCAGGAGTGCTGACTCCCCTCCATAATCATGGTCTCTCTGTCACATCAAGAGGGAAATGGACTCCAGCTCTGGCAGGGACTGTTCATTGGGTGGGATGCACAAGGAAGGCATGAAGAGAGAGACTGAGCTTGCACCATCTTCTCAAGGTGAATCTGAGGTTTCCAGAATTAGCTGGAGGTTGTGAGACCCCTCACATGTGAGCTGTGAACTCCTAGACTCCAAAGAATCATAGAATATCAGGGTTGGAAGGGACCTCAGGAGGTCATCTAGTCCAACCCCTGCTCAAAGCAGGACCTAATCCCCAACTAAATTATCCCAGCCAGGGCTTTGTCAAGCCTGACCTTAAAAACCTCTAAGGAAGGAGATTCCACCAGCTCCCTAGGGAACCCATTCCAGTGCTTCACCAACCTCCTAGAGAAATAGTGTTTCCTAATATCCAACCTAGACCTCCCCCGCTGCAACTTGAGACCATTACTCCTCATTCTGTCATCTGCTACCACTGAGAATAGTCTAGAACCATCCTCTCTGGAACCCCTCTTCAGGTAGTTGAAGGCTGCTATCAAACCCCGCTTCACACTTCTCTCCTGCAGACTAAATAAGCCCAGTTTCCTCAGCCTCTCCTCATAAGTCATGTGCCAAAACTCCCTAATCATTTTCATTGCCCTCTGCTGGACTCTCTCCAATTTGTTCACGTCCTTTCTCCAGAGGGGAGGAAGGGGGGGGGGAACTGGATGCAACTCCAGATGTGGCCTCACCAGTGCCAAATAGAGGGGAATAATCATTTCCCTCAATCTGCTGGCAATGCTTCTCTGTATGCAGTCCAATCAGATATTAGCCTTGGCAACAAGGGCACACTGTTGACTCATATCCGGATTATTTCCACCGTAATCCCCAGGTCCTTTTCTGCAGAACTTCCACTTAGCCAGTTGGTCCCCAGCTTGTAGCAGTGCATGGGATTATTCCATTCTAAGTGCAGGACTCTGCACTTCGTCTTGTTGAACCTCATCAGATTTCTTTGGCCCAACCCTCCAAATTGTCTAGGTCACTCTGGACCCTATCCCTACCCTCCAGCGTATCTACCTCTCCCCCCAGCTTAGTGTCATCTGCAAACTTGCTGATGGTGCAATCCATCCCATCATCCTGATCATTAATGGAGATATTGAACAAAACTGACCCCAGGACTGATCCCTGGGGCGCTCCACTTGATACCAGCTGACAATTAGACATCCAGCCATTGATCACTACCCGTTGAGCCCAACAATCTAGCCAGCTTTCTACCCACCTTTAGTGCATTCATGCAATCCATATTTTTTAACTTGCTGGAAAGAATACAGTTGGAGACCATATCAAAAGCTTTGCTAAAATCAAGATATATCACATCCAATGCCTTCCCTATGTCCACAGAGCCAGGTATCTCATCATAGAAGGCAATCAGGTTGGTCAGGCATGACTTGCCCTTGGTGAATTCATGCTGACTGTTCCTGATCCCCTTCTTCTCCAAGTGCTTCAAAATGGATTCCTTGAGGACCTGCTCTATAATTTTGCTGGGGAAGGAAGTGACTCCTCTGATTTTGCAGGAGATTTTCCCATCATTTCTTTCTCTTTTTTTAACATAAACAATGAGGAGTCCTGTGGCACCTTAAAGACTAACAAATGTATTAGGGCTTAAGCCTTTGTGGCCTGGAGCCCACTTCCTCAGATAATTTTTTTTACAGATACCACATTACGCAGACCAGCACCCCTATTAAGATTCCTTATGGTGGATTAGCAGTGGTCCCCCCACCCCCAGATCAGTGGGAGGACACTCCACTTCAATGTGTTGCTGGGTGTCATCCACAGTTAGCTGGATATCCTGCAGCCTGTGCCTCTGGCCAGCGATCCAGGCAAAATGATAGTGAGTTAAGATCTTTAGCCTGCAACAAAGCAGGGCAGAAAAGAGTCTATTAGGGCAGAAAAGAGTCATTAGCCCCAAGCCCTTACTCAGTGTGGGTCAGTGTAGTGGTGTGGCGCCCCACCTGGAGAAGAGAGGGTTAAAACGGGCCAGAGAGGCTGTGCAGTCTGGCAGCCAATTAGAAAGGGCCTGTGGGTAGCCAATGAGGGCTGGGCTCAGGCTGATAAAAAGTCTGCTGACCAGAGGCGAGATCAGTCTCTCTCTGACCAGCAAGAGAGGGTGACTGGCTCCTAGCAGAGGGACTGACTTCCTAACAGCACCCTGGACAGAGCAGTGCTGGGCAGGGTAGCAGGACCGCTGGCTGACCACTGCCAGACTGATGACCCTGACACAAGGGCTAAGTGGGTCCAAGGGCTATGGGGACATGGCCCAAGGAAGGTAAGCAGTAGAGCGGAGTAGAAGAAGGCAGCAAATGGCTGCCACTCAAGGGTCGCTTAGCTGGGGCCCAGAGAAGTGGGTGGGCCCAGGTTCCCCCCCATTTTCCCCACTGGATGCTGGAGGGAGTGGCCAGATAAAGGACTGAAGCTTGCCAATACAGCACGGGACTGAATTGAGGATGGCCAATAACCTAGGAAGGGGGGGGGAGAACGTAGTTGGGGGAATGGCTGGAGGGCTGTGTCCTAAAGAGGATGCCATGGTCCAGAGAGTGATATGGGTCCAGAGAAGGTGGAGACAGCAAAGCGATGGCAGATGAGACATCACCTGCAGAGGGCACTGCACAGCTCGACTGAGTTAATCCCCAGAGTCACCAGCAGGAAGCACCGTGGTGGTGAGTCAGCACTCCTGTTTACATGCTGGAAAAAGTCTATGGCTTAGGCCTGTACTCAGAGCTGAGCAGCAAACCAACAATTAGTATTCCCAAGCCCTTAGTCAGGGCAGGACAGCAAAAAGTCTGTAGCTCAGGACTGTATTCAGGGCCAAGAAGCAAGATGGTGAGGCACCCTAGTACCAGTGGATGGTCAAGAATTGCAGGTTCCTTGGCCTAGAGAGGTGGGAGTGCCACCCATGGGGGGCATGGTTAGGGGAACGTGGGCCCTCCCAATTCCACCATGTCCCAGCTCAGGGCCGTAAGAGTGGCAAAGAATTCCTCCATTGGGTCAACGTGGAATCCAGCCAAAACACACTATCGTGGTCTCTGTCTGCCATTCTCAAAGTTCCCTCCCCATTCTAAACTTTAGGGTACAGATGTGGGGACCCACATGAAAGACCCCCTAAGCATATTCTTACCGGCTGAGGTTAAAACTTCCCCAAGGCACAAATTCCTTTCTCACTTTGGGAACCAGCTTAGGTTAAAACCTGATACTCTGCCACCACCAAGTGATTTAAACAAAGAATCTGGGAAGAGACCACTTGGAGACGTCTTCCCCCCAAATATCCCCCCAAGCCCTACACCCCCTGTTCTGGGGAGGCTTGAGAATAAACAAGATGAGCACAAACCCCTTGGATTTTTAAGACCCAGAAACCCAATCAGATTCTTAAAAATCAGAACTTTACTAGAAGAACAAAAGAAGATAAGAGAACAACTCTGTAAGATCAGAATGGAAGATAATCTTACAGGCAGTCAGATTTAAAACATAGAGTATCCCTCGCGGAAAAACCTTAAGTTACAAAGAGACAAAAAACAGAATACAAATTTCCCCCAGCACAGCGAATTTACAAGGCAAAAAACTAAGAAAACCTAATGCATTTTGCAGCTCAATTACTTACTAACTTTACAGGAGTTCAAGGGTTTGCATCCTTGATCTGTTCCCAGAAAGGTACCACACAGACAGACAAAAGCCTTCCCCCCCGCTCCAGATTTGAAAGTATCTTGTCCCCTCATTGGTCATTTTGGTCAGGTGCCAGTGGGGTTACCTTAGCTACTTAACCCTTTACAAATAAAAGGATTTTGCCTCTGGCCAGGAGGGATTTTATAGCACGGTATACAGAAAGGTGGTTACCCTTCCCTTTATATTTATGACACGCCCCCCAAATCACAAATAGTGTCGGACAGCCGGTTCCACACTGGCTGTGATTTCTTCCTGGAGCGCAAGCAGAAAACAGTTAATAAGACACCTGCACTTTTAGCTATACTACTGACTATATAAAAACTAACAATATTTCCCACATTTCAGGGATGATTTTAAACAGCTGATTCTGGGAAACTTTCATGGGAGAGTGCATCAGCCACTTTGTTAGAAGCTCTTGAAATGTGTTGTATTTCAAAATCAAAATCTTGGAGAGCTAAACTCCATCAAAGAAGTTTTTTGTTATTGTACTTGACGGTGTGAAGCCACTTCGGTGCAGCATGGTCGGTTTGCAGTTGGAAACGCCGTCCCCAAACGTATGGGCGCAGCTTTTCCAGCGCGAACACAATGGCGTAGCATTCCTTTTGGCTGATTGACCAGTGGCTTTCCCTCTCAGACAGTTCTTTGCTGAGAAACATGACAGGATGGAACTCTTGATTCGGTCCTTCCTGCATTAAAACTGCTCCCACACCACACTCAGATGCATCTGTGGTTATCAGGAACGGATTGTCAAAGTCTGGGGCCCTTAGCACAGGGCTAGACATGAGGGTCACCTTAAGCTGGATAAAGGCCTTCTGACACTCTTCAGTCCACTGAATGACATTTGGCTGTTTCTTTTTGGTTAGGTTTGTCAGAGGGGTGGCAATTTTGCTGTATAGTGGTACAAATCACCTGTAATAACCGGCCAAGCCTAAGAAGGATTGAATCTGTTTCTTTGACTTTGGGAAAGGTCACTTTTGGATAGCATCCACTTCGGACTGTAGGGGGTTGATAGTTCCTTGACCCACCTGGTGTCCAATGTAAGTCACTCTGGTTAGCCCTATTTGACACTTCTTAGCCTTAACAGTTAGTCTTGCCTCTCTTATGCGCTTGAATACTTTTAGTAGATGTTCCAGGTGTTCTGACCAGGCATCCAAAAATATGGCCAAATCATCAAGGTAGGCAACTGCATATTCTCCCAGTCCTGGTAGGAGGCCATCTACAAGTTTTTGGAAGGTGGCGGGTACGTTCCACAGCCCGATACGGAGCACATTAAATTCATACATCCCGAGATGTGTGGTGAAGGCTGACCTTTCCTTGGTGGATTCATCTAGTGGTACCTGCCAGTACCCCTTGGTTAAGTCCAAGGTAGAGATGAACTGGGCCCGTCCCAGTTTCTCTAATAGTTCATCTGTGCGTGGCATTGGATAGTTGTCTGGGCGAGTTACAGCATTTAACTTACGGTAGTCCACGCAAAAACATATCTCCCCATCTGATTTGGGAACTAGAACCACTGGAGATGCCCACGCACTGCCAGAGGGGCGGATTACACCCATCTGTGGAATATCCTGGATCTCCCGTTCTATAGCAGTTTTAGCTTGAGGAGACACCCGGTAAGGTTGGGCTCTAATTGGGCGAGCATTACCTGTGTCAATGGAGTGGTATGCCCGTTCAGTCAGTCCTGGGGTGGCTGAGAACGTTGGCGCGTAGCTAGTGCACAGCTCCTTGATCTGCTGTAGCTGCATACGCCCAAGGGTCATGGAGAGGTTCAACTCTTCCACACCACCAGCACTTTTCCCTTCGTAGTAGACACCTTCAGGCCACTCAGCATCGTCTCCTCCGTGGGCTGTAAACTGACAAACCTTTAATTCCCTGAAATAAAAGGGCTTTAGAGAATTAATATGGTACACCTTAGGCTTTCGGTTTGAGGTGGGGAATGCTATGAGATAATTAACAGCTCCCAGATGCTCCTGGACCATGAATGGCCCTTCCTACGGTGCTTCCATTTTATGGGCCTGGAGTGCCTTTAAGACCATGACCTGGTCCCCGACTTTGAAGGAACGCTCTCTGGCATGTTTATCATACCAGGCTTTTTGCTCTTTTTGAGCAGCCCGTAAGTTTTCTTTAGCAAGGGCTAAAGAGGTTTGGAGGGTGTTTTGTAGGTTGGTTACAAAGTCCAGAATGTTAGTTCCTGGAGAAGGTGTAAACCCCTCCCCTTCATGCTTCACCAACTGTAATGGCCCCTTAACCTCGCGGCCATATACAAGTTCAAATTGTGAACACCCTAAACCAGGATGGGGTACAGCGCTATAGGCAAAGAGCAACTGCTCCAACATTAGGTCCCAATCATTGGAATGCTCCTTTACAAATTTATGTATCAAATTTATGTACAAATTTATGTATGGCTTTTTATGATCCCTTTTTAGTTCCCGAATCTGTGAGGATGTTGGAGGGCTAACCTACCCTGGCAAAAATGTCCGTTAATGCCTGGCACACACTTGTAGCCTGGTGTTGCTTAGAGCTCCTGCTTCTGGCCATCAGGTGGCAAAATCCATGAAAGTCAGTATGTACTGCTTTCCTATGGGTGTCTTTTTCGGAAAAGGACCCAGAATATCCACAGCTACTCGCTGAAAAGTAACCTCAATGATGTGGAGTGGCTGGAGAGGGGCTTTGGCCTGGTCTTGGGGTTTTCCCACTCTTTGGCATACCTCACAAGACAAGACATAGGTAGAACCATCCTTGCCCGTTCCCTCCCAGTGGAACAACTTTCCCAAATGCCCTTTGTTTCTGTTCACCCCAGCATGGCCACTAGGATGATTGTGGGCTAAGTTTCAGAGCTTTACCCGGTATTTAGTTGGAACTACCAACTGTCTCTGAGGATGCCAGTTTTCCTGGTGTCCACCAGAAAGAGTTTCCTTGTATAAAAGTCCTCTTTCTAAAACAAACCTGGATTGATTAGAAGATCTGAGAGGTGGTGGGTTGGTTCCATGATGCCCTCCAAGGTCTCTGGAATCTTTCATCTGCTTCCTGTTTGGTAAGGAACTGTTCCCTTGATGCTGAAGACATCAGTTCCTCATTGGATTGTGGACCTATGCTTGGTCCCTCTGGAAGGTGTGCAGGCGATGGGGCTATTTTCATGGACTGTGAACCGCTCTCCGCTGGTGCACTATATTGGGGTTCAGGTTCCGACTGAGCCTCTTGTGTAGGGTTATCTGCTGCTGCCAGTGCAGGTTCGATGGGGCCCTCTGGTGTTGGTGTTGCAAGAGCTGGATTCGGTGCTGGCAATGGGTCTGGTGCTGGTTGTTCCACCGGTTCTGGTTCTGGGACTGGCTCTGTCTGGGTCTCTGGGACTGGATCCACTACTGCTGTTGCAGATGTTGGCATGAGGTCCAGTTCCATCACCTCTGACTGGGCCTTGGTAGAAGTCTCTGGAACAGAGCTAGGTGTGAGAACTTGCTTAGCCTGGCTGTGGGTGACCATTCCCACCCTCTTGGCTAGCTTTACATGATTGGCCAAGTCTTCCCGCAGCAGCATGGGGATGAGATAATCATCATAGACTGCAAAAGTCCACATTCCTGACCAGCCTTTGTACTGGATAGGCAACTTGGCTGTAGGCAAGTCAAAAGAGTTTGACTTGAAGGGTTGAATCGTCACTTGGACCTCTGGGTCGATGAATTTGGGGTCCACTAAGAAAGTATGGATAGCCGACATTTATGTTCCGGTGTCCCTCCAGGCTGTAAACTTCTTCCCGCCCACAGTTTCACTCTGCTCTGAGGGTATCTGGGAGGCATCTGGGCCTGAGGACCTATGGTGTGCCCCCGGTGGAAATAACTGTAATCTGTTGAGGTTAATGGAGCTGTTGGCCTTTACATGCCCTGGCTCATTACATTTAAAACATCGCCCAGCTGACTGGTCACTGGGGCGAGGTGGGTTGCTGGAGAACGGTGTGGTGGGACGATAAGGTGGCTGGGGTTTTCCTTGGGGTGTAGTTGGGGCCTTGGGCTTCCCCCCGTAGTAGGGTGTGATCCTCAGGTGTCCCTTCTGGTATCCACTCAAACTGCCACCAGGGTTGTTCCTCTCTCCTCCCTCCACGCATTTTGTTCCAGTTTGCCCCGCCTCTCTGGTGGTCTGGGACTGCTTGTATTGATCAGCACAAGAAGCAAGAGTTTCTGCTGAGTCCATTTTCTTATCCCATGAACACTCTTTTATAACATCATCAGACATATTCAGGAATTGTTCCTGAGCTATCAAATCACACACTCCTTCCAAGCCAGTGACACCCCTTCCTTTGACCCATTTAGCTAACAGATCCTTTATCTGGTTTACATAAGCCACATTACTTAGTCCAGGCCCTATCTTAAGGGTTCAAAATTTTACTCTGTAAGTTTCACATGTAACTTGAAATTGTTTTAAAATCAAATCCTTGGATTTATCATAGTCAGAAGCCTCATCAATAGGCATCTTATTGAATATGTGCAGAGCTCTTCCAGTCAATTTTGCTACCAATGTAGTCATCTTTTGAGCGTCAGGAATTTTCTGGATTTTGCAGTCTCTCAAAGGTGAGAAAATATTCAGCAATATCACTGGATTCATCATACTGTGGACATAGTCACTCCCATTTGGGGATTGTTGGGGAAGTGGAGTCAGCAGCTGAACGGTTTTGTCTCTTCAACTCTATAACAGCCAGTCATGCTTCCTCTCTCTTTCCCTCTCCTCCTGAGAATGCTTCTGGGCCTCCATAGCTGTCTCATGGGCAGCTATTCATCTGGCCGTTTCTTCCTCCCTAGCAGCTTTTTTCTCTGGCCGCTTGTGAACAATCTCCATCTTTCTGAATTCTACCTGTCTTTCATGTTCCTTCTGTCTTTCCTCAGTTTCAAATCTGGCTAATTCCAGTTTCAGTTGGACATTGCTTTCTGTCATCCTAGCCTCTCTGTTTTTAACCTAGCTATACCCGAGAGTTAGAAAGAAAAAAACAAACAAAACAACCTGCTTGTGAATTCCAAATTGACTCCACTGTAACCTGATACCTTTGCCTCTGATAGCTGCTCCCAGCAGAAAGGTGGTTACCCTTCCCTTTATATTTATGACAGAAATTAACCCCAATAAGCATTGTGTTGTCTGCACTTTGGACTTCTTGTCTGTTGCTCTCTGTCTGCGTGACAAGAACCCGGGGAGAGGATGAAGGGAAAAACCCTCCAACAACTAGGCTGATCTATCAAGTGTTCAAAGGTACACAGAACATTGCAAGTGTTGCTGGCACCCAATGCCGAGAGGCAAAACAACAGCAGGGGTTTGTTACCCGGTGTGTTTTACTTAATAATTATAACGGGGTGGAGAAGCAGAAAAGTTTATTTGCAGCTGCAAACAAGATACAGGGAGAATAGAATCGCAAATCCTGCACCCAGAGCAGGTCATTACACACACTTTTATATTCTTTAATGTTACTGCACTACACATTAGCCAATTAAAACTTTGCATAAATACTCTGCCTTTCTTATATGGGTTACAACAATGTTTATTTTTTGCAACCTTTAACAAGCATTTTTAGGAACTTAAACAACCAGCACATTTTGTTTGGCCTTGTAGTTGTTTTTTTTATTATTATTATTTTTAATTTGGCGTCAGCAAACCTTATACTATAAAACATTATTTGCAGCTGCAACATTATTTTAAAAACAAAAAAGCTTACTTAAACCAGCCAGGCCTAAATTCTATTAAAAAATTAAAAAAAAAAACCTTAGGCCTTCAGCAAAAAAAACTTTCTCAACCCTTATAGCCTTCCATCCCCTCTACTTAACTAATGGCCATGCCCTAAAGCCTCCAACACAAGCACGCATGGGCGTAACACTACACTGTTTTGCAACACTTGAATGTTTGAAATACAAAAGAGATTTATGCTCAGGAACAGGTGATGGTGTCATATCTTCTCCACATTGAGGGAGGGGCAGACTGGGTAATACGTTTACACTGGCCATGCTTCTGACCAGGGCAAGATGATACAGCTCTGGGGTCCTAGGCTGAGGAGCTGCAGGGAACTGGCTGAAACCTCTCTGTTGTTGGTTCATGAGTGGCTAGTGAAAGCATTCACGTAACTCAGCTGGCAATGTCCCTGGCTGTGTAAGTACATGACCTAGAGAGGATTGCAGCCTGTCACAGGCTCACACTGTGAGACAGAACCCAGATTTGCAAAAAGAAAAGGAGTACTTGTGGCACCTTAGAGATGAACAGATTTATTTGAGCATAAGCTTTCGTGAGCTACAGCTCACTTCATCGGATGAATGCATCCAATGAAGTGAGCTGTAGCTCACGAAAGCTTATGCTCAAATAAATTTGTTCATCTCTAAGGTGCCGCAAGTACTCCTTTTCTTTTTGCGAATACAGACTAACACGGCTGCTATTCTGAGAACCCAGATTGTTATGCCAGAGGTCTCAGCTGGATTCTAGTTCCAGGTTACCGCCCAAAAAATCGATAACACTGACCCAATAAACAGGGACAGATAGACCTTGAATCCATTTCATGCTTGTCACGCTCTCAGTTACTTAGAGAAAGGCCATGGTTAGAGCAGGGAAGTCAGGACTCCTGGGTTGTCTGTCATTCTCTGTGTGACACTGGCCAAGTCACGTCTCCCTGGGCCTCAGTTTATGTATCTGTATAATGTGAATATGTTCATTGTAACTGTCCTTTGCTAGGGGTTTTGACGATCCTTCAGGGAAAGGTGTTGCACAGAATGATGATAGTTACTGATGAGAACTACTGATCTGTGATCCCTTAGCAACTGCCCCATGTGCCTCCTAAAACTGCTCATGTCGCCCCTCAGTCATCTGTCAGGAGATCTATCTAGCTACTATCTACCTATACATCCCAGTCATTTACAGGGAATCAGATCCTAGGGAGATCTAGGTACTATCCCTAGTTTTCTTACTAATTAACAATAATAAGGGAGCAGTATGACTACTCAGAGCTCCGGTACAAAACTGCAGAAAAACCTGAGTTTCTCTGGATTAAGTTTAGAAGTGTGAGCAACAAGAGTGATGTAGTGGTGGAAGTCTGCTAAAGACCACAGGATCAGGGGGATGAGGTGGATGAGGCTTTCTTCTGGCAGCTCGCAGAATCTACTAGATCGCACGCCCTGGTTCTCATGGGTGACTTTAATTTTCCTGATATCTGCTGGGAGAGCAATACAGCGGTGCATAGACAATCCAGCAAGATTTTGGAAAGCGTAGGGGACAATTTCCTGGTGCAACTGCTAGGGGAGCCAACTGGGGGGGAGCTTTTCTTGACCTGCTGCTCACAAACCAGGAAGAATTAGTGGGGGAAGCAAAAGTGGATGGGAATCTGGGAGGCAGTGACCATGAGTTGGTTGAGTTCAGGATCCTGACACAGGGAAGAAAGGTAAGCAGCAGGACACGGATCCTGGACTTCAGGAAAGCGGACTTTGATTCCCTCAGGGAACGGATGGGTAGGATCCCCTGGGGGACTAACATGAAGGGGAAAGGAGTCCAGGAGAGCTGGCTGTATTTCAAGGAATCCCTGTTGAGGTTACAGGGACAAACCATCCCAATGAGTCGAAAGAATAGTAAATATGGCAGGCGACCAGCTTGGCTTAACGGTGAAATCCTAGCGGATCTTAAACATAAAAAAGAAGCTTACAAGAAGTGGAAGGTTGGACATATGACCAGGGAAGAGTATAAAAATATTGCTCGGGCATGTAGGAATGAAATCAGGAGGGCCAAATCGCACCTGGAGCTGCAGCTAGCAGGAGATGTCAAGAGTAACAAGAAGGGTTTCTTCAGGTATGTTGGCAACAAGAAGAAAGCCAAGGAAAGTGTGGGCCCCTTAATGAATGAGGGAGGCCACCTAGAGACAGAGGATGTGGAAAAAGCTAATGTACTCAATGCTTTTTTTGCCTCTGTCTTCACTAATAACGTCAGCTCCCAGAGTGCTGAGCTGGGCATCACAACATGGGGAATAGAGGGCCAGCCCTCTGTGGAGAAAGAGGTGGTTAGGGACTATTTAGAAAAGCTGGACGTGCACAAGTCCATGGGGCCGGACGAGTTGTATCCGAGAGTGCTAAAGGAATTGGCGGCTGTGATTGCAGAGCCATTGGCCATTATCTTTGAAAACTTGTGGTGAATGGGGGAAGTCCCAGATGACTGGAAAAAGGCTAATGTAGTGCCAATCTTTAAAAAAGGGAAGAAGGAGGATCCTGGGAACTACAGGCCAGTCAGCCTCACCTCAGTCCCCGGAAAAATCATGGAGCAGGTCCTCAAAGAATCAATCCTGAAGCACTTGCATGAGAGGAAAGTGATCAGGAACAGTCAGCATGGATTCACCAAGGGAAGGTCATGCCTGACTAATCTAATAGCCTTCTATGATGAGATTACTGGTTCTGTGGATGAAGGGAAAGCAGTGGATGTATTGTTTCTTGACTTTAGCAAAGCTTTTGACACGGTCTCCCACAGTATTCTTGTCAGCAAGTTAAAGAAGTATGGGCTGGATGAATGCACTATAAGGTAGGTAGAAAGTTGGCTAGATTGTCGGGCTCAATGGGTAGTGATCAATGGCTCCATGTCTGGTTGGCAGCCGGTGTCAAGTGGAGTACCCCAGGGGTCGGTCCTGGGGCCAGTTTTGTTCAATATCTTCATAAATGATCTGGAGGATGGTGTGGATTGCACTCTCAGCAAATTTGTGGATGATACTAAACTGGGAGGAGTGGTAGATATGCTGGAGGGCGGGGATAGGATACAGAGGGACCTAGACAAATTGGAGGATTGGGCCAAAATAAATCTGATGAGGTTCAATAAGGATAAGTCCAGGGTCCTGCACTTAGGACGGAAAAACCCAATGCACAGCTACCGAGTAGGGACCGAATGGCTAGGCAGCGGTTCTGCGGAAAAGGACCTAGGGATGACAGTGGACGAGAAGCTGGATATGAGTGAACAGTGTGCCCTTGTTGCCAAGAAGGCCAATGGCATTTTGGGATGTATAAGTAGGGGCATAGCGAGCAGATTGAGGGACGTGATCGTCCCCTGCTATTCGACATTGGTGAGGCCTCATCTGGAGTCCTGTGTCCAGTTTTGGGCCCCACACTACAAGAAGGATGTGGATAAATTGGAGAGAGTCCAGCGAAGGGCAACAAAAATGATTAGGGGTCTAGAACACATGACTTATGAGGAGAGGCTGAGGGAGCTGGGATTGTTTAGCCTGCAGAAGAGAAGATTGAGGGGGGATTTGATAGCTGCTTTCAACTACCTGATAGGGGGTTCCAAAGAGGATGGCTCTAGACTGTTCTCAATGGTAGCAGATGACAGAACGAGGAGTAATGGTCTCAAGTTGCAGTGGGGGAGGTTTAGATTGGATATTAGGAAAAACTTTTTCACTAAGAGGGTGGTGAAACACTGGAATGCGTTGCCTAGGGAGGTGGTGGAATCTCCTTCCTTGGAAGTTTTTAAGGTCAGGCTTGACAAAGCCCTGGCTGGGATGATTTAACTGGGAATTGGTCCTGCTTCGAGCAGGGGGTTGGACTAGATGACCTTCAGGGGTCCCTTCCAACCCTGATATTCTATGATTCTATGATTCTATGAAGGATGTGGATAAATTGGAGACAGTCCAGCGAAGGGCAACAAAAAGGATTAGGGGTCTGGAACACATGACTTATGAGGAGAGGCTGAAGGAACTGGGATTGTTTAGTCTGCAGAAGAGAAGAATGACGGGGGATTTGATAGCTGCTTTCAACTACCTGAGAGGTGGTTCCAGAGAAGATGGTTCTAGACTATTCTCAGTGGTAGAAGAGGACAGGACAAGGAGTAATGGTCTCAAATTGCAGTGGGGGAGGTTTAGGTTGGATATTAGGAAAAACTTTTTCACGAGGAGGGTGGTGAAACACTGGAATGCGTTACCTAGGGAGGTGGTAGAATCTCCTTCCTTAGAAGTTTTTAAGGTCAGGCTTGACAAAGCCCTGGCTGGGATGATTTAATTGGGGATTGGTCCTGCTTTGAGCAGGGGGTTGGACTAGATCACCTCCTGAGGTCCCTTCCAACCCTGATATTCTATGATTCTATGAATTGTTAAACATACACAAATGCACAGAATAGCCAATTCCTCTCTGATTCAGTGGTGAGCCCAAGAGTTCTCATCTCTCTTTGGGAAGGTCACTTAATTACTGTTTACTCCAAAAGCTGGATAAATAGCACAGAAGAGCAGAGAGGCTGGTCTCCAGCCTGTTTACATTCAGATGCCATTTCTTCCTGAGAGGCCAAGCAAACCCCACTGGGATTGCACAGAGCTATATTATAAACAGTGCACACCCCTGTGACAGCTCTCAGCCTGGGATGCTCCTGCAGATGCTGGGGTGAGAGTCTGGGACACAGCTACCGGAGAGGGATTCCCAGGGAAGACACTTCCATCTCAGAATTCACATGTATCTATCTCATGCTGAGGTGCTCACCTCATCAACAAACACAGTGCAACGTAGCCATGATGGGATAGAGAATAGGTCTGTGTCCCTTTCTGTTCTGCACAACCCAGGGCCTTCACCTCAGGTGATGAGTTTGCTCTGGTATCATGGTCCAAAATGTCCCTCTTTGCTGTACTCCTCCCTCCCCTACTCAGGCTCTTAGCCTCCAGCCCCAGGGTGGCTGCATTTCTGTGTTACAGTGGATCCTTTAGGGTGAAAGGTTTTAGAAGATGTATGATACATGGCCAAATTCTGAGGCTGTGGCCGGAGAGAAGTTTATATTGGATTTGGAAAACGTTCAGAAAAGGGCAACAAAAATTATTAGGGGTAAGGAACGGCTTCCGTATGAGGAGAGATTAATAAGACTGGGACTTTTCAGCTTGAAAAAGAGAGGGGAAATATGATTGAGGTCTATAAAATCATGACTGGTGTAGAGAAAGTAGAAAAGGAAGTGTTGTTTACTATGTGTCATAACACAAGAACTAGGGGTCACCAAATGAAATTAATAAGTAGCAGATTTAAAAGAAATAAAAGGAAGTATTTCTTCACACAACGCACAGTCAACCTGTGGAACTCCTTGCCAGAAGATGTTGTGAAGGCCAAGACCATAACAGGGTTCAAAAAAAACCTCAATAAGGTCATGGAGGACAGGTCCATCAATGGCTATTAGGCAGGATGGGCAGGGATGGTATCCCTAGCCTCTGTTTGCCAGAAGCTGGGACTGAGTGACAGGGGATGGATCACTTGATGATTACCTGTTCTGTTCACTTCCTCTGGGTCACCTGGTATTGGCCACTGTCAGGATACTGGGCTAGAGGGGCCTTTTGTCTGACCCAGTGTGGCTGTTCTTATATTCTTATATTCTGTATTCTCCATATTTTTAGGGCAGCCTTTCAAATATCCGAAGACTTCTGTCATACCCCCCCTTAACCTCCTCTTTTCCAACATTTCCATTTCCCTCAGCTTCAATACAAGGCTTGCATTCCATTCTTGGACCATCTTTTTCTCTCACCTCTGGATCCTTTCCAGTTTCTCTACATCCTTTCTATACAGTAATGACCAAAACTGGACACAGTACTGCAACTGAGGCCTAACCAGTGCTGAATAGACTGGTAGTATCAGCTATAGAGTCTTTCATGCTATGCTTCTGCTAATGCAACCTTCCTATGCACTGGTGACCAAAACTGGACACAGTACTCCTCTATCAACCTATCCCCAGTGTAGACAGCATGAGGTTGAAGGAAGAATTCTTCCACCAACCTAGCTACCACCTATCAGAGAGGTGGATTAGCTACGTCGAGGGGAGAACCCCCACCATCGGTGTAAGTAGTATCTACACTGTAGTGGTAAGGCAGTGCAGCTGTGACACATTTTAAGTGTAGACATGCCCTAAAGTGGATCTTTCGGAGAAGCATCCAGTCTGGATCTCCAGACATGAGGAGTTGGAGAATCCTCCACTTCCCTTCATAGTTTGTACCAACAGTAATTCGTCCTCAGTGCTAAACATTTTGACCTATATTTCTATCTGGAATTTGTCTGGCTTCAGCTTCCAGCCATTGGGTCTTGCTCTGCCTTTCTCTGTTAGATAAAGAGCACTTTAGTACCCACGATTTTCTCCCCATGAAAGTTTCCACTTGATCATCCTTTTGATAAGATAAATAGATAAAGCTCTTTAAGTTTCTCTCTGTGTCAGTCATTTTCTCCAGCCTCCGGTCATTTTGGTGGATCTTTTCTGCACCATCTGCTATTTTTTGAAATGTTGACCCCAGGACTGGATGCAGTTTGTTTCACCAATGCCATGTGCAGAGGTAAAACTCTTACCCTGCTCCAACTCACCATGCCCCTGTTTATGCATCCAAGGATCGCATCAGCCCTCTTGGCCACAGCATCGCACTGAGAGTTCACGATGAGCTGGTTGTCCACAGTGACCCCAGCATTTGATAAAAGAGTGTCCTAGGCTGTTTGAATGCATTAAAACATTTTGTTTGCATTTACCAGCTCACCAAACATTACAGATCAATCATTATTCCTGCCCTGGCCGTCTCTTTTTGACCACTGTTGCAATCTTCAGATCGTCTACAAATTTTATCTGCAGTTATTTTCCATTTACTTCCAGATCATTGATGAAAATATTGAATAGCATTGGACGTAGAACGGATACCTACCAAACCTCACTAGAAACAGCCCTACTTACTGAGAATGGCCCATTGACAACTGCTTTCTTAGATCTGTCAGTTAGCCAGTTTTTAGTCTATTTAACACGTGCTCTATAAAATTTAAAATTGATGTCATTTAACAAGACCTGTTTTCCATAAACCATTTTCTTGACTGGCATTAATTCTATTCCTAAATTATTTTTAACTAATCCTGTACCATCTTCTCCCTTGTATCATAACCTTGTCATATCTTTTTTTCCCTTTATTTTGTAATAGTTTACTGTCCTGAATTTCCCTTCTTTTTGTTCTGGCTTGCTACTGCCTGATTGCTTTCTTCTCATTCCAAATCTCTGTGTGGTTAATCGATCGTTCATAATTCTAAGGTTCTTCAGTAGATGCTGTTTTATATCCTCCTCAACAGCTAATGGACTGGAAAGTATTTCATCATCTAGTGATATGAATACCTCATACCGCTTCTTTCCGAATGCAGAACAAAACTATTTCTTGAACACATAATTGCCCTATGCCTTTTCTAGGATTTCATTTGTTCTTAGTATGCTTAAAAACCTCCTTTTTGTGATCCTTAGCCATTCCAAGAACGGATTTTTCCCTGATTTCCTTAAGGTCCCTTATCAATTTTCATAGCTTCTAATATGTATTGCTTTCTATATATTTTCCTTCCCCCCCATTTCTAAAAAATTGTTTTTTTCACCTTTAATAAATAAATAAATTTGTAACTGAACCAGGTTTTGAGCCAAAGTTGTCCACCTTCTTGACTGTGGAATTGTGACATTTTAAAAATCTAATAAACTCTTCTTAAAGAACTCCCAATTTTCATTCCCGGTTTTCTGTCTAATATTTTCCTCCCAATTAGTTTTGCTGATAATTTGCCTCAGCTTTGGAGAAGAAGCCCTTTTGAAGCACTGTTTCTATACTCCAAGGAGAGACTGCTGAATTGGAATTAATTTGCAAACTGGATACAATTAATTTAGGCTTGAATAGAGGACTGGGAGTGGATAGGTCATTACACAAAGTAAAACTATCCCCACCCCCCCACCGTTCCTCAGATGTTCTTGTCAAATGCTGGAAATGGCCCACCTTGATTATCACTACAAAAGGTCCCCCCGCCCCGCTCTCCTGCTGGTAATAGCTCACCATACCTGATCACTCTTGTTACAGTGTGTATGGTAACACCCATTGTTTCATGTTCTCTGTGTATATAAATCTCCCCACTGTATTTTCCACTGAATGCATCCGATGAAGTGAGCTGTAGCTCACGAAAGCTTATGCTCAAATAAATTTGTTAGTCTCTAAGGTGCCACAAGTACTCCTTTTCTTTTGTGAATACAGACTAACACAGCTGTTATTCTGAAACGTGTTTCTATAGATCTTAATGGTAGCGAAATGTTCTCTGTTAGTCCATTTTAATGGAATCAGTTCCATTCTTTATTTTTTTTCTCTCCTCTATCACATGCCCCCTTCTTTGTCTCTTCTCTAAACGAAATAGTCCCAGAATGTTCATTCTGTCTACCTATGGCAGCTTCCCCCGTTCTTATAGACTCCCTTGGAAACCCCCATTATATCTACTGTGTCCTTTATAGAGACTGAGTGACCAACACTCAGTGCATGTCCTACAGCAGGGTTTTCCCCACCCTATTCCATAAGCATGTGAACATCATCTTCTTTTGGCTACGACTGCAAATGAGGAGGTGTTTCCACAGAGCTCAGGTCTCTTTTCCCTGAGATGTGTCCTAGCTCAAACGTTTCCCCGGACACAACTCTTAGCAAAGCTTTGGTTCCTTCCACTCTCAGATTTTGCATGAGTGGTTGAATGGCAAACTCAGTACAACATGGGTTTTCTAGTCTGCCATTCACTGAATTAAGCAACAATGAGGGATAACAAGTATCCACGCTTATGTTTCCTGTTGGTGCCTATTAAAGTTTCCCACACCACGATGTGTAGGAATTATTGACACATGGAGCACCATAAAACAGGGAACCAGCATTAGCAGGGTCAGTGGTTCATAATTATTTTCTCTGAATAAATGGCAATGTCATTTTACTGTGTGCGAAGAGCGAAAAATCTGCTTCACCATGAAAACAGCTCCCAGGGCTAACATTGTCTCTCCCTCCAGGTATTTCTACTGTGATTATCATCCTGGATTCTGGGGGCATAAATTAAGTGAGGGAAACATATGGTACATACAGGAGACACCATTCTGCCTCAGAGTTGGACAATTTCTCCCATACTCCATGTCAGATGCCAACACAACCGACTTCACCAACCCCTCCACCTTCATCCTGCTGGGCATTCCTGGCCTGGAGGCGGCCCATGTCTGGATCTCCATCCCGTTCTGCACCATGTACGTCATAGCCGTCTTGGGGAACTTCAGCATTCTCTTCATTGTGAAGATGGAGCAGAGCCTCCATGAGCCCATGTACTATTTCCTCTGCATGCTGGCTGTCACCGACCTGGTCCTGTCCACGTCCACCTTGCCCAAAATATTGAGGATCTTCTGGTTCAATTCCAGAGAGATCGATTTCAGTGCCTGCCTCACCCTGATGTACTTCATTCACTGTTTCGTAGTAACGGAGTCTGGGATCTTTATGGCCATGGCTTTGGATCGTTATGTGGCCATCTGTGATCCCTTGAGACATTCCACCATCCTGACAAACCCCCTGGTGGCCAAGATCGGGCTGGGCGTGGCACTGCGTGGTGGCATGCTCGTGGTCCCCTTTATTCTAGTGGCAAGGCGGTGGCCATATTGCAGAACCAACATCATACCCCACTCATACTGCGAGCACATGGCCGTGGTTAAACTGGCCTGCACTGAAATCCATGTCAGTAATTACTACAGCCTCTCTGTGGTATTCTGTGTATTTGGTCTGGATATGATTTTTATTGCTCTGTCCTATACCCAGATCCTCAAGGCCATCTTTCATCTCCCCACAAAGGATGCCCGTCTCAAGACTTCTGGGACCTGCGGCTCCCATCTCTGTGCCATCTTAGCCTTCTACATCCCATGTCTCTTCTCTGCCCTCACGTACCGCTTTGGAAAGAATATGGCCCTGCATTTCCATGTTCTCACTGCCAGCATTTACCTTCTGGTGCCCCCCATGCTAAACCCCATAATCTATGGGGTGAGGACCAAACAGATCTGGGACAGGCTGATCCAGCTCTTTACTCATAAATGGACCTAAAGTTTTCTCCTGGTGCTCTGACTCTCAGACCGAGCTCCGTGCAGAGCTGGCTGGTGACAAGGTGCTGGGCCCTCTTCCCTGAATCACTGACTGGATACTCAAAGAGACATTAAAGCCTTTCCTGGCCTTACTGTGCAGTTTCAGAGTGACAAACTAGGGAATGTGTTTGTGTAGAACACATTAACTCTTAGGGCTTCCACCTCCCTTATTGCAGGTAACTAGACCCCTGACACCCTGCCCCTTGCCCGTCCTCTTCCCACATAGCACAACCTCCTTCTCCCCCTATTCTCTACCTACTCCACCAGGACCTTGCCCCTATTACTTAGCTACAAATTTCCGAGGCAAGAGACCATTCTGTGGATTACTTGTTTTGATTTCAGTTCCCTTTTTTTCCCTCCTGGGGGCCTGTAGCTGGCAGGGTCCCAGCAATGGGGATGTGCTGGGAGCTCTTTGCCCTTAGTCAGGCCTCAGAGGCAGGGCAAGGAAAGATCTGCTTTGAAGCTACGAGGACAACAGCAGAGAGAGGCAGAAGGATAAGCCCCTGCGTCAGCTGGGAAGGCGGGATGCTGGGCGGAGGCTGGGGTGAGTTCGGTCGCTGACAGGGAGGGAGATGAACAGCACACCTGCCATTAGCCGGCTATTCACACACGTACATGGCACCTTATCTGGAACGACAGGGCACCCATTGCCCAGGGGCTGAAGCTGGACAGGGAAGCTGAGTCTAACGTACACTCTGCATGATGCTTTTGATCACTACGTCCAGAAGCTCTTTAGCTAGGCTGCTAGGCAGCATTATCCCCATGTCATGGATGGACTGAGCCCCAAAGAGGTAAAGTGATTTGCCCAAGGCCACACAATAAGTCGGTGGCAGAGCTGAGAATAAGAACTGGGAGTCATGACCCCCCCAGCATCATTGTTCTGGCTATGAACTGGCATTGCTCCTCTGGTACCAGAACATCACCAATAACCATAACTTCAGACACAAAGGCGAGACATGTACACGAACAGGAGAATCAAACCTAGCAAATCATAACTTCCCCTGTGACACCTGACAGGACACACTTGGTACAAGATTTGTTGCAGCTGTATAACAGTGGCAGCAACAATGACAAAAATGGTCATATTCAATCATACAGCATCACACGCTGTTCTCCTCCCACGATGGTGCCACCTAAGGAAGGGGCATTGCCCGGGTTCGAGCAGGGAAGCAGCTGGGACACTAGAGCCACTGGAAGACAGGAAGAGCCGATGAAAACCTCTTTTGTCACAGGGACCCAGCTTGTACAAAGACAGGACAAAAGAGTTTTTTAAAAGTGAGAGGTGGACGTCCGGGAACTTGGCTGTTTCCTCCAAGCATCGCCAGTGAGTCCCCCTGGCATTGAACAACCTTAACTTCTGTTTGACTAAAGCATCTTCCAGAAAGGTGACCAGGGCTAGATCCACAAAGGCACTCGGGTAAATACCGAACTTAGGCGCCACTGCCTTTCTCAGCCCCGGCTCATCCGCTGCCTGACCCTGCAGGAGCCTCAGGTTCCGCCAGGAGCCTGCACAAGGCAACCTGGGGGCTGACGCTGCTGCCCAGCTAACGAGCTGTTCAGAGTCCTCGCTCAGGCCTCAATTCTGGTGGGATGCTCCAGCGAGGTGCCTCCCCCGCATCTCTCCAGCAGGCCTGATCGCTGAGGGGTTCTCAGACCCTGCCTCCTGGATGGGGCCTTGCAGGCTGGGAATGTGTGTGCGCAGGAGCATCCGTGTGTGTGTTTGTGCACATGGACCCGTGTGCATGTGTGTGTGCGTGTGCATCACACTCGCATCTGAGTGTGAACCTGCATGTGTGTGTCTGTGTGTGGGCATGTGCGTGTGTCCTTATGTGGGTCCATCTGTGTCTGTGTACATGTGTCCACATACATGTGTGCACCGGCGTTCTTGAATGTGGATCCATGTCTGTGTGTTCAGATGGGTCCATGTCTGTGTGTGCACGTGGCTTTGTGTGTGTACACATGGGTCCGTGTGTGTGTGTGTTTGTGCACCCCCATAACGTCCCCTAGCCCAGTGATGTCAAGCTAACCAGCTTTTGATATCTAAGTCATCCCTTTTTGAATACCGATATCACATTAGAAGTCTATCAGTCTACTGGGATATCCCTGGTGTTCCAATATTTATTAGAAATGAATTTCACCGGTGCAGAGATCTCCTCAGACAACACTTTTAGGACTCCTTGGATGCGTTATATCAGGGAATGCTGATTTAAAAATACTGATCCCTGGTAGGTGCTATTTACCATCCTTCATACTTACCAGTGGACTGAAAAGAAGTTCATGTGATCTGAGTGCATCATCCTGCTTCTTTCCAAATACAGCACAGAAAGGTTTATTGAACATTTTTGCCCTTTCTGCATCATTATTAACAGTGTTACCATCCCCATCTATTAAAAATCTATGCCACTCGGTGGATTTCCTTTGTTTCTAATATACTTAAATATATTCTCCTTATTTCCTAAGCCCTGCCAGCCATGGATTTGTCTCTGGTGTCTTTTGCTTCCCTTATCCATTTTCAATATTTTATAATTTCTCCTTTCTAGCAACTGCTATCCACTTCGCCTGTTTTAGAGGCACTGATGGACAATCTCTTCCTGTCAATGGATAGAGGTCAGATATCCATGTTCATTCTCCTGGACTTTACATTATTTGACACTGTTGACAATGAGATACTGCTGTCTCAACTAGGAGGCAGCAGGAGTCTAGAGGGATGCACTAAAATGGTCTGAATCCTTGGAGGGACACAACCAATTAGTAGTGATGGGAAACTGCACCTCCAGCATTAGACCCACCCCGGTGGAGTCCCAGAAGGATCAGTTCCCTCTCTGGGGCCTTTCCAAATCTCCATGCAGCCAAGGTGGGAACTGGTCACACAGCATGGACTCAAACGTCAGCCGTATGCAGGTGACACCGAGCTCTGGCTCTCCTTTCCGCACGACCACACCACTTTCACCAGGATGGAACAGCTGCCTGAAGCTGAAAATAAGCAAGACAGGCAATGCTGGTGGGCAGAGCGAAGCATTTTGAAGGGTTGGCCGCCACGGTACAGCCTCTTTAGGATGCAGTTTCAGCCCACATCCGAGCAAGTGTTTTCCCGCTGGGATAATTAAACCACCCCCAAGGAGCAGCAGAAGCTCTGTCTCCCGCTGACATGACGCTGTCCACACTGGCACTTTTGTCAGTGGAACTTTTGTTGGTCAAGGGAGTGGTTTTTTTCACACCCCTGACCAACTTTTACAGGCAAAAGTTCTAGAATAGGCAAAGCTTGAAGACTTTTGACTCCTTGGGGGCTTTCACTTGTTCTATCTCCAGGATGGCTCCTTCCTTCCTTCACCACAGCCCTGCTATCTTTGGCCTCTTCTCTGGTCTCCTCCCTGGTACCAGGGGTTCTCTTGGGAATTTATACGACGGAGGCTTAGTCTGCACTCGAAGAAGGGAGGTGTGATTAGAACTAAAGCAACGTAACAAAAGCTAACGGAGAGCTACTTGCTCCCAGCTGTGTATCTGGTGCAGCCGTCACTCAGTGGCTGGTTCTCGCTCGCCCCCTGTAATGACATACAGCTAAGAGTAGCATAAAATCCCTCCTCTACCCATAAGTGGTTAATCAGTTCAATTAACCAGAAGGACAAATGGGGAAATAAGATACTTTGAAATCTGGGGAGAGGGAAGAGGTTTTGTTTTGTGCTCTTTGTTTTGTTCTCTCTTGGGACAAAGAGAGAGACCAAGCAGGTAACCCAGCACCTACTGAAAAAGGGTCTGGTCTGTACTTTTATTAAAGGCAATTGGTTGGTATGTTATTGTCAAGCCTCCCCAGGAAAGGGGGTGAAGGGACTTGGGGGGAGATTTTGAGGAAATAGGAACTCCAAGTGGTCCTTTTCCTGAACGTTTGTCTAAATCACTTGGTGGTGGAAGCAATACCGTCCAAGGACAAGGGAAGGGATTTGTGCCTTGGGGAAGTTTTTAACCTAAGCTGGTGGAATATAAGCTTAGGGGGTCTTTTATGCGGGTCCCCACATCCGTACCCCAGAGTTCAGAGTGTGGACGGAACCCTGACATCCCAAATATGTGCTCTGCTTTTAAAGGCCCAGAACACACTTCTAACAGCCAGGGCAGGGCTGTGAATTTCTGCTGTCTCACACCCACCCAGCAGCCTACATAACCATCCATTCTTAGTGCTGTTACTCCCCCATCTTCCCACCTGCCCCCTTTCCAGTAGCTGTGTCTTCAGTAAGCTCCTTGGGACAGGGTGTGACAACGTGGCCTCTGTTGGGACACTACTGAGAGTATCGATTCAGGACAAATTGCTTAGAGCAGGGCAGTCACATCCCAAGGCTGGGGGTCCTTCACTATGGGGTAACCAGAAGTCAAACACACAATTCCCTCAGACACTCCACTTTCCCAGTATCACCACCAGCACCACTCCTTATGGGGCTGAATGGTTATGAAAACCAATACCCCAGTAAAAGAAAAAAATGTTATCCCAATCCCAAAGGACCAAGCCTCTGCTCCAGGTCAATATATAACTCAGATTTCATCCACAAATCACGCTGTTGCCAATCCTTTAGAATCTAATATCTAAAGGTTTATTCATAAAAAGAAAGAAATATAGATGAGTTAAAATAGGTTAAATGGAAACAAATGCAAATAATTGCATCTCACTTCAGGCTTGTTTCAGGCTTGATGGGATTACTGCTGATTTAAACCAATCAAGTCTCTGGAGTACAAACATCCCAGCTTGGATGGGTTGTTCCGTCCTGTGTTCAGAGCTTCAGTTTGTAGCAAAGTCCCTCCAGAGGTTAGAAGCAGGCTTGAAGACCAGATGGAGGGGTTTCCAGGGCCTTTTATATCCTCTGCCATGTGCAAGGACATCCCTGTGTTCCTACTGGGGAAAAATACAGCAGCAAGATGGAGTTTGGAGTCACAAGGGCAACTCACATTTCCATGCCTAACTCAGTTTGCAGGCAGAGCAGCCATTGCTCACATGCTACCTTGAACATTCCCAGGAACTCTCCTCAGATGCAGATTGGAGTCTCCCAAGGCCCATTGTCAATTAAGTGTTTCTTGATTGGGCACTTACTCAGCCTAGTCCTTTCTCAAAAAGCTGACCAAATGCTTCACTGATGTTACTCAGAATCAAACACCTTAAGATACAAATACATAGCCAATATTCATCACTTCAAATACAAAAATGATACACATGAGGCTTCCACAATACAAATAATGATCATAAACAATAAATGCAATAATCCACACAAGTAAGGACCTAGTTCCCACCACCCTTCATTGCCGTTAGCAACAGAGGAAGATCAAACTATGCTGGCCAGCTGCAGAGTGTGAGTAATTCGAATACAGGAGGAAATGCCCCCCGTTCAGCTCAGACAGGAGAATTTGTTCAGTCTCATAACGGTGCTTTAAAATCCAGGTGCTCCACACCAGAGAAATACCCGCAATGAGCCAGAGGAGCAGGCCGAGAGCTCAGCTGTGGGAATCCAAGCACCCTCCACAAGGGCTGTCCTGGAAAGTCTGACTCAGCCTGGAACATTAGATTTCAATTCCACCTGCGTGACACTAGGAGGAAATGAACCAAGAGGGAGAGAACAAATCCAGTCCAAACACTAATCCAGTCTTTATCCTGTCTACGGGGCCCCCTTTGTTCCAGGGCAGCTTTGTGGGGAAGGGACACGCCGCCCACAGGGACATTCTGTTGCTGTTGCTTTCATTAAGTCTCTTCCCCCAGAGCGACCCCAGGGACTGTGATGCGTTGGCAGGTTTCTGAGTGGGAGCGGAAGTGGAGTCCAGGAGTTCACACCTCACAGGAGTGGGGAACCCACAGGCCACAGCTAGTTCTGAAAACTTCACATTCACCTTGAGAGAATGACGAAGGCTCAGGCTCCTTCTTCCAGCTTTTCCTCTGCATCCCACCCAACAAACAGTCCATGCCAGAGCGGGAGTCCATTTCCCTCTTGGCGTGAGAGAGAGACCGTGGTTAGGGCAGGGGAGTCACGACTGCTGGGTTCTGTCTGTCATCCTGCCATTCAACCTCTGTGTGACCTTGGCCAGATCACATCGCTCTCTGCCTCAGTTTACCTATCTGTATAATGGGGATATGTTCATACTGACATTCCTGAGTCTTTCTGAGATCCTTCAATGATACTTACTGTGGAGAATTACTGATCTCTGATCTCTTAGCAATAGCTCCGTGTGCCTGCAGAAAGTGTTTGTGTCTCCCTCAGGCATCTGTCTCCAGACCTGTTTGTCTACTCTCCACTCTCTACCCCTCCATCCTGGGCATTTAGAGGGTACCAGACCCTATGGAGACAAAGGACTAATCCCTAGTTTTTCTTCCTAATCAACTATATATTTTTTACATATACACAAATACACAGAGAAGCCAATTCCTGTCTGACTCAGGGGAGAGCCCAAGAGTTCTCATCTCCCTTTGGGAAGGTCCCTTAATTACTGTTTACTGCTAAAGCTGGATAAATAGCACAGAAGCAGAGACAAGCTGGTCTCAAACCTGTTTGCGTCCAGATGCTGCTTCTCCCCTAGATTTTGAGGAAACCCCACTGAGACTGCACAGAGCTATATTATAAACGGTGCTCAGCCCTGTGTTGGCTCTCGGCGTGGGACGCTGCTGCAGACACTGGGGTGAGAGAGGTGTGGGGCACGGCTACCTGAGGGGGATTCCCAGGGAAACCACTTCCTTCTCAGGATTCTCAGGTACCATCTCCTGCTGGGGAGCTCACCTGCTCGACAAACTTAGTGCAATGTGGGCATGATGGGATAGATGGTAAGTCTGAGGTCCTTTCTGCCCTGCACAGCCATTAAACATCCCAGGGCCCTTGCCACAGGGGATGAGTTTGCACCAGTATTTTCTGTGCGCACCTGTCCGCCCCAGCTGATGGCTTCCAGCCCAAGGTGGCTGCATTTCAGTGGCACAGGGGATCCTCCAGGAGAAAGGTGTTAGTAGATGTATAATACAAAGGCCACATTCTGGGGCCCTGGCCCATAGTTTGCTCAGGCCCCACTGAGGCAAAACTCCCCTTGGAATAAGAAGTGAATAAAGACCTCAAGAGCCAGCTGTGTGTTAATGCACAGAGACTTTCACCTCCTGCTCTTGCATTTCAGGGCTCTGGCTGTTAAGTGGGGGTATGTGTGGGGGTGACTGTTACCTGACTTTTATCTGCTGGAAAGCATGGAGGTGGAAGTGCTCCTCACTGGAATAACATGGGCAAGACATATTGTCTCCTAACTTCAGTTGAGAAATCAGCTGAACTGTTATGTCTGAAACTTTCAAAAAACAATTCAGACAGAAGCAAACACCCAGTGTAGGGAATTTCACTCCGAACACTTCAAGTTTGGAAAATTTACATCCAACTGAAAAAGAGGTCTTCTTATTGAAGGTCTCAGACAGCTTTAAGTAAAGGTGGTGCCACCAGGGCCACATACAATGGCCAGTCTATTTGTGAATCCCATTCAGCTAAGCCAGGGGTCGGCAACCTTTCAGAAGTGGTGTGCTGAGTGTTCATTTATTCACTCTAATTTAAGGTTTCACATGCCAGTAATGCATGTTAACATTTTTAGAAGGTCTCTCTCTATAAGTCTATATTATATAACTAAACTATTGTTGTATGTAAAGTAAATATGGCTTTTAAAATGTTTAAGAAGCTTCATTTAAAATTAAATTAAAATGCAGATCTTATCAGTTTAGGGTGATCCTTGCCCTTGTTTTCCTTGCTGAGTTTTCCAATGTCTGGCATGTATTTGGATACTTTAAGCTGCACACAGGTTTCTGAGTGATCAGTTGTTAACCGGCTCTGAGAGGGACAGAGGACAGATTTCATGTGTGAGAATACCTGCTCACATAGGTATGTGAATCCAAATGCTGAAAGCATTGCAAATGCAATTTTCTTCAAACAGTTAAATTTCACTGGCGGGGACATCCAGCAGGTCAGAATAGAGGCCCCATGATCTCTCTCGGTAGCTTCAAGTGCACTCCTCAGATCTCCAAACTTTGATGCCCACAATTCTGAGCTTTTTAACTGAATGAGCTTCATTTCGAAATCTTCAACACCCATCCACTGAAATACAGACAAATCCAAGTTGCTTTCATTGAACTTTTCAGGTTTAATTAGAAAAGAAATTGTTGGGCCAAATCGCTGGAGATCTTGAAATCTTGAAATCTGTCAAAAAATTTGGATTCCAGTTCTTGCATGTATATTCTAATCTCAGTGTCAAACACAGCGCGCTGTTCAATGTGGCATGATAGTGATGTAAGCAGCAAATCAGAACTTACAAATATCCCAGTACAGTGGTGCTGGAACGATTTTTAAGGTGGGGGTGCTGAGCTGTGCCCCCTCTTGCCCCTGTCTTCACCCCACACTGCCCCAGGCTGGGGCCAGTGGGCCACAGTTGGGGGCAGCTGCAGAGCCCCGGGCCAGCAGCTGGGGCCCGAGGCTGGCAGCAGAGCCCCCTGGACCAGTGGCCAGGACCCAGGGCTGGCAGCAGGCTAAATGGGGCCAGCGGATGGAACCCCAGCTAGCAGGAGACCGGCTGCCAGTACCCCAGGCCAGCAGCAGATCCCCCGGGACCGGTGGCCAGAACCCGGGCAGTGTGAGTGCCACTGAAAATCAGCTCACATGCTGCCTTTGGCACGAGTGCCATAGGTTGTCTACCCCTGAGCTAAGCCCTTCACTCCAATAATGTCTGTGGCAAGGAGTTCCACAGGCCAATTGTGGATTATGCAAACAATTTCCTTTTATCAGTGTTACATGTTCAGACTTTCAAGGGAATTGAATTTCACAGAAAACATGAATGCCTTGTCTGCTTTCTTCATCGAAAGATTCATAGAGTTTACAATGAGAAGGGACCCTGAGATCATTCAGTCTGACCTCCTAGATAATACAGGCCATTAAATTTCACCCAGTTACCCCTATATTAAGCCTCTTGACTTATGTGTCACTAAGGCCTGGTCCACATTTGGATTTTACATTGTAGAATCTTAGAGCCACAGTGTCAGAAGGGACCAAAAGGTGAGCTAGTCTGACCAACTGCCAAGAAATAGGATGTGTTCGGTCTAAACCTTCCCCAGTCAGAGGGCTGTCCTGCCTCATTATGACAACTTCCAGCAAAGGAGTTTTCACAACCTTCCGAGTCTTCTGTTCCATTGTCCTCCTCTTCTTACAGTTAGGAAGTTTTTCCTGAGATTTCATCTAAATCTGCTATGATGTAGTTTGAACTCATTGCCTCTTGTCCTGCCCTTTTTGGCAAGAGAGAAAAACTTTCTACCACCCTTTTTATGGCACTCTTGGAAGTATTTGAAGACCATTACCATGTCCCTTCTTAATCTCCACTTTTCCAAACTAAACACCCCTGCTTCCTTCAGCTTTCACATATGGTTTGCATTCCATCCCTTGGAAAATCTTTGTCACTTGCCGCTGGATCCAGTTTCCCTACATCCTTCCTATACATTGACCTAGGTATTATTACACTGAAGCACTATGGCAGCGCTGCTGTGGCATTTTATGTGTTGAGAAGCCCTCAAGCAGATCTTCCAGAAAAGTGTCCAGTCTGGATGTGAAGACATGTGGAATTGGAGAATCCACCAATTCCCTTTGCAGTGTGTGCCAATGATTAATCATCCTGAGTGCTAAACATTTGGTCCTGATTTCCAGCTGAAATTTGTCTGGTGTTTAGCTTCCACCCATTGGGCCTTATTTGGCCTTTCTCCTCCAGATTTAAGAGCCTATTATTACTATTTAAGATAAATACATGAATTTCTTTGAGTCTCTCTCACACTGTCCGGCATTTTCTCTAGCCTCCAATAATTCTGGTGGCTCTTTCCAGCACCCTCTCCATTTTTTCTACATCCCTTTTGAAATGTAGACTCCCGGGCTGCCCAATGGTTTCACCAATGCAAGATGCAGAGGTAAAATCTTTCCTCGGCTCCAACTCACCACTCCCCTCTTTTTGCATCCAAGGATCACATGAGCCCTTTTGGCCACAGCATCACACTAGGAGCTCACAATGAGCGGGTTGTCCACAGTGACCACTAAATCCTTTTCAGGGTCCCTGCTTTCCATAATACAGTGGTATAGTCTGTGGGTCAGGCTCGCATTCCCTATTCCAAGATGATAAGTTTGCATTTGACTGTATTAAAACATTTTGTTTGCATGGGCCCTACTCACCAAACACACCAGATCAATCAGTGTGTCTGCCCTGGCCTCCTCATTGTAACCACTCTCCCAATCTTTGAGTCGTCCACCAATTTTATGTGCAGTGATTTTCTATTTGCTTCCAGATCATTGATTGAATCAGCATCAGGTCTACAACTGATCCTGCAGAGCCCCACAAAAAACAACCCCATTGACTGACAATGGCCCATTGACATCTGCTTTCTGAGATCTGTCAGTTAGCCAGGTTTTAGTCCATTTTACGTGTGCTCCACTGATATTGTACATTCTTCATTTTTGTGGCTGAATATTTCGCCTACTAATTGGAATGCCTCAGAGAATCACAGCCTATTGCATCTGCACAGTTCCATTGATCAACCCATCATGTACTTTCATTAAAGGAAGGAATTAGGTTTATTTTGCAAGCCCTGTTTCCATAAACCGTGTTGTTGACTGGCATTAATTATATTCCTAAACTTTTTTTTAACGAATCTCATACCAGCCATTCCATCGTGTCTTAACCTTCTTACTTTACGTGTAACACAGAACTGTTCTGTATTCTCCTTTTTAACAATTATTTTGGTGCTGCTGCTGCCTGATTGTGTACTTCTGGTTCCAAAGGAGGGGCGTGGCTGATTGGCCAGCTTGTAACGCTGGTGTTTGCAGAAGGTGGGAGTCCACAAAAGATCTTAAACATACCTTGCTACTCCAGGCCTGTATTAAACTCCCCAGGTTACAGATTCCCCCTGGCCTTGGGAGTAGTGCTGCCACCACCCAAGGGAAAAAAATGCCTCTTGAAAATCCAGGAAACTCACTCGGGAAGTTTTCCCTGAGGCCTCTCAGCTTTTGCACCCTTCCTTCGGGGAAGCTGAGAAAGAAAACAAACGAACGAAAACCCAGCTGTTGTACCAGCTGATCTTGGAACCCTTGTTCCACTTAACTATTTCAGTAGCATGTGCTCAGACCTCTTGCTTTTAAAACACAAAAGTCAAATCATGTTCTTAAAAAGATGATTTTATTAAAACAACTCATCTGGAAAATCAGACTGTTGCTAGATATTAAAAGAGAAACTGAAAGCATTAACACCAAGAATGTCTTCCTTGGGGTCCAGTTTGAAGGTTACAAAGAAAACAAGTATCAGAGGGTAGCCTGGTTAGTATGGATCTGTAAAAGTGGCAATGTGAGTCTATAAGGTGCCACAGGACTCTTTGCCGCTTTTAAAGAAAACAAAAGCACCTGTGTTTAGCACAGAAGACTTCAGAAGCCCAAAATAAAGAGATAAACCTGATTGCGTCTAACTAAACGTTTACTGTCCTACTTACTTATCAGTGGTTCCAAATGAATAATTTGTAGGTGTAAACACTGATGATATTTCATACCTGGCCCAAGCTTGGCAGCATCCCTGCTGCCCTGTCTTCTAGTCTTCCCATTGGCTCTTTTGGCCAAGTGCTAACTCACTTCCTCTTACCTAAGCATTTTAGTGAGACTTCTTAACTCTTTACAGGCAAGGCACAGAATCATAGAATATCAGGGTTGGAAGGGACTTCAGGAGGTCATCTAGTCCAACCCCCTGCTCAAAACAAGTAGAGAACAGCTACTAAAAAGGATTGTAAAAACTAACTGAATGGTTGGGTGTTCATAAAAGGGGTGCTACCCCCCATCATTTACCACAGCAGGTGTTTCCACTGAGTTGCTATCAAAGATGACCAGTTCTTTTCCCTGGGGTGCATCTAGCTGGGATGTTTCCCCCAGTGCATGACTTCACAAAAGTTTGTTTTTTTTTCCCACTCTCAGGTTTTGAGCAACCAGGTGAATGGGGAACTCCCTACAGCATGAACTCCCTAGCCTGGGTTTCATTGCATTAAGGAACAATGAGGAATAACCAGTATCCAAACTCATGTTTCCTGCTATTGCCTGTTAAGCTTTACCACACCAAGATAGGCAGCAATTATTGACACATGCCATAAAATATGAAATTAGCATTAGTAGGGTCAGTTGTTCATAATTAATTTCTATGAATGATGAAAATGTCATTTTTCAGTGTGTGAAGATCGACCAGTCTGCTCCCCCATGAGAACAGCCCCCAGTAGTGCATTGTCTCTCCATCCAGGCATTTGTACTGCGACCAACACCCTTGACCCTGGGCACATACAGGAAGTCAGGAGAACGTACAGTACATGCAGGACACACCATTCTGCCTCAGAGTTGGACAACTTCACCCCTACACTATGTCAGATTCCAACACAACCGAATTCACCAACCCCTCCACCTTCATCCTGCTGGGCATTCCTGGCCTGGAGGCAGCCCATGTCTGGATCTCCATCCCCTTCTGCACCATGTACATCATAGCTGTCTTGGGGAATTTCACCATCCTGTTCATTGTAAAGAGTGAACCAAGCCTCCATGTGCCCATGTACTATTTCCTCTGCATGCTGGCTGTCACCGACCTGGTCGTGTCTACGTCCATCCTCCCCAAAATGCTGAGCATCTTCTGGTTCAAGTCCAGGGAGATCGATTTCAGTGCCTGCCTCACCCAGCTGTACTTCATTCACTGCTTCACAGGGATGGAGTCTGGGATCTTTGTGACCATGGGTTTGGATCGCTACGTCGCCATCTGCCATCCCCTGCGACATTCCACCATCCTGACAAACCCCAGGGTGGCCAAGATGGGCCTGGCCGTGGTGCTGCGCAGTGCCATTCTCGCACTGCCCTATCCCTTCCTGGTAAGACAGTGGCCGTATTGCAGAACCAACATCATCCCCCAGACATTCTGCACACATATATTCGTGGTGAGCCTGGCCTGCACCGATACCCGCATCAGTAGTTACTACGGCCTCTTTGTGCTACTCTGTGTAATGGGTCTGGATGGGATTTTTATTGCTGTGTCCTATACCGTAATTCTCAGGGCCATCTTCTGCCTCCCCACAAAGGACGCCCGGATCAAGACTTTTGGAACCTGCATCTCCCACCTCAGTGCCATCTTAACCTTTTACATCCCAGGTCTCTTCTCCTCCCTCACATACCGTTTTGGACAGAATGTGCCCCTGCATTTCCATGTTCTTATTGGCAACATGAGCCTACTGGTGCCCCCCATGCTAAACCCCATCATCTATGGGGTGAGGACCAAACAGATGCGGGACAGGCTGCTCCGATTCATTACTCTTAAGGAGACTAACGTTTTCCCCTGGTGCTCTGGTTCTCAGACCGAGCTCCGTGCTGGTGACATGGTGCTGGGCCGCATTCCTTGAATCACTTACTGGGCAGTGAAAGAGATATTAAATCCTTTCTTGGCCTTACTGTGCTGTGTCAGCATGACAAACTGGGGAATCGATCTGTGTACAACTCATTAACTCTTAACGGTTAGAAAGGTGGCAACGATTGGACCCTGAAATCCTGCCCCCTGCCCTACCTATTCCCCAAGGCTCTATCCCTACCCCATCTGCCCTGGGTCCCTGGCTTCTCTACTGCCTTCTCTCCCTCACTAAATCTTCTCCACCTCTGTCCCTGCCTCAGCTGGGTTCTGTCTACTCTGGGGCTGTGCTGGGAGCTGCTGAAGCCTGAGAAGGGGCCTGCCTGTTGGTATGATGTGGCCCCAGCTGAGCAGGGTCAGGCATGGGTTAATGACCCAACACCTCCTCCTGCCCTGCAGGAACCAGTCACAGTCCGATCCTCTTCTTGGCCAGACTTTCTAGTTCAAAACCAGGTACCTGACAACCCTGCATGGAACCCAGACACAGAAGCCAAAAAACAGAGTGTCTGGATAAAACCTAGATGGATGGAAACCCTATTAATTATTCACCATTTGTTACAGGAACCATGTGTATTTTTATATCTTTGGGATTTCCTGTACTCTTTACTCACACACCTTGTATTAAGAGACAACAGGCTGGGGTGGAGGCATCTGTTTATAACTAGGTTGGTCATTAAAGACTATCAGCCCTAGCGAGATCTTATAGGGACAGAAGAAGGGAATAATTGCATTCTAAATTTAGTTTTCTTCAGTTTCTCTGCAGAGGGGCAGGTGTGGAAGGAACAAAACCTCCCCAGAAGGGGGAACAGAGAGAGGAGGGGTTCATCCAGCCCTTTAAAACACAGAGACTGGATGAGCCAGAAGGAACTGAGGCAGGAGAGAGGGAATCTATGGTTGCAGGGTTATGGCTGCAGCAGAGAAACAGACTGCAGCTGGAGGAGAAGTCAGGAGTTTCAGGAGGTGGCCCCTAGACACCCTAGAAGGCTCTGACCAATCCCAAAGGATGCTCCAAGGTGATGTGGATAAAGTATACATACTGGAAAACATCATCCCAACTATACATATAGAATGATAGGGTCTAAATTGTAGCCAATGATTTTAGTTCATTATTCATTTTTGATGTGATGTTATAAATTAATAAATCTATTAATTATAAATAAATTATATCATATATTTCACTGTATATTAATTAAGGTTAAATTGTGGGATTATAGAAGTGCAAGACTGATCAGTATTTAGAGGAACCAAGTACTAGACATGAGTAAGACAAGCTGGAACGCCAAGAACCTGTAGGTTGAGGCTTGCAAGACTTTAGCTATTGTAGGTATTGGAGACAAGACATGATGGCATAAGTGACTAGGAAATAACCTGATGCCCTAAGATAATGGGAAAAGAAGAACTAAGTGATAATATTGCACAAAATTACCCAGAAGATTAATATTATATCATAAAAATGCCGTAAAAACATGCCTGTCTCAGACATATGTCTTAATCACAGGATACAGGTTGTGCATCAATGATAATGAGAAGAAAGGGAACTTACCCATCCTATAGAAAATTGTGGTCCCTTAAGTTTCCAGGGGACGCAGACCAATAAGAGAAAAAAGGGTGGACAATTTTATGGACATGCACAGAATGTAGGTATAGGCAGAATCCCATTATAAAAAGGGAATGCCTAGAGTGGGAAATCTGAGCTCCCGATGGAAGACTCCAGAAGGAACCATCCCACTACTGATGATCGAACTATGAGAGACCCATCAGACCCTAACACTATTGTTAAGGATGGGAATAGAACTATATTGTAACTGGTGCATAGGTCTGTATAGGTCTTTCTATATATGCTTGGTTAATTGTAACTTTAATTGTAACTTTAATGAAACTTATAGAGTAGACGAGGCCTTGTACTGATGAATGTATGTGTGGTCACTACCTTTGGTCTTTATGTGTTCCTAGAGTCTCTAAATGTAAAGCAAGCAGCGGAGGTGACTTTCACTCTGTTAAGCTTGAAACTGGAGTCACCAGAGCTGAAGCCACGGTGGTGTAAAACCACATTACAACATTTACTTTAAATAAAATAAAAGGCTACAAAATCAATTTTTCCTGTTATTATTTCCATCCATCTGCACAATGAATTTTGATATGTACACCGATATCGAGGTAATTTGCAGCTGTGAGCCACCAGTAGAAACAAAATGCCTAGATATAATATATTTTTTAAAAGTTATCCTTGGGCTAATTACTCCAGCCAGGACAGGTTAGGTATTTGAGAACTCACTCACTATTCAAAGAATTACATTTAAAAGTAAGAGAGAAATAAAATTTTGAAATGCACAGACCAGTCAAAAACCTAAAACAGGACTTGGAAAGAATAAAATTACAGAGCATAGATGTGCATTGCAGGAAATATGAAGAAGTAAGAACAACACCACATGTATGCATTGCGACGTGACCGTGAAAGAGGCAGAATGTGTGTGCATGTGAGACTGAGACTGTGTGTGTGTGTGTGAGAGAGAGAGACACACACAGGCTATGTGTGTGTGAGACTGAAACAGAGTGGGTGTGTGCTGGCTTGCAGTGAGAGACCATGCTCTGTCTCTGTCATAAAAATAAAGGGAAGGGTAAAACCCCTTTAAAATCCCTCCTGGCCAGAGGAAAAATCCTCTCACCTGTAAAGGGTTAAGAAGCTAAAGGTAACCTCGCTGGCACCTGACCACAATGACCAATGAGGAGACAAGATACTTTCAAAAGCTGGGAGGAGGGAGAAAAACAAAGGGTCTGTGTCTGTCTGTGTGATGCTTTTGCTGGAGAAAGAACAGGAATGGAGTCTTAGAACTTTTAGTAAGTAATCTAGCTAGGTATGTGTTAGATTATGATTTCTTTAAATGGCTGAGAAAATAGCTGTGCTGAATAGAATGAATATTCCTGTCTGTGTGTCTTTTTTGTAACTTAAGGTTTTGCCTAGAGGGATTCTCTATGTTTTAAATCTAATTACCCTGTAAGGTATTCACCATCCTGATTTTACAGAGGTGATTCCTTTACTTCTGTTAAAAGTCTTCTTGTAAGGAAACTGAATGCTTTTTCATTGTTCTAAGATCCAAGGGTTTGGGTCTGTGGTCACCTATGCAAATTGGTGAGGATTTTTACCAAACCTTCCCCAGGAAGTGGGGTGCAAGGGTTGGGAGGATTTTGGGGGGAAAGACGTGTCCAAACTCCGTTTTTTCAGGAACCCAGGTAAAGTTTGGTGGTGGCAGTGGAAATCCAAGGGCAAAGAGTAAAATAATTTTTACGTTGGGGAAGTTTTAACCTAAGCTGGTAAAAGTAAGCTTAGGAGGTTTTCATGCAGGTCCCCACATCTGTTCACATCTAGAGTTCGGAGTGGGGAAGGAAACTTGACAGTCTCTTTAAGCACTGCGGCACTCACCAGTCTGAAGGCTCATTCAGATCACAGCAGCTGCCAGCACCTCCATCCCTCTCCTGAGCCCTTCCCTCCCTCCCCCACTCTGTGGAGATGGGGTACATGGATGGGGGAGGGTGGGGGAGGGGACACCCTGACATCAGCACCCCCTCCCTCCCTCTGCACAGCAAGCAGGAGGGTCCCAGGAGCAGCTGGCCAGGGGCTTCCAGGCAGAGGGCAGGAGCAGGGTGGCAGCAGACCAGCGTGGGGAGGGGCATCTAAACCCAGGTTGCCAGATGTGCAGAGCTGTACTGAGGAAGTACCCGGCCCTTGACTGATATGTGCGCAGCTGCATAGCTTAGAGGGAACACAGGTTTGGGTCTCACATGCTGGACTCATGTGCTTTTGAGTTGCAGCAGCATCCAGGCCCTGCCTCTGGGTTTCTAGGCCCATCCTCGGGGAGCAGCTTCCATTCTAGCATCACCCTGTCCAGCACAGGGCGTGTGTGTAGGGGAAGGACATACATAACCTCAGGGCCTCCATAGCCAGAGTCTATATTCTCACCCTGTTAACAGGGCAATGAGGCCCAATGGGCAAAGTCCGTGTATTCACCCCTATTAGCAGGGCAGTAAGACCTAGTGGCCAAGATCAATGTTTTCCACTGTCCATGGGGTAGTAAGGCCTCATGGCCAAGTGTTCTCTATCAGGGAAAGGGACTGCCATGCACAAAAAGAGGGGTGGTGCTGGTCTGGGTTAGGGGGCCCGGGTTAGCACTCCCTCCATTCTGGTCCCCAGATATAAAACCGTAACAGGGTTCTGAGAAGAACCAAAAAAGAACTAGATAAGTTCATGGAGGATAGGTCCATCAATGGCTATTAGCCAGGATTGGCAGGGATGGTGTGCCTAGCCTCTGTTTGCCAGAAGCTGAGAATGGGTGATAGGTTATGAATCACTTGTTGATTACCTGTCTGTTCATTCCCTCTGGGCTAGATGGACCTTTGGTCTGATCCTCTATGGCTGTTCTTATATTCTTGTAAGTTCATGGAGGATAGGTCCATCAATGGCTATTAGCCAGGATGGGCAGGGATGCAACACCATGTTCTGTGTGACTCTAAACTCTGTTTGCCAGAAGTTGGGAAAAGGAACCGGGGATGGATCACTTGATGATTCCCTGTTCTCTTTATTCCCTCTCAAGCACATGGCATTGGCCACTGTTGGAAGACAGGATACTGAGCTCATTGGACCATGGGCCATTCTGATGTTCTTATATAGAACCCAGATTTATCTGCCCCCTTCCCCTGCTGTAATCCACTAGACCCATTTCCACTCTCAGAGCTGAGATAGAACCCAGGGTGGGTCTCTCTCTCCACGGACTTAGTAACAAATAAAGAATATTTCAAGGAATCCCTGTTGAGGTTACAGGGACAAACCATCCCAATGAGTCGAAAGAATAGTAAATATGGCAGGCGACCAGCTTGGCTTAATGGTGAAATCCTAGCGGATCTTAAACATAAAAAAGAAGCTTACAAGAAGTGGAAGGTTGGACATATGACCAGGGAAGAGTATAAAAATATTGCTCGGGCATGTAGGAATGAAATCAGGAGGGCCAAATCGCACCTGGAGCTGCAGCTAGCGAGAGATGTCAAGAGTAACAAGAAGGGTTTTTTCAGGTATGTTGGCAACAAGAAGAAAGCCAAGGAAAGTGTGGGCCCCTTACTGAATGAGGGAGGCAACCTAGTGACAGAGGATGTGGAAAAAGCTAATGTACTCAATGCTTTTTTTGCCTCTGTTTTCACTAACAAGGTCAGCTCCCAGACTGCTGCGCTGGGCATCACAAAATGGGGAAGAGATGGCCAGCCCTCTGTGGAGATAGAGGTGGTTAGGGACTATTTAGAAAAGCTGGACGTGCACAAGTCCATGGGGCCGGACGAGTTGCATCCGAGAGTGCTGAAGGAATTGGCGGATGTGATTGCAGAGCCATTGGCCATTATCTTTGAAAATTCGTGGCGAACCGGGGAAGTCCCGGATGACTGGAGAAAGGCTAATGTAGTGCCAATCTTTGAAAAAGGGAAGAAGGAGGATCCTGGGAACTACAGGCCAGTCAGCCTCACCTCAGTCCCTGGAAAAATCATGGAGCAGGTCCTCAAAGAATCAATCCTGAAGTACTTGCATGAGAGGAAAGTGATCAGGAACAGCCAGCATGGATTCACCAAGGGAAGGTCATGCCTGACTAATCTAATCGCCTTTTATGATGAGATTACTGGTTCTGTGGATGAAGGGAAAGCAGTGGATGTATTGTTTCTTGACTTTAGCAAAGCTTTTGACACGGTCTCCCACAGTATTCTTGTCAGCAAGTTAAGGAAGTATGGGCTGGATGAATGCACTATAAGGTGGGTAGAAATCTGGCTAGATTGTCAGGCTCAACGGGTAGTGATCAATGGCTCCATGTCTAGTTGGCAGCCGGTATCAAGTGGAGTGCCCCAAGGGTCGGTCCTGGGGCCGGTTTTGTTCAATATCTTCATAAATGATCTGGAGGATGGTGTGGATTGCACTCTCAGCAAATTTTGCGGATGATACTAAACTGGGAGGAGTGGTAGATACACCGGAGGGCAGGGATAGGATACAGAAGGACCTAGACAAATTGGAGGATTGGGCCAAAAGAAATCTGATCAGGTTCAATAAGGATAAGTGCAGGGTCCTGCACTTAGGATGGAAGAATCCAATGCACCGCTACAGACTAGGGACCAAATGGCTAGGCAGCAGTTCTGCGGAAAAGGACCTAGGGGTGACAGTGGACGAGAAGCTGGATATGAGTCAGCAGTGTGCCCTTGTTGCCAAGAAGGCCAATGGCATTTTGGGATGTATAAGTAGGGGCATAGCGAGCAGATCGAGGGACGTGATCGTTCCCCTCTATTCGACATTGGTGAGGCCTCATCTGGAGTACTGTGTCCAGTTTTGGGCCCCACACTCCAAGAAGGATGTGGATAAATTGGAGAGAGTCCAGCGAAGGGCAACAAAAATGATTAGGGGTCTAGAACACATGACTTATGAGGAGAGGCTGAGGGAGCTGGGATTGTTTAGCCTGCAGAAGAGAAGAATGAGGGGGGATTTGATAGCTGCTTTCAACTACCTGAAAGGGGGTTCCAAAGAGGATGGCTCTAGACTGTTCTCAATGGTAGCAGATGACAGAACGAGGAGTAATGGTCTCAAGTTGCAGTGGGGGAGGTGGGAAGAGGGGAAGCAATATATAACAAATGGGGAAAAGAGAAAATAGATAGCAACAAAAAGGGATTACAGATAGCAAGCAATAGAAAGTGGAAGTTCTGAAAATTGATAAGGGACAAAAAGACCTCAGAGTAAAATCCATGCGTGGCAAGGCTAAGGATGACAAAACAAAGGTTATTAAGTATACTAAGAAGAAATAAATCCTAGAAAAAAATTAGGTCAATTACAAGAGGGAGAAAAGAAACTTGTTAAGGTTGCAGAAAAGGAAGATGTATTCAAGAAATATTATTGTCTGCATTTGGAAAGAAGCAGCATGAGGTATTCATATCACATTAATTGATGAAATACTTTCCAGTCCATTAGCACTGAAGTCATAGGAGCAAAGGACGAAGGAACTGGGCATATTTAGTCAGGAAAAGGTAAGATGGGGGGGCATGATAGCGGTCTTCAAATGCATGAAAAGCTCCAATAAAAAGATGGAGAAAAGTTAGACTGTCTCACCATGGTGGAAAGGACAAGAGGAAATGAATTCAAACTACAGCATAGCAGAGATAGTTTAAATCTGAAGAAAAAAATCCTAAGTACAAGAACAGGAGGACAATGGAACAGATGCTTTGGGAGATTGTGGAAGATTTTATGCTAGAGGTTTTCCAAAGGATGCTGGATAGCCATCTGTCTTGGATGGATGAAAAGCAAAAAATCTTGCCTCTTTGTAGGGGGCCAGACTAGCTAAGCTTCTCACCTTGTGGATCTTCAATTTAACGATGTAAAATCCTACTGTGTACCAGGTCTTAGTCAAGCAGAAGTTATGAAACTCAATACAGGGTTAATGGGGTGAAATTAAATTGCCTGAGTTATGCAGGAGGTCAGACTGGATGACGTAATCGTCCTTTCTGACCATGAACTCTATGAATCTATTAATAAAGGAAGTAGATCAGGCATTTATATTTACTGTGTCTCATAACACACGAACAAGGGAACAATAAATTCTATTGAAAGTCTGAACATACAACAGTTAGCAAAGAAATGTGTTTATATAGTCCATATCTGGCCTGTAGAACTCTTTGCCACTGACAATCCTGGAGCGAAGAGCTGAGCTGAATGGGATTCAGAAATGGATTAGCATTGTCGGTGGTGCTAGTAGCATCCCTTAGTTAAGTCTGTCTGACACCTTCACTTAGAAGACCTGATTCTGAGTTGCTTATATGTTTGTCAAACTGTAACTGTTTGGACTAAAATTTCCCATTCTGGCTTTCTGCTTCTGGATTAATTGTTTCTTTGAATGTTTCAGGCATAGGAGTTCAGCCAACTTCTTGAATGAAGCTAGGAGAAAATATGTCTTGCACATGATGAAAAATTCTTATAATTCTTCCAGTGAGGAGCCCTGGCACCTCCATGCTTTCCAGCAGATAAAAGTCAGTTAGCAGATCAGAGCTAGAGCCCTGAGATGCAAGAGCAGAAGGTGACAGTCCCTGTGCATGAACACACAGCAGACTCCTGTGGTCTTTTTTTCAGTTATTACTCCAAGAGGAGTTTTGCCTCTGTGGGGCCTGACCAAAGTATGGGCCACAGACTAAGAATTTGTCCTACTATTGTTCATCTGGTGGACAGAAAGCTGGCTAGATTGTTGGGCTCAGTGGGTAGTCATCAACAGCTTGATGTCTAGTTGGCAGCCGGTATCACATGGAGTGCCCTGGGGTCAGTCCTGGGTCCAGTTTTGTACAACATTTTTATTAATGATCTGGATGATGGGATGGATTGCACCCTCAGCTAGTTTGCACATGACACTAAGCTGGGGGGAGAGGTAGATACACTGGAGAGTAGGGATTGGGCCAAAGTGACCTAGACATACTGGAGGATTGGGCCAAAAGAAATCTGATGAGGTTCAACAAGGACAAGTGCAGAGTCCTGCATTTAGGTAGGAAGAATCCCATGCACTGCTACAGGCTGGGGACCAACTGGCTAAGCAGCAGTTCTGCAGAAAAGGACCTAGGGGTTACAGTAGACTAGAAGCTGGGTATGAGTCAGCAGTGTGCCCTTGTTGCCAAGAATGTCAACGGCATATTGGGCTGCATTCGTAGGACCATTGCCAGCAGATCGAGGGAAGTGATTACTCCCCTCCACTCAGTACTGGTGAGGCCACACCTGGAGTATCCCCCCACCACAGAAGAGATGTGGACAAATTGGAGAGAGTCCAGCGGAGGGCAACAAAAATGATTAGGGGGCTGGGGCACATGATTTACGAGGAGAGACTGAGGGAACTGGGGCTATTTAGCTGCAGAAGAGAAGAGTGAGGGGGGATTTGATAGCAGCCTTCAACTACCTGAAGTGGGCTTCGAAAGAAGATGGAGCTCTGCTGGTCTCAGTGGTGGCAGATGACAGAACAAGGAGCAATGGTCTCAAGTTGCAGTGGGGGAGGACTAGGTTGGATATTAGGAAACAGTATTTCATGAAGAGGGTGGTGAAGCACTGGAATGGGTTACCTAGGGAGGTGGTGGAGGTCTGTGCAATCCCAGTGAGGTTCGCTCAGCCTCTAGCAGAGAAGCTGCATCTGGATGTAAACAGGCAGGAGACCAGGGACACTCTAGCCAATGTCTCTGTTTCCATGTCTGTGCTTCTGTGTTCTTTATTCAGCTTTAGAAGTAAATGGTAATTAAGGGACCTTCCCAAAGGGAGATGAGAATATTCAGGCTCTGTGCTGAGTCAGAGAGGAATTGGCTGCTCTGTTTGTTTAAAAATTACAGTTGAGTAGTCAGAAAAGTAGGTATCATGCCTAGATCTCCCTGGGGTCTGATACCCTGTAAATGCCCAGGATGGATAGGTAGATAGTACACAGACAGATCAGGAATAAAAATGACTGAGGGGAGACTATTGCTAAGGGATCAGACATCAACAAATCTCATCAGTAACTATCATCATACTAAGCAGCAAATAGAAAGCAGATTTATTAAGTACAGAAGGATAGATTTTAAAGTCACTGTAAGTATTATTAACTACAAAAAAGATGGATTTTAAGTGATTATAAGTAACAGCATACAGCTCAAAGTTTGTTACCTAAGAAATAAACAAAATTACAATGTAAGTTCTACAAACTAGACAGGATTTGAATCAAGCCGTGTCTCACCCAGATGGTACAAGCAGTCCACCAATCATCCATAGACAGGTAAGTAACCCCTTCATCCCTGGACCACATCCCCAGTTCAGTCCTTGTTCCTAAGGTGTTCCCAGGAGTTGAGTTGTGGGGGGAGTGAGGCCAAGTGATGATATCACTTCCACCTTTCATACTCCTGCAATGGGGAGGGAACTTCATTTTTCTAAACAAAAGTCATCAGCACAGTTACTGGAAAAGTAAAGGAACAAGATGGAGTCCAGTGTCCCATGAGCTGATCACATGCCCTTGCATGCTTTCATAAAGTTAGGTACAGAAATGACACACACATACAAATAGGGTAATCATATTCAGCAAATCATAACTTTTCCATCAATACCTTACATGTCAGACAGTGTATAAATCACACAATAATTGTATCAAAATAGTAAATATGGGGGAGCCATGGTGTTGCTTTCAGGCACAGGATATCATACCTCCCCGGTTAGTCCACTGCAGGAGTGTTAGTCACTGACTGATGCAGGAGCAGTGTGCTCAAGGCTCTCTACTTTTTGACCGTACAACTCCCAAGTGTTGCAAACATTGTAATGTTACCCAGAGATGTTCTTGCAAACTTCTGTGTACCTTTCAACACTTTGTAGATCAGCCTAGTGATCTCAAAAGTCAGCAAGTGTGCTTCCTGTGCAGCATTGTTAACCATTATGCTTTTCCAACTAGTGATAACTCAATATGTATATTCATCAGTGCCATGAGGTGTTGTGCCTCGGTTTCCCCCTCCAGACAGCAGACCAGGTTTATTATCATTTTCCTCCTGTGACAAGCTTTGAGCCTATGAACAGGTGTTAGCTGAGAAGCAGTACCACATATGGCTTCTTATTGATTACTCCTAGCATGTCCAAAAGCTTTCCCCCCAAATCATGCCTGATACACCTTTTCATTGCATCAGAGGGGTGGCCGTGTTAGTCTGGATCTGTAAAAGCGGCAAAGAGTCCTGTGCCACCTTACAGACTAACAGACATATTGGAGCATAACCTTTCGTGGGTGAATATTCACTTCGTCGGATGCAATCCTGCAATTCTCCAACACCCCATGTCTAGACTGGACACCCCCCTAATCATTTTTGTTGCCCTCCTCTGGACTCTCCAATGTGTCCACAGCTTTTCTGTGGGGGGGGCACATTGGGCACAATAGTTCAGATGTGCCCTCACCAGTGCCGAAAAGAGGGGAATGATTGCTTCCCTTCTTCTGCTGGCAGTGCTCTTACTAATGGAGCCCTATATGCCATTAGCCTACTTGGCAGCACTGTTGACTCATATCCAGCTTCTTGTCCACTGTCCAATGTAATCCCCAGGTCCTTTTCTGCAAAACTGGTGCTTAGCCAGTCACTCCCCAGCCTGGAGAAGGGCATGGGATTTTTCACTTGTCCTTGTGAACCTCATCAGATTTCTTAGGGCCTTATCCTCCAATATGTCTAGGTCACCCTGGATCCTATCCCTACCCTCCAGAGTATCATCTGTGAACTTGCTGAGGGTGCAATCCATCTCATCATCCAGATCATTAATGAAGATGTTGAACAAAACCAGGCCCAGGACTGACCCCGGGGCACTCTGCTTCATAGTGCTGCCAATTAGTTAGAACACTCCCCCTAGTATAAATCCATATTCCAGAGGTTTGAGCAGGAAAGAGGCTAAATGAAAATGTTTCCAGTGCCTTTGGTAACTTCTGCATGTGGAGGGAACCCCATTCCTTCAAACAAAGCCCTCAGCCTAGTTTGTGGGAAAACACAGGTTAAGCCTCTTCTATGGTCCATTGCGAGTTTAGTGTTTTCTTAACACTTTAACATTGTGATTCAAGTGTTAAGATGTGCTTGCTGAATACCTTGTTGGTGTTACCACAGGAGCAAACACACTTACATACTCAATATTCAGATACAAAAATGATAGATGTGTACAAATAGGATAATCATATTCAGCAAACCATAACTTTTCCATAGACACCTTACTTGATATACTGTGTACAAGATTTGTTGCAATTATTTAACAGTGTCATCAACAGTGATCTACACGGTCATATTTTAATCTGATAATATCTCAAGTATATTAGAAGCAAAGCAAATCTGAAGTGTGGTAAAGGCCTTTACTAGATGCGGGTGGTAACACTTAATAATCATGCAGAAAGGGGAAAACTATTCAAATAATCTTTCTGTGCTACATCTGGAAAGAAGCAAGATGATGCACTAAGATCACATGAACTTCTTTCTAGTCTACCGATAACTATGGAGGATGATAAACAGCACCTACTAGGGATCAATATTTTTAAATCAACTGTCCCAGATATCGCACACCCAAAGAGTCCTAAAAGAATTGTCTGAGGAGGTCTGTTCCCAGCTGATGTTAATTTTTAATAAATAAAGGAACTCCATGGATATCCCAGAAGACTGACAGTGTTCTAATGTTATGACAGTATTCAAAAAAGGGATGACTTGGGTATTAAATGCCTGTTAGTTTGACATCAGTTGTGGGCAAAATAATTGAAAAGAAGATAGGATATTTAGTGAATAAAGACCTAAAGGGTAAGACTACAATTCATACCAATGAACAAGATATGATGGAAAATATGACCTGTCAAACAGACATGATTTCTTTTTTTAGGTGATATCAAATTTGGTTGATAAAGGCAATTGTAGAGATGGAATAGACTTAGACCATTGCAAGTTTTTTGACCTAATACCACGTGACATTTAGATCAACTAACTAGCACTAGAGAGTATCACTAGATCATTCATTAGATGGAGTGAGAACTGGCTAACTGATAGAACTCAGAAAGGAGACAACCACCGGGAATGATCATCCAGTGGGTTTTTTTCTCATGGTTCACAAAGGTCCTTAAGCACCTAACTCCCACTGATTCATATCTCTAGGCACCCATTTGGTGGGTCGGAGAGAGGAGTCTATTTCCATGTAGGATTGCCAGCTGTGAGCCATCTCCCGGAGCCAGGAGGACAGGTCAGTGATTTCTCATGAGGTGCCTGAAAGAGACGTGGGAGCCCCAGATCCAAAATCTCTGCTCTACCTGATTTGGAGCAGAGCCTTAAAAACAGGTCTCCCATGTCCCACATGAGTGCCCTGAGTACCCGGAAGGGGCTCTCTGTCTGACTGTCTGGAGCTCTTCCACTTTGTACAAATAAACCTTCAGTGGAGCAGGGATTTGAATCTGGGTCTCCCACATTCCAGGGGAGGGTGCTAAACTGCTGGGCTATGAGATATAGTGGGTCTGCACACACACCATCCGACATGCAGACATACACATGGACCCACATGCACACACACGGACACACACATACACACATCGACGCACAGACACGTACATGGAGAATCCCAGGATACTAATGTCCAACAGTCCTTACAACTCTATAAGTAAAAATATTTGCTTTAAAACATTAATAAGCATTTGATTATCACTTATAAATGTTCTTCATTACTATGGCAGTGTTGATAACTTGTTCCATTCCTTTCTGAACCCGGTGTTGTAATTTGGCTGTTTTGGTTGAGGTTGCATGTAGCAACACATTCCCATCAGTGCAATTATTGCTATGGCTTGTATTCCCATCAGTTTTACACTAAGTGTTCTGACAATTGGGTGTAGAGTAACCTGTGGGATTGCCCACCAAGGTGTTTTCACCTCTCTTTGCATGCTTTCTACTTCTTCTATTTGTTGTTGGATAATATAAGCTATGGGTATTAAGGCTTCCTTGGTTCTTGCCACCAAATCATGCATGTCAAATTGTAATTGCTCCCCTGAGGGAAACAATTCAATCAATTATCAGAGAGGTAGCTGTGTTGTCTGTATCCACAAAAACAATGAGAAATCCAGGGGCACCTTAAACACTAACAGATTGATTTAGGCGTAAGCTTTCGGGGGTAAAAAACCCACTTCTTCAGATTCATGGAGTGAAAATTACAGATACAGGCATAAAAATATATTGGCCATAAAGAAAAGGGAGTTACCATAAAAGTGGAGAACCAATGCTGAAGGCCAAAGTAGTCAGGATGGATGTGGTCCAGTCCCAAGAGTTGATGAGGAGGTGTCAATACCAAGAGAGGGAACATTGCTTTTGTAGTGACTCAGCCACTCCAAAATAGATGGTGTTAAGTTTGCAAATGAATTGTAGCTCTGCAGTTTCTCTTTGAAGTCTGTTTTTGAAGTTTTTTTGTTGAAGAATGGCCACTTTTAAATCTGTTATTGAATGTCCAGGGAGATTGAAGTGTTCTCCTACTGGCTTCTGTATGTTACCATTCCTGATGTTTGATTTGTGTCCATTTATCCTTTTACGTAGAGACTGTCCGGTTTGGCCAATGTACATGGCAGAGGGGCATTGCTGGCACATATCACATTAGTAGAGGTGGAGGTGAATGAGCCTCTGATGGTGTGGCTGGGTCCTATGATGGCGTCATAGAGTAGATATGGGGACAGAGAAGGCAATGGGGTTTGTTACAGGGATGGGTTCCTGGGTTAGTGTTTCTGTGGTGTGGTGTATAGTTGCTGGCGAGTATTTGCTTCAGGTTGTGGGGCTCCCTGTAAGTGAGGATTGGCCTGCCTCCCAAGGCCTGTGAGAGTGAGGGATCTTTTTCTGGGATAGGCTGTAGATGGTTGATGATGCTTTGGAGAGGTTTTAGCTGGGAGATGTATGTGATGGCCAGTGGCGTTCTGTTGTTTTCCTTGTTGGGCCTGTCCTGTAGTAGGTGAATTCTGGGTATCCATCTCGCTCCGTCAATCTGTTTCCTCACCTCCTCGGGTGGGTATTGTAGTTTTAAGAATGTTTGATACAGATCTTGTAGGTGTTTGTCTTTGTCTGAGGGATTGGAGCAAATGCGGTTGTATCTTAGGGCTTGGCTGTAGACAATGGATCAAGTGATGTGTCCTGGAAGGAAGCGGGAGGCATGTAGGCAGGTATAGCAGTCAGTAGGTTTTGGGTATAGGGTGGTGTTTATGTGACCACCACTTATTTGTATCGTAGTTTCCAGGAAGTGGATCTCTTGTGTGGACTGGTCCAGGATGAGGTTGATGGTGGGATGGAAATTGTTGAAATCCAGGTGGAATTTTTTAAGGGCCTCCTTCCTGTGCGTCCACTCCATGCATCTGAAGAAGTGGATTTTTTACCCACAAAAGCTAATGCCCAAATCAGTCTGTTATTCTTTAAGGTGCCACCAGACTCCTCATTGTTTTCAATTCAATCAATAAATCTTATAGGTTTCCTGGAGAAGTAATAATTTTAATGTCAATGCTGACACTACTTGGTGGCCAAAAGGCATGGCTTCCGATTTGGGCTGTGCTAGTGACTTGCACACACACACACATTTCAGGACAAATGTTTCCATGTATAGAAAAATTGGAATATCCCAGAGCACACACCCCATCTTGTATTTGTACTACCTCATTAACTAGTTCTTTTTGTCCCATTTGGGCCCAGCTTCTTTCTGTGATGTTGGTATGAATTGTAGCATAGCATTTACCCAGTCAACATCCACAACAAGCCTGATTAGATTCTAAGCCAGTTTCAGTTACTCGGCACACAGTGGGATAGTGCTGTACATAAGTATAATTTATCAAAGTTCCCACACTTTTGGCATAATGCTAGGGTGCCCAGATGTCCTGATTTTATAGGGACACTCCTGATATTTGGGTGTTTGTCTTATACAGGTGCCAATTACCCCACACCCCATCCCGATTTTTCACCCTTGCTATCTGGTCACCCTACATAATACACTTTGACTGGGTGAAGAGCAACCGAGGAAGGTACCAAGAGCTGAGCCAAGAGAAATGAACTCTATTTTTTACCCACAAAAGCTTATGCCCAAATTAATCTGTTAGTCTCTAAGGTGCCACAAGTACTCCTTTTCTTTTAACTCTATAAAGTTATTTTAAGGTACAGGCAGTAGCAGCAGCCGCAAGTTTAGCAAACTAAGGCTAAGTCTACGCTACAAAGTGGAAAGCCATGAGCCAGCGAGTTAGAGAGCTGTAAAATGCAAGTGTAGACGTGGTCTGAAGAGATGTAGAGATAATTGAGAAAGAAGGTAATATTTCTAGCTCTGAGTGCGGAGTGTGATTCCATGGGTCAAAGAAGTTGGGAACCCACACTCCAGGTTTTTATCCTGGGTCTGAGAGGAGAGTGGGGGTAGTTATACTTCCCTGTTCTTGTAAAACCTGAATCTGCTTCCCAGGGTAGGTTGCTTTTGTGTGCATGCCAAATGGATTGCAGGAGTGCCCTTTTTTGCTGCAGTTTGTTTTGGGGCAACTCCATGTGTTAATGTATTAATTCTGGGTGTTAATCTGCTTAATTTTTTTCCTTTGAAATTCTTTTTTATTTACTGCCCTGCAGTCAAATCTCAGCTCCTGTCTTCTAATGTGCTTTGTGGACTATTTCATTTTTTCTTCATCTGATTTATTAATTCAGTGACAGTATTGTTTGCTACTTTTTCCTTCTGTGCACTTACTTCTGACGAGCACAAATCTAGGTTTGGGTTCAAGTTTTACCAGAACCTGTGTTTTATCGTAAGGTGGTCGTTGCACTGCAGTGGACCCTGTTTCATCTTTTTAATTTTGCTAGGGCCACCTTTTTCCATTTCGCTCCCCATTCTTCAGACACGGGGTAGCTACCTGAACCCTGCTGTTGACTACACATATTTATAACCGCGGATGACAAATATCTTTATGGTAGGCTTTTATTCTGTTCCTGTGCTTACTGTCTCTGGACTGCTTGCCACCCTGCAAGAGGAGTGGGAGAATTTCAGAGCTCTGTGGCTTCTCCTTCTTCTTTTAACTCTTTCTTTGTTTTTGTTACTTGTCCCTCCAATTTTGTGGTGTGTTGTTTTAACCATTTAACAGCCCTGGTTATAGTTTGCAGTATTCCACATTTCAAGACAACACTCTTTGCCCTAGTCTTACACATTTCCTTAACATGTTCTTTCCCCACTATATTTTTTTTAATTCATATCAATCGCTTTTGCTAGCAACCCAGCAGGTCCTTACTTCATTAAGCTTTGCGGAGATTTTCAGGGTGGAGATGAGAGTTCCTTTGCTTTTCATTTTCTGTCATGTTCAATTGAGATTCCTACAGAGGACAGCTTGCTTACTTACCAAATCCTCTCAGGGTCACCAGTGTGCTTAGGCAGACCTCGAGCAAACCATCCAATGTCCACAAGATCCATTAAGGGATGAGGGCACCCAGCCAGGTTTATTGTTAATGAAGCATGGTACTAATATCCCGCAGACTCTACCGGACCATTAATACATGCATGCCCCTAACAATGGACCAGCTCAGTGAACAGCGGGACTTTCTAGTCCTCCCTAAATCCAGACAAAGATACACCCTGTGAGATGCTTCTTTATATCCTGATCAAATAAATTATGAACTGTCATCCTGACCTTATCTTTTAGAAGGGCTCAGTGTGTTCCTGTTATCCTTCGGGAATGTTTTTATACCATCCTTGATATCCGGATGTCTGGTATCACTTGATATTGGCTGGCATGTGTTTATGTGAGCACGCTGTGACTAAACCTTCTTGAGAATGGGTGTTCTTGCAATATCTGCCCTGTTCTTGCCAGATTCCTTGAGCAGCTCCTGCCTCATAGCAGGCCTCTGATACAAGGCCTTATGTCTCAGGCTCTCTTCCTATTACAGGTACTCAGGTAGCCAAGGAGCGAGACCTCAGTGTGGAAGGAGACAGAGGAACCCCCAGGGGGTCCCCTGATGAAACAACTTTCCCAGCACCACCTCCAGAGCGCCTGTAGGAGTGTCCAGCAATGACCACCCTCACAGATTTTTGATGGAACCACAAGGACGACCCCACCTTCAGCTGGGCTTACGAACAGGTAGCCTGGGTTCACGGAGCCATGAATGATCTCTTGAGAGCTGAACCGTGGCCACGATTCAAGCTAACAATCTTTCGCCTCTAACGTATCGATTGGGACCCCCAAACTCAGGAAGTCAGAACCCAGTTCGTCGCCTCCCTCTGTCATAGAAAGGCTGTTGTGAGGTTCGCCCATGATAATTCCACAGCTGGCCATTTGGGGCAATAGAAGACACTGGCCCAAATCTTATATCCCTTCTTCTGGTTGGGGTTCCATCATGAGGTGAGAGATTATTGTAGTTCCTGCCCCAACTGCCAGATTGCAGGGGGTGTCAAAAGCTCCCATGGTCCCCTTATCTGTAGTGTGGGTCCCCTTTGAGAGGGTCATGCTGGACCTGGCGGGACCCCTCTTGAAGAGTAATGCTGGGTTTTGTTATAGCCTTGTCCTGATGGACTATGCTACCCGCTTAACCAAGGCTGTTGCAGTGGAGCTGGCAGAGATATATATCTGAGTTGGACTGCCCCAGAAAATTCACTCTGATCAGGTAACCAACTTTACTTCCTGGTTGCTCTCCCAGGCGTGCATAGTCCTGGGCATTAAGAAACTACAGACCACAGTGTACCACGCCCCAGACAGATGGCCTTCTTGAGTGTCTTAACAGGACCTGAAAAGTTTCCCTCACAAGAATCACACCAGTGGGACCAATTGATCCCATCAGTATTGCTTGCTAATACGGAAGTGCCCCAATCTCCCCCTTTGAGCTCCTGTATAACCGAAAGCCCCATGGCCTGCTGGATCAAATGAGAGAGGCCTGGTAACACACCCCATCAACCATCCAGGGGCTCTTGAAGTATATCCTGCATTTTCAGGTGCCCTTATGAAAGAAAATCTGCAGGTGGCCAGAGGATCCCAGGAAAGAAACTGCAATCAGGGGGCCAGGTTCTGCCAGGACAGATGGCAGAGCTTTTAGTAGTAGTAGGTTACAGAAGCCTTGTGACTTTTACTAAAGTGCACATAGAAACTGAGTGTTTGGAAGCTGTATTGTCAGTGAAGGTAGCAGATGATAACCTTATTGGTATGATAATTAGCAATGAATTCTCCCATGAAGCTCAGGCTACTAAAGTGTCCACCTGCAGCAAGAAGGAGTGCTCTGCTGGAAGTTCAGCGGGAAAGAGGAAAGTCCTAGGAACTGCTGAGAGAGTCTCCTTGATTCCTCTGCAGGAGGGAGAAGCTGCGTGCTTTCAGGGGTGGGGGTGGTTGAGACAAGGTTCTGCTCCGGACCTGAAGGCAGTGGCTCCTCAGCAAGGGGAGGAGTGTCTATTGCCTGTCTGGGAGAAAAATGTCCATGTTGCAGCTAAGCCAGGGACAAACACAGTGTTAGGGAACACAGGAAGATGTGTAGCCCAGAGAAGGGTGATTGAATGGTAGAAACCACTGAGGAGGTGGAGGAGGGTTACTTTGACACTGCAGCAGAAGGCAACACCACTGCAGGAAGGGAGAGACATGGAGTGCCTGCCAGTGACACAACTGTCCAGGCTGTTAGCTGTGAGCCCTTCACAGCCGAACAGTGGATAGATCTCACCGTAGAGAGCACAGGGGTTTGTGTCCTGCAGGGGGAAGATAAGGAAACTGGGGGAAAGGAATAGTGGGAGAAAAGGAATGTCTCCTCACAGGTCACTTGAGAGAGGATACCCAGGACAGAATGGGTGGCTCAGCATCTGTGCACTGTGGAAGTATAACATTGTATAAGGGGACACGCTGGATACATTGTATATGAGAGGGCATGCCAAAACATGTTACAAAGTATCTGAGGGAGCACATGTAGGGACAGTTAACTTTTGAATGGAGAAGCAATTAAGATAGAGCCAGCAGGTCTAAGAAGCAGGCATCAGAATGGAAGGTGTGAAGGGCAATTAGTTAAGTTAACTGGAAGCTGTTAAAGGAGATTGTTAAGGGTGGCAGGTAATTGAAGATACGTGACTGGTCTCAGGGATCTCGAAGGGTGGTGACTAAAATCTTTTTCTTCTTTTGTCTGTAACTTCTCTGTAACTTGTTCTCCAAAAAACTGTATAAATTAAAAGACACAAGCCCCACTCGGGGGGCTCACTTCTAAATGTATTAGCAGAGCAGCTTTGCTAATAAAACAGAGTGGTCTGATAAATTGTGAGTCTGAGTCAAACTTTGACAGCACCCAGGTAGAATCATAGAATGTCAGGGTTGGAAGAGACCTCAGGACATCATCTAGTCCAACCCCCTGCTCAAAGCACTGAACCTGTGGCTCATACTTTGAGAGAAACTGCGTAATGGACCTTCCAGAGGGGAGCAGTCACACAACTGACCTCTCATGGATGGTGATGGGGTGGTGAAGAGTACCCTAATCCTGATATTTCAGGAATTTTCTCCTGATGAGTTTTTGAAAACAAACTCTGTCTTTTTAAAAAAGGATGTGGATCCTACTGAAGAAATGTTTGTCTTTGAAAATGTGAATGACCCAACTGGCAGAGAGGAGGAGGTCATTCCCTGGGATAGTAGGCAGAATATTCCAGAGGGCTCAGGAGTAACCATAGTCCAGTTTGCACCACAGAGAACTCTGCCACACACACTCAATGATAAGGCCCCAATAGACGGTTCTTAGCATATAGATATTCAGGCCTGTCGGTAAAGGCCTAGACTCTAACAATTTAGGTGCATTCTTATCACTTAACTAGTTATAGAGGTATAAAGGAAAGAACCAAAATCACTGTCTGCCCATGTAGATGTCTGCCCATCCTGCCCATTGGAGGATTGGGCCAAAAGAAATCTGATGAGGTTCAATAAGGATAAGTGCAGGGTCCTGCACTTAGGACGGAAGAATCCAATGCACCGCTACAGGCTAGGGACCGAATGGCTAGGCAGCAGTTCTGCGGAAAAGGACCTAGGGGTGACAGTGGACGAGAAGCTGGATATGAGTCAGCAGTGTGCCCTTGTTGCCAAGAAGGCCAATGGCATTTTGGGATGTATAAGTAGGGGCATAGCGAGCAGATCGAGGGACGTGATCGTCCCCCTCTATTCGACATTGGTGAGGCCTCATCTGGAGTCCTGTGTCCAGTTTTGGGCCCCACACTACAAGAAGGATGTGGATAAATTGGAGAGAGTCCAGCGAAGGGCAACAAAAATGATTAGGGGTCTAGAACACATGACTTATGAGGAAAGGCTGAGGGAGCTGGGATTGTTTAGCCTGCAGAAGAGAAGAATGAGGGGGGATTTGATAGCTGCTTTCAACTACCTGAAAGGGGGTTCCAAAGAGGATGGCTCTAGACTGTTCTCAATGGTAGCAGATGACAGAACGAGGAGTATTGGTCTCAAGTTGCAGTGGGGGAGGTTTAGATTGGATATTAGGAAAAACTTTTTCACTAAGAGGGTGGTGAAACACTGGAATGCGTTGCCTAGGGAGGTGGTGGAATCTCCTTCCTTGGAAGTTTTTAAGGTCAGGCTTGACAAAGCCCTGGCTGGGATGATTTAACTGGGAATTGGTCCTGCTTTGAGCAGGGGGTTGGACTGGATGACCTTCAGGGGTCCCTTCCAACCCTGATATTCTATGATTCTATGTAAGGACCTTCTCTTACTTTGACAGTCTGAGGCCCTGTGCTTAGGCTAAGGCCTTTGGCTAAGCAGCAGAGGCAGCCATAAGCTGGGAAGCGATCGGTCACCTCCTCACATCCCAAACTATCCACATTGAAAGAAGATGCTATTGGGCTGTTAGGATACAATCCTGTCCTGATAGCGCCTATCGCCTCCAGAGAAAGGGAAGTGCCTCAAAGATGTAAAAGGAACCTTAGTTTGATAGCATCCTGTCTGGCAAGAACTCACTTATCAATAGACACAGCTGGGAAACCCTTATGTCTTTATAGATGTAGTTGTGAAATCTGCACTTCTGTATTGTTTTGTCATTAGAGTTCCCACTTTGCTATTCTTTATTTGCATGGTCTCTGTCTGGTTCTGTGATTGTTTCTGTCTGCTGTATAATTAATTTTGCTGGGTGTAAACTAATTAAGGTGGTGGGATATAATTGGTTAAATAATCATGTTACAATATGTTAGGATTGGTTAGTTAAATGTCAGGAAAATGATTGGTTAACGTATAGCTAAGGAGAACTCAAGTTTTACTATATAGTCTGCAGTCAATCAGGAAGTAAGGGGGGGAATGGGAACAGGGAATGGGGATGGGGAAATTGGAATCATGTTTTGCTAAGGGCAGGAATGGGAACAGGGACACAGGTAAGACTCTGTGGTGTCAGAGCTGGGAAGGGGGACACTAAGGAAGGAAACTGGAATCATGCTTGCTGGAAGTTCACCCCAATAAACATCAAATTGTTTGCACCTTTGGACTTTGGGTATTGTTGCTCTCTGTTCATGTGAGAAGGACCAGGGAAGTGAGCGGGTGAAGGAACAAGCCCCTAACATCTTGGTGCTGTGACTTGGATAGCAAAGGTCCTCAGACCCAGATGCCTCCCAGATACTCTTAGAGCAAAGAGAAACTGTGAGTGTGGGTGGGAAGAAGGGAAACAGTGAGTGTGCGTGGAGGGACACTGGAGTGCAGGTGTCAGCTATCCATCAATCCTTAGTGGACCCCAAGTTAATCAACCCAGAGGTCCAAGTGACAATTCAACCCTTCAAGTCCAACTCTTTTGATTTGCCAACAGCCAAGTTGCCTGTCCAGTACAAGCGCTGGTCAGTAATGTGGACTTTTGCCGTCTATAATGATTATCTCATTCCCATGCTGCTGAGGGAAGATTTGGCCAACCAGGTAAAGCTGGCCAAGAGGGTTGGAATGGTCACACACAGCTAGACTAAGCCAGCTTCCACACCTATCCCTGTTCCTGAGCCTTCCACCAGGGTCCAGTCTGTGTTACCAGAGACCCAGAAGGTGGTGGTAGAACCGGATCCCCTGCCAACGACTGCAATGGCCGTAGTGGATCCAGTCCCAGAGACCCAGCCAAAGACAGTCCCCAAACCAAAACTGATGAAGCAACCAGCACCAGCACCATTGCCAGCACTGAGTCCAGCACTTGCAACCCCATCTACAGCTCCAACACCAGAGGGCACCACCGAGCCTGCCCTGGAAGCAGCAGCCAATGACCCTACACAAGAGGCTCAGCCAGAGCTTGAAATACCCCATAGTGCACCAGCGGAGAGCGGTTCACAGTCAGCAGAAACAGCCCCATCACCTGCATCGCTTCCAGAGGGACCAAGCCCAGGTCCACAATCCAGGGAGGAACTGATGTCTCCAGCATCAAGGGAACAGTTCCAGACCAAACAGGAAGCAGATGAAAGCCTCCAGAGAGATCTGGACAGAGGTACAGAGCAACTCACCACCTCTCAACTCTTCTAATTGATCCCGGTTTGTAGTAGAAAGAGGAGTTTTATACAAGGAAACTCTTTCTGGTGTGCACCAGGAAGACTGGCATCCTCAGAGACAGTTGGTAGTTCCAACTAAGTACCTGGAAAAGCTCTTGATCTTAGCCCACGATCACCCTAGTGGCCATGCTGGGGTGAACAGGACCAAAAACTATTTGGGGAGGTCATTCCACTGGGAGGGAATGGGCAAGGATGTTTCTGCCTATGTCCGATCCTGTGAGGTATGCCAAAGAGTGGGAAAACCCCAAGACCAGGTCAGAGCCCCTTTCCAGCCACTCCCCATCATTGAGGTTACTTTTCAGCGAGTAGCTGTGGATATTCTGGGTCCTTTTCTGAAAAAGACACCCAGAGGAAAGCAGTAAATACTGGCTTTCATGGATTTTGCCACCTGATGGCCAGAAGCAGTAGCTCTAAGCAACACCAGGGCTAAAAGTGTGTGCCAGGCAATAGTAGACATTTTTGCCAGGGTAGATTGGCCTTCTGACATCCTTACAGATGCAGGAACTAATTTCCTGGCAGGAACTATGGAAAGCCTTTGGGAAGCTCATGGGGTAAATCACTTGGTTGCCACTCCTTACCACCATCAAACAAATGGCCTGGTCGAGAAGTTTAATGGAACTTTGGGGGCCATGATACATAAATTCGTAAATGAGCACTTCAGTGATTGGGACCTAGGGTTGCAGCAGTTGCACTTTGCCTACAGAGCTGTACCACACCCCAGTTTAGGGTTTTCCCCATTTGAACTTGTATATGGCCGCGAGGTTAAGGGGACATTACAATTGGTGAAGCAGCAATGGGAAGCTTTTACACCTTCTCCAGGAACTAACATTCTGGACTTTGTAACCAACCTACAAAACACCCTTCGAACCTTTCTAGACCTTGCTAAAGAAAACCTACAGGATGCTCAAAAAGAGCAAAAAGCCTGGTATGATAAACATGCCAGAGAGCGGTCTTTCAGAGTAGGGGACCAGGTCATGGTCTTAAAGACGCTCCAGGCCCATAAAACGGAAGCATTGTGGGAAGGGCCATTCACGATCCAGGAACGCCTGGGAGCTGTTAATTATCTCATAGCATTCCCCACCTCCAACTGAAAGCCTAAGGTGTACCATATTAATTCTCTAAAGCCCTTTTATTCCAGAGAATTAAAGGATTGTCAGTTTACAGCCCAGGGAGGAGACGACGCTGAGTGGCCTGAAGGTGTCTACTACGAAGGGAAAAGTGCTGGTGGTGTGGAAGAGGTGAACCTCTCCATGACCCTTGGGCATATGCAGCGACAGCAGATCAAGGAGCTGTGCACTAGCTACGCACCAACGTTCTCAGCCACCCCAGGGCTGACTGAACGGGCATACCACTCCATTGACACAGGTAATGCTCACCCAATTAGAGCCCAACCTTACCGGGTGTCTCCTCAAGCTAAAACTGCTATACAACGGGAGATCCAGGATATGCTACAGCTGGGTGTAATCCACCCCTCCCACAGTGCATGGGCATCTCCAGTGGTTCTATTTCCCAAACCAGATGGGGAAATACGTTTTTGCGTGGACTACCGTAAGCTAAATGCTGTCACTCGCCCAGACAACTATCCAATGTCACGCACAGAGGAACTATTGGAGAAAGTGGGATAGGCCCAGCTGATCTCTACCTTGGACTTAACCAAGGGGTACTGGCAGGTACCGCTAGATGAATCTGCCAAGGAAAAGTCAGCCTTCATCACACATGTCGGGCTGTAAGAATTTAATGTGCTCCCTTTCAGGCTGCAGAATGCACCCGCCACATTCCAAAAACTTGTAGATGGTCTCCTAGCGGGATTAGGAGAATATGCAGTCGCCTACCTTGACGATGTGGCCATCTTTTCGGATTCTTGCGCAGAACACCTGGAACATCTACTAAAAGTCTTTGAGAGCATAAGGGAGGCAGGAATAACTGTTAAGGCTAAGATGTGTCAAATAGGCTGAAACAGAGTGACTCACCTTGGACACCAGGTGGGTCAAGGAACTATCAGCCCCCTACAGGCCAAAGTGGATGCTATCCAAAAGTGGCCTGTCCCAAAGTCAAAGAAACAGGTCCAATCCTTCTTCGGCTTGGCCGGATATTACAGGTGATTTGTACCGCAATACAGCCAAATCGCTGCCCCACTGACAGACCTAACCAAAAAGAAACCGCCAAATGCCGTTCAGTGGACCGAAGAGTGTCAGAAGGCCTTTAACCAGCTTAAAGCAACACTCATGTCTGACCCTGTACTAAGGGCCCCAGACTTTGACAAACCGTTCCTAGTAACCACAGATGTGTCCGAGCGTGGTGTGGGAGCAGTTTTAATGCAGGAAGGACCAGATCAAGAATTCTATCCTGTCGTGTTTCTCAGCAAGAAGCTGTCTGAGAGAGAAAGCCATCGGTCAATCAGTGAAAAGGAATATTATGCCATTGTCTACGCCCTGGAAAAGCTATGCCCATACGTTTGGGGATGGCATTTCCACCTGCAAACCGACCATGCTGCGCTACAGTGGCTTCATACGGCCACGGGCAATAACAGAAACCTTATTTGGTGGAGTGTAGCTTTCCAAGATTTTGATTTCGACATACAACACATCTCAGGAACTTCTAACAAAGTGGCTGATCCACTCTCCCATGATAGTTTCCCAGAATCAACTGGTTCAAATTGTCCTTAAGATGTGGGAAATATTGTTAGTCTTTATATACTTGGTAGTATATTTAGAGGTGCATGTGTTGTATTAACTCTGTTTTCTCCTAGAGCTCCAGGAAGAAATTGCAGCCAGTGTTTTACTCTATCTGTGATTTCGGAGGCGTGTCATAAATATAAAGGGAAGGGTAACCGTCTTTCTGTATACAGTGCTATAAAATCCCTCCTGGCCAGAGGCAACATCCTGTTATCTGTAAAGAGTTAAGAAGCTCAGCTAATCTGGCTGGCACCTGACCCAAAGGACCAATAAGGGAACAAGATACTTTGAAATCTTGGGTGGGGTAAGGCTTTTGTTTGTGCTCTTTGTTTACGTGCTTGTTCTCTCTTGGGACAGAGAGGCCAGATAGAAATCCATCTTCTCCAACCCATCCTAATCCAAGTCTCCAATATTGCAACCAGTATAGGTAAGCCAGACAAGGCGGATTAGTTTATCTTTAGTTTTATGTGAATTTTCCCTGTGTTAAGAGTGAGGTGTATTCCTGTTTTCTGTAACTTTAAAGTTTTGCACAGAGGGGGATCCTCTGTGTTTTGAGTCTGAATACTCTGTAACATATTTTCAATCCTGATTTTACAGGGATGATTTTTACCTTTCTTTTTTAAATAAAATCCTCTTTTTAAGCACCTGACTGATTTTTCCATTGTTCCAAAATCCAGGGATTTGGGTCTTTGATGATTTTGTAACAAATTGGTTAGGATATTATTCTCAAGCCTCCCCAGGAAGGGGTGTGTGTAGGGTTTGGGGGGATATTTTGGGGGAAGACGTCTCCAAATGGACTCTTTCCCTGTTCTTTGTTTAAAACGCTTGGTGGTGGCAGCATAGTGTTCAAGGCGAAGGCAAAGTTTGTACCTTGGGGAAATTTTTAACCTAAGCTGGTAAGAATAAGCTTGGGGGGTCTTTCATGCGGGTCTCCACATCTGTATCCCAGAGTTCAGAATGGGGAAGGAACCCTGACAGGCTCAGATTCCCAAAGTTGTGTAAAAAAGTCACAAAGAAGGTGTCCCCTATCTTGAGCAACCTCATACTGGGCCAGTGAATCTGTGTCTGTGGTGGGAGGGTACAGACAAAATAATCACCAGTCTGGGGTGTGTCTGCCATATTCCTCCTCAGTTTGTCCTGAATTTGGCATCCTCAGCTGTGTCCCACAGAGGCACGGTGTCACAGGCACACCACTGATAGGTGCTTCACAGGCTATTGCTGACTACTCCCGGGAGCTATCCCCCTTTTACAGATGGGGAAACTGAGGCAGCAGGCACAGAAGTGTCTTAAGCCAGGAACATAGTCCGCAAGACCCTACCCAGTCCATTGCTTACTCTCTCCCATACTTAGTTTGTCTCAGTCCATGCAGCAGCACAGAGGCCTGGTGCTCTCTCTCCACTGGATTCTCGAGTGAGGGGATCACCCCTGATTTCAAGTGGGGCTGCACCACTTCCACCAGTAGAGGATTTGGCTCAAGTTATTTAACTGGAGATAAAGTCTCAGCAGAGACAAGTGAGCTGGTTGTGAAGAGTCTCAGCTCTGCCACAGATTCACTGGGTGACCTTGGGCACAGCTTCTTCACGCATTAAATGGAGATGACTATTTATTATTCCTAGTAAAAAGAACAGGAGTGTATGGGGAGACTTTGGTAAACCAGTAAAGTGCCTGAAACCGCTATGGCTTATTGCTAAAAGCAGCTAAGTCAGCAGGCTGTAAATTGGCCATTCAGCACTCTCAGTTTGACCAAGGCAGGAATGTGGGGGGGGGAGTTTTGGGTGCCACAGAAAGGGCAGCTTGACCCCGCGTCCTTCCTGATAAGAATTGTGCTGAAGTGGCTGATACATGCATTTTAGAAGAGCAGGATGTGCCCCAGGAATGTCTATTGGGGCCTAAAGGCTGCAAACTCTGGAAAAACCCACACCTGGTTAATCAATAATCAGAATAGCTTGACTATTGAAACTGCTTAATTAAGTTTTCTTTAAGGGACATGTCATTCTATTACTAATGTATAAATAGGGGGGGAAAGTTTGAGGTAGTTGGACTTGTTTTTGGACTCTCCCTCTGGATACATCTTGCAGTCCTCACCGGCAGATGGAAGATTTGGTCACCGGAAGCCTGCCACTGTGCCACTTGAGAGCTACACTCAGCTTTGGTAATTATCAAGGGTTGGGGGTGTTTTAGTAACCTGTTGCGGACATGTGTAAGTGCTTGAGACTAAGTAAAGTTTAGCTTTAAGTGAAAGCACTCTTGTGTTGTCCTGTTTGTTCCAGCCATCTATCGGTCGGATGGCCATGTCTCCCCTGATTTATTTCCTGACGCCACCTCACACAGAGTAAAAGTTACCAAGAGCTTTGGGTTGAAAGAACCCCAGAAAATAAGGAGTACTTGTGGCACCTTAGAGACTAACAAATCTAGTATACTTGGGGGAAGGATTTAGAGTAGCAGCCGCGTTAGTCTGTAGCTGCAAAAAGATCAAGAGGACTTGTGGCACCTTAGAGACTAACAAATTTATTTGAGCATAAGCTTTCGTGAGCTACAGCTTACTTCATTGGATGCATGCAGTGAAAAATACAGTGGAGAGATTTTATATACACAGAGAACATGAAAAAATGGGTGTTACCATACAGACTGTAACAACAGTGATCAGGAGAGATGAGCTATTACCAGCAGGAGAGCGGGGGCAGGGAGGGAGGACATTTTGTAGTGATAATCAAGTTGGGCCATTTCCAGCAGTTGACAAGAACGTGTGAGGAAGAGTGGGGGTGGGAATAAACATGGGGAAATAGTTTTACTTTGTGTAATGACCCATCCACTCCCAGTCTTTATTCAAGCCTAAGTTAATTGTATTCAGTTTGCAAATTAATTCCAATTCAGCAGTCTCTCGTTGGAGTCTGTTTCTGAGGTGTTTTTTTTTGTTTGTTTGTTTTTTAAGTATTGCCACTTTTAGGTCTGTAATCAAGTGACCAAAGAGATTGAAGTGTTCTCCGACTGGGTTTTGAATGTTATAATTCTTGACATCTGATTTATGTCCATTTATTCTTTTACGTAGAGACTGTCCAGTTTGGCCAATGTTCATGGCAGAGGGGCATTGCTGGCACATGATGGCATATATCACATTGGTGGATGTGCAGGTGAACGAGCCTCTGATAGTGTGGCTGATGTGATTAGGTCCTATGATGGTGTTCCCTGAATAGATATGTGGACACAGTTGGCAACGGGCTTTGTTGCAAGGATAGGTTCCTGGGTTCGTGTTTTTTGTTGTGTGGTGTGTGGTTGCTGGTGAGTATTTGCTTCAGGTTGGGGAGCTGTCTGTAAGCAAAGACTGGCCTTTCTCCCAAGATCTGTGAGAGTGATGGGTCGTCCTTCAGGATGGGTTGTAGATCTTTAATGATGCTTTGGAGAGGTTTTAGTTGGGGCTGAAGGTGATGGCTAGTGGCTTTCTGTTATTTTCTTTGTTGGACCTTTCCTGTAGTAGGTGACTTCTGGGTACTCTTCTGGCTCTGTCAATCTGTTTCTTCACTTCAGCAGGTGGGAATTGTAGTTGTAAGAATGCTTGATAGAGATCTTGTAGGTGTTTGTCTCTGTCTGAGTGGTTGGAGCAAATGTGGTTGTATCGTAGAGCTTGGCTGTAGACAATGGATCATGTGGTGTGGTCTGGATGAAAGCTGGAGGCATGTAGGTAGGAATAGAGGCCAGTAGGTTTCCAGTATAGGGTGGTGTTTATGTGACCATCACTTATTAGCACCATAGTGTCCAGGAAGTGGATCTCGTGTGGACTGGTCCAGGCTGAGGTTTATGTTGGGATGGAAATTGTTGAAATCATGGTGGAATTCCTCAAGGGCTTCTTTTCCATGGGTCCAGATGATGAAGATGTCATCATTGGAGTGCAAGTAGAGTAGGGGCATTAGGGGATGAGAGCTGAGGAAGCGTTGTTCTAAGTCAGCCATAAAAACGTTGGCATACTGTGGGGCCATGTGGGTACCCGTAGCAGTGCCGCTGATTTGAAGGTATACATTGTCCCCAAACGTGAAATATTTGTGGGTGAGGACAAAATCACAGAGTTTAGCCACCAGGTTTGCCGTGACATTATCGGAGATACTGTTCCTGACGGCTTCTCGTCCATCTTTGTGTGGAATGATGGTGTGGAAGCTTCTACATCCATAGTGGCCAGGATGGTGTTTTCAGGAAGATCACCGATGGATTGTAGTTTCCTCAGGAAGTCAGTGGTGTCTCTAAGATAGCTGGGAGTGCTGGTAGCGTAGGGCCTGAGGAGGGAGTCTACATAGCCAGACAATCCCGCTGTCAGGGTGCCAATGCCTGAGTTTCTTGTTGGGCTCCCCGCTTGCTCCCTGCATGGCCCAGTGGGCTCCCCCTGCTCACTCACCTGTTAGTCACATGGAGAGAAAGTTTCTCTCCTAGCTCTGGCCGGCCCTGAGGGGTGGAGGGACTCCATTTCACTCCAGGGAGTGGTGGGCCAAGCCGCCACACTGCCAGTGATAGTTCACGCCGCTCTGGACTACTGCGGGGGACCAGGGTGGTGCTGGAGCTCTTAGTCAGCTGGCTGAGGAGCGAGTGGCCAGGGGTGAGCAGGGACAGTGTCAGGGAGAAGCCCACCAGCCGAGTACTGGGGAGGGACCAGAGAGGAGGCGTCCATGCTGCGTCCATGTGAAGTCCTGCTGCAGCCAGCGAGGGGAATCTCGAGCCCCTTGCAGCGCTCCCCTGGCTACGCCCCCCTGGGTGTGAGCCCTATTTGCCCAGCCCGAAGGCCAGCCCTGTCTGGGGCTGAGGTCTGACAAATGAAGAGTGTCGATGCCACTCTCTGAACAAGGACTTTTCAGGGGGTCATGTATTGAAAACACCCTTTCGTTGTCCTTTGGGCTGTATCTCAGCTTCTTTTTCTCCTTTGGTACAGACTAGGATGTAGGTTTTTTAAGACCATGGATGTCTGTCTTATATAAAAATTTGATCTCAGAGAACTCTCGTTCTATAGGTATATTGCTGTGACACTCTGTACCCCAAAGCAACACCCTGGCACCCCAGCACTCACCACTGTTACATAATTGCAACAAATCTCTTCAAAATGTCACGTGAGGTGTCAGTGGAAAAAACTTGGTTTGCTGAATATGATTATCCTGTTTCTATGCATGTCTCATTTTTGTAGCTGAAGTTACGAATATTGACTATGAGCCTCTATTTCAAGTGTATTTGCTCCTGTGGTAACTCTCACAAGTATGCTTACATCCAGTCTAACCAGCACATTGTCAATGCACTATTCATATTCATGGGCCATTAATGAACCCAGTGGGATGTGCAAGAAGCTAATCCCCACCTGATGGACTTTTCTGGGGATGTTGTAGCCAGAATACTGGCAATATCCCCTGCTATTACTAATCAAAACACGCAAGGGCTTGCGACCAGCTCTCATGACACCGGACTCCATCTTGTGCTTGTACGCTTCCACTAACTGTGCTGGGGGCTTTATTTGGAAAATGAAGTTCCCTCCTGTCATAAATGTAAAGGGAAGGGTGAACCCCTTGAAAATCCCTCCTGGCCAGAGGAAAAATCCTCTCACCTGTAAAGGGTTAAGAAGCTAACGGTAACCTTGCTGGCACCTGACCAAAATGACCAATGAGGAGACAAGATACTTTCAAAAGCTGGGAGGAGGGAGAGAAAAAAAGGATCTCTGTCTGTCTATATGCGGTTTCTGCCGGGGATAGACCAGGAATGGAGTCTTAGAACTTTTAGTAAGTAATCTAGCTAGGTATGTGTTAGATTATGATTTCTTTAAATGGGTGAGAAAAGAACTGTGCTGAATAGATTGACTATTCCTGTCCGTGTGTCTTTTTTGTAACTTAAGGTTTTGCCTAGAGGAATTCTCTATGTTTTGAATCAAATTATCCTGTAAGGTATCTACCATCCTGATTTTACAGAGCGGATTTCTTTACTTCTATTAAAAGTCGTCTTGTAAGAAAACTGAATGCTTTTTCATTGTTCTAAGATCCAAGGGTTTGGGTCTGTGGTCACCTATGCAAATTGGTGAGGATTTTTACCAAACCATCCCCAGGAAGTGGGGTGCAAGGGTTCGGAGGATTTTGGGGGGAAAGACGTGTCTAAACTACGTTTCCCAGTAAACCCAGTTAAAGTTTGGTGGTGGCAGTGGAAATTCCAAGGGCAAAGGGTAAAATTAATTTGTACCTTGGGGAAGTTTTTAACCTAAGCTGGTAAAAGTAAGCTTAGGAGGTTTTCATGCAGGTCCCCACATCTGTACCTTAGAGCTCAGAGTGGGGAAGGAACCTTGACACCTCCCCATCTCAAAAGTTATTAAAGTGAGAAGTGACAGAACCACTTCATGTCACTCCCCCCACAACTGAATACCCGGAAACATGTCTCGAGGAAAAGACTTTGACAGGGGAGGAGGTCCCAACTGGGGAAGGAGAAATCCCAACCTGTGTATGGAACATAGGTTAACTGTCTGTACGATTAGGATGAGATAGTGCTCAACTTAAAACCTCTCTATTTTATAGTGCTCAGACTGTGATCTGGTTTTATTTCTTAGGTGGCCAATTTTGATCTTTACTTTTATTACTTATAACCACTTAAAATATATTTTCCATACTTAATAAATCAGTTTCATATTTTTTTACCTAAAACAATGACTTGTTTCAAATGTCCTATCAGGAGCTGGTGCACTATTCTCTTCACATACAGGGAGGGGCAGATTAGGTAATAAACTTACATTGGGTTTACTTCAGACCAGAGCAAGACGGTACAGCTCTGAGGTCCTAGGCTGGGGAGCTGGGGGGAATTGTCTGGAGCCTCTCTGTTGTTGTTTCATGAGCGGCTGGTGAAAGCATTCATGCAACTCAGCTGGGTGTGTCCCTGCCTGTGAACATTTGAGGGAGTGCAGGACCTGGAGGGGTTTGCAGCTTGTCACAGCCTCACAGAGTGAGATGGGGCCCAGATTGGTATATCAGTTCTTTTCTGTCGGTTTATTTTGGGAACAGGAAGTTGGGACAGAAAAGCAGTAATATGAGGAAAAACAGTGAAACAATTGTGAAATTGGAGCTATTCAGATTGGAGGCAGTAGAGAAAGAAAAAGAACCTAGGAGAATTTTGGAGCTAAAGTCGGCAGAGGCTGCCAGAGAGGAGGCTGAACACAGAAGGGCTACAGAACTAAAACAACAAGAAATTGAGGAGAAAGAGGGAGAATGGAAACACCAGTTGGACTTGCTGGAAAAGCAGAACCAGAACCTTCCCCCTCCACTGATTCCCACCTATCCAAAAATCCACAAATGGTAACAGCTGTGTCCTGCATTCAATGAGGCAGGGGATATTGCTGAATTCTTCAGTAACTTTAATATCCTGTGTGTGATTCATAAGGTTCTTGATGACCAGAAGGTAACCACTTTAATTGCAAAGTTAACTGGAAAGCTCTGGATATATTCAATAAAATGCCAATTGAGGATGCTTTAGATTATTGTAAATTTAAAAAAAAATGGTTTTGAAGCAATTTCAGATGACCTCTGAAATGTATAGAGTGAAATTTAGGAGTCTTAAGAGGGGTGCAGGTATGAGTAATGTGGAATACTTAAACAAAATGAAAGATTTGATGGGAAAGTGGGTAGGGCGCAAAAGTGTTACAAGCTTTGAAGGAATGTTTGTCCTTGTTGCTCAGGAGCATGTCCTAACCATATGTAAAGATGATGTAAAACAGTGTCCATAGAAGAAAAAAAGATGAAAACTGTGGATGAGGTTGGTGATTTTGAGCAGACACAGGCATCTAATGAAGGGGTTTACACTTGGCAGGGTTCCGTTTTACCCCACTCTTCCAATCCGAGACCAAAATCTATTTTTAAAACAAAAGCATCCAGCTGGTGCTGTCATTGCAATCCCACTGATCACCCGAGGAATAAATGCCCTGTGCTGGGAGAAAGTAGAGAGCAGGCAGCCCATGTAAATGCTGAGACCCTGAGCACAGAAACCCCTCTGGCACCTGATACTTATCATACTGTAAAATTAGCCTTTGCACCCCCAGGTATGAAGCACATCAAGTCTGTCAGCATCGAAGCAGGGAGCACCTTGGATGGGAAGACAGGGGCAGAAATTCCTGTGGTTGGCTGAGTATAATGCAAGAAGGTGACATATTACAAGGACAGATGGCAGAGCTTTCCTTCGTCATAGGTTATAAAATCCTGGTGCCTTTCGCTAAAGTGCACATAAAAACTGAGGTTTTGGAAGCTGCATTATCAGGGTCCAGACAATAACCCTGTTGAAATGCTGATTGGGAATGATTTCTTCCATGTAGCTCAGGCTGTTAAAGTGTCCACCTGCAACAAGAAGGAGCATTTTTCTGGAACCCCAGAGGGAAAAGGGAATGTCCCAGGAACTGCTGAAGGAAGGAGAACAAGTCTCCTTGATTCCTCTGCAGCAGAGGGAGGCTGCATGCTTCCAGGGGTGGGGGTGGCTGAGACCAACTCCTGCCTCGCGGCTGAAGGCAGTGTCTGCTCAGGAAGCGAGGAGATTATATTGCCTGTCAGGGAGACAAATGTCCAGGTTGCCGCTAAACAAGGGCCAAGCCCAGTGCTAGGGAGCTTAAGAAGATGTGTCCAGGAGGGGAGCCCAGAGAAGGGTGATGGAATTGTAGAAACAACTGAGGAGGTGGGTGAGAATTCCTTTAACTCTGCAGCGGGAGGCAACACCTCGACAGGCAAAGGGAGGGAGGGGTGTAGTGCTGGCCGGTGAGACAACTGTCCAGGCCGTTAGCTAGGAGCCCTTTGGAGCTGAGCACATGACCTGTTCTACCCTAGAGATCACAGGGGTATGCGTCTTAGGGAGGAGAGCACAAGGACTTTTGTTAGGATATAGATATTCAGGTCTGTCTGTAAAGGCCTAGACTCTAAGAATGTAGGTGTATTCTTATCACTTGGCTAGTTCTAGAGGTATAAAGGAAAGAATCAAAATCACTGTCTGCCGGTGTAAGGGCCTTCTCTTACTGTGACAGTCTGCGGCCCTGTTCTTAGGCTAAGGCCTCTGGCCAAGCAGCAGAGGCAGCCATAAGCTAGGAAGCGACCGGTCACCTCCTCACATTCCAAACTAGTCACACTGAAATAAGGTGCTATTGGGCTGTTAGGATACAATCCTGTCCTGATAGTGCCTATCGCCTCCAGAGAAAGGGAAGTGCCTATAAAATGTTAAAGGAAACTTAGTTTGATAGCATCCTGTCTGGCAAGAACTCACTTATCAATAGCTGGGATGTGAAATCCTCACTACTGTATTGTTTTGTCATTATAGTTCCCACTTTGCTATTGTTTGTCTGTATAATCTCTGTCTGGTTCTGTGATTGTTTCTGTCTGCTGTATAATTACTTTTGCTGGGTGTAAACTAATTAAGGTGGTGGGATATAATTGGTTACATAATCATGTTACAATATGTTAGGATTGGTTAGTTAAATTTCAGGAACATGATTGGTTAAGGTATAGCAAAGCAGAACTCAAGTTTTACTATATAGTTTGCAGTCAATCAGGAAGTATGGGGGTGGGGTGGGCATGTGGGTGGGGGAAATGGGAACAGGGAATGGGGGTAAGGAAATTGGAATCATGCTTTGCTAAAGGGGGAAATGGGAACAGGGACACAGGTGTAAGGCTCTGTGGTGTCAGAGCCGGGAAGGAGGATACTAAGGAAGGAAACTGGAATCATGTTTGCTGGAAGTTCACCCCAATAAACATTGAATTGTTTGCACCTTTGGACTTCGGGTATTGTTGCTGTCTGTTCAAGTGAGAAGGACAGGGAAGTAAGTGGGTGAAGGAATAAACCCCCTAACAACTTTCCTTTGCTAGGTGTTTTCAAGATCCTTCAATTAAAGATGCTGCACAGTATGATGATAGTTACTGATGAGAATTACTCGTTTCTGATACCGTAGTGACTGCCCCATGTGTCTGCAGAAGGTGTTCGTGTCTCCTCTCAGTCATCTTTCTCCAGATCTATCTGTCTACTGCCTATCTATCTGTGCTGGGTATTTCAGTGTATGAGACCCTATGGAGACCTAGGTATTATCCCTAGTTTCTTTACTAACCATCCATAATTTTTAAAAATACACAAATGCACAGAGCAGCCAATTCCTCTCGGGCTCAGCGGAGAGCCCAGGAGTTCTCATCTCCCCTTGGGAAAGTCATGTAATTAGTGTTTATTCCCAAAGCTGTATAAAGAGTGCAGACAAGCTTCTCCCCAGCCTGTTTACATTCAAATTATTCGCGAGAGGCTGAGTGAACCCCACTGGGATTGCAGAAAGCTATATTACAAACGGTGCATACCCTTGTGTTGGCTCTCAGCGTGGGATGCTGCTGCAAATGCTGGGGTGAGAGAGCTGTGAGACATGGCTAGCTGAAGGAAATTCCCAGAGAAGACACTTCCATCTCAGGATTCACAGGTACCCATCTCTTGCTGCTCACCAAACAGAGTGCAACGTGGGCATGATGGAATCGAGAATGGGTGGGAAGGGACCGAGAATAAGTCTGTGGCCCTTTTGGCTCTGCACACCCATTAAATAGAATCATAGAATATTAGGGTTTTAAAAGACCTCAGGAGGTCATCTAGTCCAACCCCCTGCACAAAGCAGGATGAACATGAACTGAATCTTCCCAGCCAGGGCTTTGTCAAGCTGGCCCTTAAAAACCTCTAAGGGAGATTCCACCACCTCCCTAGGGAACCCATTCCAGTGCTTCACCACGCACCACAGAAGGGATGTGGACAAACTGTAGAGAGTCCAGTTCAGGCAATGAAAATAGTTAGGTGGCTGGAGCACATGGGTTATGAGGAAAGGCTGAGGGAACTGGGGTTATTTAGTCTGCATAAGAGAAGAGTCAAGGGCGATTTGATAGCAGCCTTCAACTGCATGAAGGGGGGTTCCAAAGAGGATGGAGCTTGGCTGTTCTCAGTGGTGGCAGATGACAGAACAAGGAGCAATGGTCTCAAGTTGAAATGCAGGAGGTCTAGATTGGATATTAGGAAACACTATTTCAGTAGGAGGGTGGTGAAGCACTGGAATGAGTTCCCTAGGGAGGTGGTGGAATCTCTTTCCTTAGAGGTTTTTAAGGCCTGGTTTGACAAAGCACTGGATGGGATGATTTAGTTGGTGTTTATCATGCTTTGAGCAGTGGGTTGGACTAGATGACCTCCTGAGGTCTCTTCCAACCCCAATCTTCTATGATTCTATGATTTACCTTTTTTTGTTGTTGTTCTGTTGCTGCCTGACTGCATAATTCTGGTACCAAATGAGATGTATGGTTAATCGGTCACTTTGTAACTCTGGTGGTCATAACTCTAGCATTCTACTGTAGATGCTGTTTAACGTCCTCATTGATTGCTAATGGCCTGGAAATGCCAAAAAAAATAAAAACATTTTTTTTTCTGCAATATTATCAAATTTCCTTTGTCTACAGAGAATTTGGCCTATAACTTTTCCATTATTTCTTTGTTTTTAAAATACTTAATAACCTCCTGATATCTTTAACATCCCTTATCATTTTCATAAAGTGCAATTTGTATTGCTTGCGATCTGTATCCTCCCCCCACCCCCCCCCCCCCGTTTATTGTATATTGCTTGCCTTCTCCCTGCAGTTGATGCCTTCACTTTGCCACTGGGTAGGATTTTTAGCAAAAGTTGTCCACATCCTTGATTTATCATTGCTTTGTAGCTATGTAATAAAGTCTTCTTAAGGAACTCCCAAGTTTCATTCCCATTTTCCTCCCCATCAGTTTTGCTGATAATTTGCCTCAGCTTTGAGGAAGGAGCCTTTTGAAGCACTTTCTGTACATATTAGCAGTTGGGAGCTGTTCTCTGTTTGTCCATTTCAACACAATCAGTTTCACAGTTTATTTTCCTCTCCTCTATCATATGCCCCCTTCTTTCTCTTTACTCTAAATAGTGACAGAGTTTTCAGTCTCTCTGCATATGGCAGCCTCCCCCATTCTCCTAGCCTGTCTCAGGTGTGGTCTACACTGGGGGGGATCGATCTAAGTTACGCAACTTCAGCTATGTGAATAACGTAGCTGAAGTCGATGTACTTAGATCTACTTACTGCGGTGTCTTCACTGTGCTAAGTCGATGGCTGACGCTCTCCCGTTGACTGCACCTGCGCCTCTCGCCCTGGTCGAGTATCAGAGTCGACGGGAGAGCACTCAGCAGTCGATTTATCATGTCTAGATGCGATAAATCGACCCCCACTGGATCGATCGCTGCCTGTCAATCCAGTGGGTAATGTAAACAAACCGTCAGAAACCTCCTTTCTCTCTGCTATACCCTTTATAGAGACTAGGCAACCAAAACTGAGCACATATCCAGAGTACGTTATTTTCCATCCCATTCCTTAGGCATTGTCTTTGTTTTGGCCACTGCTTCGAAAGAGCAGGTGTTTCAGTTGAGCTGACAGGTCTTCTCCCTGAGGTTTGTTCTAGTTGGGATGTTTGCCCCCAGCCCATGTCTTGGCAAAGCTTTGATTTTTTCCACTGTCAGTTTTTGAGCTACCAGGTGAATGGGGACCTCTCTACAGCATGAACTCTCTATCCTGGGTTTCACTGAATTAAGGAACAATGAGGGATAACCAGTATCCACCCTCATGTTTCCTGCTGGTGTCTATTAAGGGTTCCCACCCCAAAACAAATAGGAATTATTGACACATGGAGCACCACCAAATACGGAATTTGCATGAGTAGGGTCAGGGGTTCACAATTCATTTCTCTGAATTATGGAAATGTAATTTTTCAGTGTGTAATGAGTGACCAATCTGCTTCACCCATGAGAAATGTCTCCGCTAGTGCACGTAGTGTCTCATATTAACATTGTCTCTCCAACCAGGCATTCGTACAGAGACCATCACACTAGACCCTGGGCACATACAGGAAGTCAGGGGAACTTACGGTACGTGCAAGAGACACCGTGCTACCTCAGAGTTGGACACATTTTCCCCTACTCCATGTCAGATTCCAACACAACCAACTTCACCAACCTCTCCACCTTCATCCAGCTGGGAATTCCTGGCCTGGAGGCGGCCCATGTCTGGATCTCCATCCCCTTCTGTGTGATCTATGCCATAGCCATTTTGGGGAACTTCACCATTCTGTTCATTGTGAAGATAGAGCCGAGCCTCCATGGGCCCATGTACTATTTCCTCTGCATGCTGGCCGTCACCGACCTGGCCCTGTCTACGTCCACTGTGCCCAAAATGCTGAGCATCTTCTGGTTGAATTCCAGGGAGATCGATTTCAGTGCCTGCCTCACCCAGCTGTACTTCATTCACTGCTTCTCAGCGATGGAGTCTGGGATCCTCGTAGCCATGGCTTTGGATCGCTACGTGGCCATCTGCCATCCCCTGAGACATTCCACCATCCTGACAAACGCGGCGGTGGCCAAGCTAGGCCTGGCCGTGGTACTACGCAGCAGCATACTCGTACTGCCCAATCCCTTCCTGGCCAGGCGGTGCCCATATCACAGAACCAACATCATACCCCATACCTACTGTGAGCATATATCCATGGTGAAGTTGGCCTGTGCTGACATCCGTGTCAATAATTACTATGGCTTCTCTCTGATATTCCTCATCACTGGTGTGGATGTGTTTTTGATTGCCCTGTCCTATACACAGATTCTCAGGGCCATCTTCAGCCTCCCCAAAAAGGACACCTGGGTGAAGACTTTTTGGACCTGCAGCTCCCACCTGTTTGCCACCTTAGCCTTTTACATCCCAGCTCTTTTCTTCATCCTGACGCACCGGTTTGCCCAGAATGTGCCCCTGCATTTCCATGTTCTCATGGCCAACATGTACCTCCTGGTGCCCCCCATGCTAAACCCCATCATCTATGGTTTGAAGACCAAACAGATCAGAAACAGGCTGCTCTGGCTCTTTCCTCATAAAGGACCTAAAGTTTTCTCCTGGTGGTCTGGCTCTAAAACCAGCCTCCATGCAGATCTGTCTGGGGACATGGTGCTGAGCTCTCTTTCCTGAATCACCTACTGGACAGTCAGATAGACATTAAATCCTTCCCCGACCCTACTGTGCTGTGTCAGCCTGACAAACTGGGGAATCGGTCTGTGTGCAACTCGTTAACTCATAGGTTGCCACATTTCTAATTGCTGGTCACTGGATTCCAAAGCCCCACCCCTTGTTCTACCTCTTCTGTCAAGCCTCACCCCTTCCTCTGCTTCTTCATCCTAAGGCCCAACCCTGTTGATGAATCCTCTCCAGCCCTCCATTCGCTCCCAGTGAGAGAGAGATACCCCAGGTTGCTGGGACGGAGGGCTCAGCTGTTTCACAGTCCTGCTTGCACCCCAGGGATCCCATCCCAGGAGTTCTGTCCTTGGGCTAGTCCCAGAAAACACAGGGACATTCAAAAGAACCCCTGTATGGGCAGGTTGTTCAAAGCCAAGTGGACTGGCTGGTGATGCTTGGAGGAAACAGCCAAGTTCACATACGTCCACCTCTCACTTTTAAAGAACTCTTTCCTCCTTTCTTTGTACAGGGAGCAGGCTCCCTGTGGCAAAACAGATTTTGATCTGCTCTTCCCATCCTCAAGTGGCTCTAGTGTTCAAACTGCTTGCCCTGCTCGAACACAGGCAATGTGCCTTGCTTAGGTGGCTAGCAGCTGTTGCACCGTGAGGGGGCGAGAACAGGGTGTGATGCTGTATGATTGAATATGACCATTTTTATCATGGTTGCTATCACGGTTATATAATGGCAACAGAGGCTGTACTAAGTACGTCCTGTCAGGTGTCAATGGGAAAGCTCTGATTTGCTCAGTATGATTCTCCTGTGTATCTGCATGTATCATCCTTGTGTCCGATGTTATTCATATTGGCAATGTCCTGGAATGGGCTTTGTTTGGGACAGTAATATTCCAAACACAGGGCAGAGAATATAAAAGGACCTCCGAGACATCTCTGTATTGTCTTCATTTCTCTGCACTGGATTTCTGACAAGGAAGCTCTGAACAAGGACTAATAACCCCCAAACTGCTTTGGTTATTTCTAGAGAGACTTTTGCAAGCTAGCAGTTTATTCCATCACTGCTGTGATGCTGATCTCTGAACCATGAAAAACCACTGGGATGTATCTAATCTATAAACCATTTATAACTCTTCTTGTTTCCTTTTATTATCAAACCTTTAGTTTTCAATTGCTACTGGGATGGCAGAATTGGTCTTATTGGGTAAGATCTCAGTGATAGATTGACCTGCATAAGTGGCTGGTCTCTTTGGATGAGAAGGACCCGCTATGTGGTGAAATTGGTTTTCACTGACTGCTCCTCATGGAGTCCAGTGTCCGGTGATGAGGCAAGGGCTGGGATGTGTCTAGTTAACCAGTGCAGTGAGACAGAAGTTTATGACTGTTACTGTCTTGGTTTAATGTAATCATAGAATAACCACCAGCCTCTTTCTCAGCAGTTTGTCCTCAGTTTGGCATCCTCAGCCATGTCCCACTGAAGCACGGTCACACATGGACAGAATTTACTGTTGATGGGTTCTACACACAGTATTGCTCACTACTCCCAGGAGGTATCCCCCTTTTACAAATGGGGAAACTGAGGCAGCAGAAAGGAAAATGTTTGGAGCCAGGAGACGAGCCCAGAGTCCCCAGCTGCCAATCCCTTGTTTAGCATCTCAGACCTGGCTCGTGTGGTCCATGCTGCAGCACAGATTCATGGTGCTGTCTCTCCACTGGGTTCTCTAGTGTGGGGATGTCCCCTGATTTCAGTGGCGCTGCTCCCACTGACACCAGCTGAGGATTTGGCCCAAGACTACCAAAAAGCCCTACTCAGGGCTGCAGAGTCACACACTCCCCGATGTGGCTCTTTTCAGCCTTTTGTTGGCCTGAATGCTCTGTCGTTCCAGATAAGGTGCCGTGTAAATTGCCGGCTAGTGGTAGCTGTGTGATTTATCTCCCTCCGTGTGAGCTACCGCAGCCACCCGGGCCTCTGCCAAGCATCCCACCTTCCCAGCTAATGCAGGGGCTGATCCCTCCACCCTTCTCAGCTGTTGTCCTCCTAGCTTCAAAGCTGATCCCTTCCCCGCCCCCAAGGCCTGGCTCAGGGCAAAGGGCTCCCAGCCCATCCCTATTGCTGGGACCCTGCCAGCAACAGGCCCCCCGCCAGAAGGAACAAATCATAGAATCATAGAATATCAGGGTTGGAAGGGACCTCAGGAGGTCATCTAGTCCAACCCCCTGCTCCAAGCAGGAACAATCACCAACTAAATCATCCCAGTCAGGGCTTTATCAAGCCAGGCCTTAAAAATCTCTCAGGATGGAGATTCCACCACCTCCCTAGGGAACCCATTCCAGTGCTTCACCCCCCTCCTAGTGAAATAGTGTTTCCTAATATCCAACTTAGACCTCCCCCACTTCAACTTGAGACTATCGCTGAAAGCTGAGGAAATGAGCCACACGATGGTCTCTGCCCTCAGGACATTGCAGCTAAGCTTTCAGGCCCACACGCTGAACAATGCACAATCTCGGTTGCCTGCCTCTCAGCCCTGCTCCAAACCCACAGCTGATTTTATATGGTTTCTTGGCTTCCCTCTATGCTCTGGACCGGCCTGCCTGCTGCATCCTCCCTGAAGGGTCCTTGCCAGGCTGCAGCAGGTCCCACCGTAGCCCCAGGGCAGAGGGAGCCCAGGCTGGGGAGGAGGAAGGTGGAGATGATCCAGCAAGTGGATGGGGTTGGAGAGGATGGGAGCGAGTAACAGGGGTGGGGTTTTGGGGGAAGATGTTGAGAATGGAATGGGGCCTTGGGGAAAAGGTGGGACAGGGAAAGGGCCTTGTGGAAAGAGGTGAGGCAGGGGACAGGGCCTTGGAGAATAGGCAGGTCTGGGCGTGGGACCTCAGAGATCCAGTTAAAAGCAATTAGAAAGGTCGCGATCCTATGGGAGAATGAGTTGTACACAAAAAGATTACTCAGTTTGTCATGCTGACACAGCACGGTAAGGCCAGGAAAGGATTTAATGTCACTTTGACTGTCCAGTCAGTGATTCAGAGAAGGGGGCCCAGCACCATGCCACCAGCCAGCTCTTCACAGAACTCAGTCTGAGAGCCAGAGCACCAAGAGAAAACGTTAGGCCCCTTTATGAGTAAAGAGCTGGAGCAGCCTGTCCCGGATCTGTTTCGTTCTCACCCCGTAGATGATAGGGTTTAACACGGGGGGCAGCAAGAGGTACATATTGCCAATGAGAACGTGGAAATGGAGGGGCACATTTTGGGCAAATCTGTGCATGAGGGACATGAAGAGACCTGGGATGTAAAAGGCTAAAATGACAAAAACGTGGGAGCCACAGGTCCCCAAAGTCTTGAGCCGGGTGTCTTTTGTGGGGAGGCTGAAGATGGCCCTGAGGATCTGGGTATAGGACACGGCAATAAACATCCCATCCAGACCCATCACGCAGACTCGCACAAAGAGGCCATAGTAACTACTAAGACGGGTGTCGGCGCAGGCCAGGTTCACCACGGCTATGTGTGCGCAGTAGGGCTGGGGGATGACGTTGGTTCTGCAATAAGGCCACTGCCTCGCTAGGATGGGAAAGGGCAGTACGACTATGCCGCAGCGCAGCACCACGGCCAGGCCGATCTTGGCCACCAGGGGGTTTGTCAGGATGGTGGAATGTCGCAGGGGATGGCAGATGGCCACGTAGCGATCCAGAGCCATGGCTACGAGGATCCCAGACTGCATCATAGAGAAGACGAGAACGAAGTACATCTGGGTGAGGCAAGCACTGAAATCAATCTCCCTGGAATTGAACCAGAAGATGTTCAGCATTTTGGGCACGGTGGACATATACAGGACCAGGTCGGTGACAGCCAGCATGCAAAGGAAATAGTACATGGGCTCATGGAGGCTCGGTTCAGTCTTCACAATAAAGAGGATGGAAATGTTCCCCAAGATGGCTGGGATGTACATGGTGCAGAAGGGGATGGAGATCCAGACGTGGGCTGCCTCCAGGCCAGGAATCCCCAGCAGGATGAAGGTGGAGGGGTTGCTGAAGTGGGTTGTGTTGGAATCTGACATGGAGTAGGGGAGAAGGTGTCCAACTCTGAGGCAGAACGGTGTCTCTTGCTTTTAGCATATGTTCCCCTGAGTTCCTGTATGCGCCCACGCTCTAGGGTGATGGTCTCAGTACAAATACCTGGGTGGAGAGACAATGTGAATATGAGACACTACATGCACTACTGGGGGCTGTTCTCATGGGGGAAGCAGATTATTCCCTCTTCACACACTGAAAATGACATTGTCATTATTCAGAAAAATGAATTATGAAGAATTGACCCTACTAATGCCAATTCCATATTTTATGGTGCTCCCTGCTCAATAATTCCTACCACATCATGGTGTGGGAAACCTTTCTAGGCACCAGAAGGAAACACAAGTGTGGATACTAATTATCCATCATTGTTCCTTTGGCTTTTTCTACACTACCATGTTTTTTCGCAAATAAGCAGCTTTTGTCAAAGAAACAGTGGGGGTGTACACAATTTCAGTGATGGAACTCCTCAGCCCTGGTCTACACTAGGAGTTGAGGTCGAATTTAGCAGCATTAAATAGATTTAACCCTGCACCCGTCCACACGATGAAGCCCTTTTTTTCGAATTAAAGGGCTCTTAAAATCAATTTCCTTACTCCATGCCCAACGAGGGGATTAGCGCTGAAATCGGCATTGCCAGGTGGAATTTGGACGCAATTAGATGGTATTGGCCTCTGGGAGCTATCCCAGAGTGCTCTATTGTGACCGGTCTGGACAGCACTCTCAACTCAGATGCACTGGCCAGGTAGACAGGAAAAGGACCGCAAACTTTTGGATTTCCATTGACTGTTTGCATGGTCACCTGCAGATTGCCATGATGCCAGAGCTCATCAGCAGAGGTGATCATAAAATCATAGAATATTAGGGTTGGAAGGGATCTCAGGAGGTCATCTAGTCCAACCCCCTGCTCAAAGCAGGACCAATCCCCAACTAAATCATCCCAGCCAGGATGGGTCAAGCCTGACCTTCAAAACTTCTAAGGAAGGAGATTCCACCACCTCCCAAGATAACATATTCCAGTGTTTCACCACCCTCCTAGTGAAAAAGGTTTTCCTAATATCCAAGCTAAACCTTCCCCACTGCAACTTGAGACCATTACTCCTTGTTCTGTCATCAGCTACCACTGAGAATAGTCAAGATCCATCCTCTTTGGAACCCCCTTTCAGGTAGTTGAAAGCAGCTATCAAATCCCCCCTCATTCTTCTCTTCCGTAGACTAAACATCCCCAGTTCCCTCAGCCTCTCCTCATAAGTCATGTGTTCCAGTCCCCTAATCATTTTTGTTACCCTCCGCTGGACGTTTTCCAATTTTTCCACATCCTTCTTGTAGTGTGGGGCCCAAAACTGGACACAGTACTCCAGATGAGGCCTCACCAATGTTGAATAGAGGGGAACGATCACGTCCCTCGATCTGCTGGCAATGCCCCTACTTATACATCCCAAAATGCCATTGGCCTTCTTGGCAACAAGGGCACACTGCTGGCTCATATCCAGCTTCTCGTCCACTGTAACCCCCAGGTCCTTTTCTGCAGAACTGCTGCCTAGCCATTCAGTCCCTAGTCTGTAGTGGTGCATGGGATTCCTCCATCCCAAGTGCAGGACTCTACACTTGTCCTTGTTGAACCTCATCAGATTTCTTTTGACCCAATCCTCTAATTTGTCTAGGTCCCTCTGTATCCTATCCCTACCCTCCAGAGTATCTACCTCTCCTCCCAGTTTAGTGTCATCTGCAAACTTGCTGAGGGTGCAATCCACACCATCCTCCAGATCATTTATGAAGATATTGAACAAAACCGGCCCCAGACACCGACACTTGGGGCACTCCACTTGATACCGGCTGCCAACTAGACATGGAGCCATTGATCACTATCCATTGAGCCCAGCAATCTAGCCAGCTTTCTATCTACCTTATAGTCCATTCATCCAGCCCATATTTCTTTCACTTGCTAACAAGAATACTGTGGGAGACCGTGTCAAAAGCTTTGCTAAAGTCAAGGAACAACATGTTCACCGCATTCCCCTCATCCAGAGAGCCAGTTATCTCATCATAGAAGGCAATTAGATTTGTCAGGCATGACTTGCCCTTGTTGAAACCATGCTGACTGTTCCTGATCACTTTCCTCTCCTCTAAGCGCTTCAGAATGGATTCGTTGAGGACCTGCTCCATGATTTTTCCAGGGACTGAGGTGAGGCTGACTGACCTGTAGTTCCCAGGATCCTCCTTCTTCCCTTTTTTAAAGATGGGCACTACATTAGCCTTTTTCCAGTCGTCCAGGACTTCCCCGGATCGCCATGAGTTTTCAAAGATAATGACCAATGGCTCTGCAATCACATCCGCCAACTCCTTTTGCACTCTCGGATGCAACGAATTGGGCCCCATGGACTTGTGCACGTCCAGCTTTTCTAAATAGTCCCAAACCACTTCTTTCTCCACAGAGGGCTGGTCACCTCCTCCCCATGCTGTGCTGCCCAGCACAGTAGTCTGGGAGCTGACCTTGTTCGTGAAGACAGAGGCAAAAAAAGCATTAAGTATGTTAGCTTTTGCCACATCCTCTGTCACTAGATTGCCTCCCTCATTCAGTAAGGGGCACACACTTTCCTTGACTTTCTTCTTGTTGCTAACATACCTGAAGAAACCCTTCTTGTTACTCTTAACATCTCTTGCTAGCTGCAACTCCAGGTGTGATTTGGCCTTCCTGATTTCACTCCTGCATGCCCAAGTAATATTTTTATAATCTTCCCTGGTCATATGTCCAATCTTCCACTTCTTGTAAGCTTCTTTTTTGTGCTTAAGATCAGCAAGGATTTCACTGTTAAGCCAAGCTGGTCGCCTGCCATATTTACTATTCTTTCTACACATCGGGATGGTTTGTCCCTGTAACCTCAATAAGGATTCTTTAAAATACAGCCAGCTTTCCTGGGCTACTTTCTCCCTCATGTTATTCTTACAGGGGATCCTGCCCATCAGTTGCCTGAGGGAGTTAAAGTCTGCTTTTCTGAAGTCCAGGGTGCATATTCTGCTGCTCTCCTTTCTTCCCTGTGTCAGGATCCTGAACTCGACCATCTCATAGTCACTGCCTCCCAGGTTCCCATCCACTTTTGCTTCCCCTACTAATTCTTCCTGGTTTGTGAGCAGCAGGTCAAGAAGAGCTCTGCCCCTCATTGGTTCCTCCAGCACTTGCACCAGGAAATTGTCCCCTACACTTTCCAAACAGTTCCTGGATTTTCTGTGCACCGCTGTATTGCTCTCCCAGCAGATATCAGGGTGATTGAAGTCTCCCATGAGAACCAGGGCCTGCGATCTAGTAACTTCTGTGAGTTGCTAGAAGAAAGCCTGGTCCACCTCATCCCCCTGGTCTGGTGGTCGATAGCAGACTCCCACCATGACATCACCCTTGTTGCTCACACTTCTAAACTTAATCCAGAGACTCTCAGGTTTTTCTGCAGTTTCATACTTGAGCTCTGAGCATTCATACTGCTCCCTTACATACAGTGCAACTCCCCCACCTTTTCTGCCCTGCCTGTCCTTCCTGAACAGTTTATACCCATCCATGACAGTACTCCAGTCATGTGAGTTATCCCACCAAGTCTCTGTTATTCCAATCACATCCTAATTCCTTGACTGTGCCAGGACTTCCAGTTCTCCCTGCTTGTTTCCGAGGCTTCTTGCATTTGTGTATAGGCACTTGACATAACTCGCTGATCATCCCTCTTTCTCAATATGAGGCAGGAGCCCTGCCCTCTTATGTGCTCCTTCTCATGCTTCCTCCCGGTATCCCAATTCCCCACTTACCTCAGAGCTTTGGTTTCCTTCCCCCGGTGAACCTGGTTTAAAGCCCTCCTCACTAGATTAGCCAGCCTGCTTGCAAATAATGCTCTTCCCTCTCTTCGTTAGGTGGATCCCATCTCTGCCTAGCACTCCTCCTTCTTGGAACACCATCCCATGGTCAAAGAATCCAAAGCCTTCTCTCCAACACCACCTGCGTAGCCATTTGTTGACTTCCACGATTCGATGGTCTCTACCCCGGCCTTTTCCTTTCACGGGGAGGATGGACGAGAAGACCACTTGCACCTCAAACTCCTTTATCCTTCTTCCCAGAGCCCCATAGTCTGCAGTGATCTGCTTAAGGTCATTCTTGGCAGTATCATTGGTGCCCATGTGGAGAAGCAGGAAGGGGTAGCGATCCGAGGGCTTGATGAATCTCGGCAGTCTCTCCATCACATCGTGAATCCTAGCTCCTGGCAAGCAGCAGACTTCTCGGTTTTCCCGGTTGGGGTGGCAGATAGATGACTCAGTCCCCCTGAGGAGAGAGTCCCCGACCACCATCACCCGCCTCCTTCTCTTGGGAGCGGTGGTCATGGAACCCCCATCCCTGGGACAGTGCATCTCATGCCTTACAATTGGCGGAGTCTCCTTGTGTTCCCTTCCCTCAGATGTATCATCTAGTCCACTCTCTGCCTTAGTACCTGTGGAGAGAACATGAAAATGGTTACTTACCTGTATCTGTGTTGCTGGTACATGGGCGCTCCCCTTTCTTCTTCTGGAGGTCACATGCTGCCAAATTTCTTCAACGTCCTCCTGTCCCCGCTGCGCAGCCTGCTCTGAATCTTCAGAACATTGTGCCCATTGAAGCATATCCTGACATCTTTCCAGGAAATCTTCAGTTTCTCTTATGCAACGCAGGGTCGATACCTGTTGCTCCAGACCTTGAACCTTCTCTTCCAATATGGAGACCAGCTTGCACTTTGTACAGACAAAGTCGCTTCTGTCCTGTGGAAAAAAGACAAACGTGGCACATCCAGTGCAGGTCACAACAGCTGAAAACCCCCCGTCCATATTACCTTCCTTCTACGAGCTTCCTCAGGAGTTGTAATAACTACTCAGAGAAGCCGGCAAGATGTAAGCCTCAGCAGGATCTCCCCGGGTGAACTCCCAGGCAAACGCCCTCTGTTAGCCGCTCTGCTGTTAGCTGCTCAGCTGGTTCACAGCAGAGGTGACCATGATGGTGTCCCAGAATCACAAAAGAGCTCCAGCACGGACCGAACGGGAGGTACAGGATCTGATCGCTGTATGGGGAGAGGAACCCGTGCTATCAGAACTCCGTTCCAGTTTTTGAAATGCCAAAACCTTTGTCAAAATCTCCCAGGGCATGAAGGACAGAGGCCATAACAGGGATCCGAAGCAGTGCCGCGTGAAACTTAAGGAGCTGAGGCAAAGCCTACCAGAAAACCAGAGAGGCAAACGGCCACTCCGGGTCAGAGCCCCAAACATGCTCCTTCTATGATGAACTGCATGCCATTTTAGGGGGTTCAGCCACCACTATCCCAGCTGTGTTGTTTGACTCCTTCAATGGAGATGGAGGCAACACAGAAGCAGGTTTTGGGGATGAGAAAGATGATGATGATGATGATGATGAGGTTGTAGATAGCTCACAGCAAGCAAGTGGAGAAACCGGTTTTCCCAACAGCCAGGAACAGTTTCTCACCCTGGACCTGGAGCCAGTACCCCCCGAACTCACCCAAAGCTGTGTCCCGAACCCACAGGCAGAGAAGGGACCTCCGGTGAGTGTACCTTTTAATATACTATACATGGTTTAAAATAAAGCATGTTTAATGATTAATTTGCCCTGGCATTTGTGGCTCTCCTGGATGTACTCCCAAAGCCTTTGCAAAAGGTTTATGGGGAGGGCAGCCTTATTCCATCCACCATGGTAGGACACTTTACCACACCAGGCCAGTAGCACGTACTCGGGAATCATTGTAGAACAAAGCATTGCAGTGTATGTTTGCTGGCGTTCAAACAACATCCGTTTGTATCTCTCTGTGTTATCCTCAGGAGAAAGAAAAGGAGTACTTGTGGCACCTTAGAGACTAACCAATTTATTTGAGCATGAGCTTTCGTGAGCTACAGCTCACTTCATCGGATGCATACTGTGGAAAGTGTAGAAGATCTTTTTATATACACACAAAGCATGAAAAAATACCTCCTCCCACCCCACTCTCCTGCTGCTAATAGCTTATCTAAAGTGATCACTCTCCTTACAATGTGTATGATAATCAAGTTGGGCCATTTCCAGCACAAATCCAGGTTTTCTCACACACACTCCCCCCCCACCCCCACACACACACAAACCCACTCTCCTGCCGGTAATAGATTATCTAAAGTGACCACTCATCCTCAGGAGAGTGATATTATTCATGGTCACCTCGTTGAAATAGGATGCTTTTCTTAAGGGGAAATTCAGAGGTGCCCGTTCCTACTGGGCTGTTTGCCTGTGGCTGAACAGAAATGTTCCCCACTGTTAGCCACGGGGAGAGGGGAGGGGCTAGCCACGTGGTGGTGGGGAGGCAAAATGCAACCTTGGAATGAAAGTACACATGCTATGTATGTAATGTTAACAGCAAGGTTTACTGTGAAAGAGTGTACCCATTGTTCTATAAAATGTGTCTTTTTAAATACCACTGTCCCTTTTTTTTTCTCCACTAGCTGCATGTGTTTCAAGGATCACAGGAATTTCTCCTTCCCAGAGGCTAGCGGAGATTAGAAGGTGAAAAAAACGCACTCCTGATGAAATGTTCTCTGAGCTCATGCTGTCCTCCCACAGTGACAGAGCACAGATGAATGCATGGAGGCAGACAATGTCAGAGTGCAGGAAAGCACAAAATGACTGGGAGGAGAGGTGGCAGCCTGAAGAGAGTAAGTGGCGAGCTGAAGAGAGAGCTGAAGCTGAAAGGTGGCGGCAGCGTGATGAGAGGAGGCAGGATTCAATGCTGAGGCTGCTGGAGGATCAAAGTAATGCGCTCCAGCGTATGGTTGAGCTGCAGGAAAGGCATCAGGAGCACAGACCCCCGCTACAGCCCCTGTGTAACCAGCCACCCTCCTCCCCAAGTTCCATAGCCTCCTCACCCAGACACCCAAGAACGCGGTGGGGGGCCTCCGGCCACCCAGCCACTCCACCCCAGAGGATTGCCAGAGCAACAAAAGGCTGGCCTTCAATAAGTTTTAAACTTTTAAACTTTTCAAGTGCTGTGTGTCCTTGTCCTTCCCTCCTCCACCACCCCTCCCAGTGCTTCTCTCCTCCACCACCCCTCCTGGGCTACCTTGGTAGTCATCCCCCTATTTGTGTGATGAATGAATAAAGAATGCATGAATGTGAAGCAACAATGACTTTATTGCCTCTGCAAGCGGTGATCGAAGGGAGGAGGGGAGGGTGGTTAGCTTACAGGGAAGTAGAGTGAACCAAGGGGTGGGGGGTTTCATCAAGGAGAAACAAATAGAGCTTTCACACCGTAGCCTGGCCAGTCATGAAACTGGTTTTCAAAGCTTCTCTGATGCATACCGCGCCTTCCTGTGCTCTTCTAACTGCCCTGGTGTCTGGCTGCGCGTAACCAGCAGCCAGGCGGTTTGCCTCAACCTCCCACCCCACCATAAACGTCTCCCCCTTACTCTCACAGATATTGTGGAGCGCACAGCAAGCAGTAATAACAGTGGGAATATTGGTTTTGCTGCGGTCTAACCAAGTCAGTAAACTGCCCCAGATCACTTTTAAAAGTCCAAATGCACATTCTGCCACCATTCTGCACTTGCTCAGCCTGTAGTTGAACAGCTCCTGACTACTGTCCAGGGTGCCTGTGTACTGCTTCATGAGCCAGGGCATTAAGGGGTAGGCTGGGTCCCCAAGGATAACTATAGGCATTTCAACATTCCCAACAGTTATTTTCTGATCTGGGAATAAAGTCTCTTCCTGCAGCTTTTGAAACACACCAGAGTTCCTGAAGATGCGAGCGTCATGTACCTTTCCCGGCCATCCCACGCTGATGTTGGTGAAACGTCCCTTGTGATCCACCAGAGCTTGCAGCACTATTGAAAAGTGCCCCTTGCGGTTTATGTACTCGGCGGCTTGGTGTTCCGGTGCCAAGATAGGGATATGGGTTCCGTCTATGGCCCCACCACAGTTAGGGAATCCCATTGCAGCAAAGCCATCCACTATGACCTGCACATTTCCCAGGGTCACTACCCTTGATATCAGCAGATCTTTGATTGTGTGGGCTACTTGCATCACACCGGCCCCCACAGTAGATTTGCCCACTCCAAATTGATTCCCAACTGACCGGTAGCTGTCTGGCATTGCAAGCTTCCACAGGGCTATTGCCACTCGCTTCTCAACTGTGAGGGCTGCTCTTATCTTGGTATTCATGCACTTCAGGGCAGGGGAAAGCAAGTCACAAAGTTCCATGAAAGTGCCTTTACGCATGAGAAAGTTTTGCAGCCACTGGGAATCGTCCCAGACCTGCAACACTATGCGGTCCCACCAGTCTGTGCTTGTTTCCCGAGCCCAGAATCAGTTTCCATGGCATGAACCTGCCCCATTAGCACCATGATGCATGCATTGCCAGGGCCCGTGCTTTGAGAGTCTGTGTCCTCATCACTCTCGTCACTACGCTGACATTGCCTACTCGCACGGTTTTGCTTTGCCAGGTTCTGGAGCTGCATATACTGCTGGATAATGTGTGTGGTGTTTAATGTGCTCCTAATTGCCAAAGTGATCTGAGCGGGCTCCAGACTTGCTGTGGTATGGCGTCTGCACAGAAAAAAGGCGCGGAGCGATTGTCTGCCATTGCTCTGACGGAGGGAGGGGCGACTGACGACATGGCTTACAGGGTTGGCTTATAGGGAATTAAAATCAACAAAGGGGGTGGCTTTACATCAAGGAGAAACAAAAACAACTGTCATATAGAATGGCCCCTCGAGGATTGAACTCAAAACTCTGGGTTTAGCAGGCCAATGCTCAACCCACTAAGCTATCCCTCCCTCTCATATTTCAGGCAGGACTTCATGGAGGGAGGGAGAAGGGAGCAAATGAATACAAAACAAATCTGGTCTATTTCTTGTTTTGATCCACTCCATCTATCTTTTACATCTTTGGCTGGCAGCAGATGGTGCAGAAGTACTGCAAGCCATTCACATCTCTTGGCTGCTCGGCAGAAGATGGTGCAATAGGACTGCTAGCCATCCATATTTCCTGCCTGCTCACCATAAGATGGTACAATAGGACTGCCCGCAGGACTAAAGAGAATGACCTGGTCAAGTCACTCCTAATTTCGTCCCTGCACCCATGTCTGCCCAGGCACTCCTGACTGACGCGGCCAGGAGCACCTCGGACATGACGATGACGGCTACCAGTCCTATTGCACCGTCTGCTGCCACAAGGCAATGGGTTGCTGCTGCTGCGTAGCAATGCCGTACCGCGTCTGCCAGCACCCAGGAGACATACGGTGACGGTGAGTACCTGAGCGGGCTCCATGCTTGCCGTGGTATGGCGTCTGCACAGGTAACTCAGGAAAAAAGGCGCAAAACGATTGTCTGCCCTTGCTTTCACAAAGGGAGGGAGGGAGGGAGGGAAGGAGGGCCTGACGACATGTACCCAGAACCACTTGTGACAATGCTTTTTGCCCCATCAGGCATTGGGATCTCAACCCAGAATTCCAATGGGCAGCGGAGACTGCGGGAACTGTGGGATAGCCACCCACAGTGCAAC